>NC_092560.1:45821048-46193548 GCF_037038585.1 Patagioenas fasciata | reverse complement strand
GGGCTAGCGATCGTGAGAATTCTCCTAGCTGCCTGCAAAATATTTCATCTGCTTCAAAGACATTTGAGCAACATTTCTCATATAGAGCTCCTATTAAAGGCAATGGGTAAATTACACAGCTGGCATAGCCTCTTTGTTTGAGTGGAATCATTCCATGGAAGGAACGGAAAATCAACAGGTATATTTAGGACCAAAATGGGGTTCTATGAACCCAATGATATCATCAATTTACTTGATGACGGGGTTCATTTCAATTGCAAATGCATCAAAAACCCTTCATACAAGTACATCTAAAACATAGTTGCAGCAAAATTAAAAGAAAACATGTGATTTTACAAAGTAGAATTATCCCCAAATTCCTCTGGTCTGAATGTGATTTAACTACTTATAATGGTTTTCTTCTGTGAAAAGAGATTGCTCACATCTTTCTTTTTAACCATTCAAGAACCATATAATGATGAAAGAGAAGACTAGTCTGAACTGGTAAATGTTATCTATGAACCACCTTTGGTTGATGCAGGGGCAAATGTAGTGACAGAGGATGAGGGAAAGGCTGGGGTACTAAATACCTTCTTTACCTGAGTCTTTCATAGTACAATCAGCTGTACTTCAGGTACACAGACTCCTGAGCTTGAAGACAGGGACTAGGAGCAAAATGAAGCCTCAACAATTCAAGGGGAAATGGTTAGCAACAACACTTAGACACCCACAAGTCTATGGGGCCAGATGGGATCCATTCAAAGGTACTGATGGAGGTGATCACCAGGCAACTTTCCATTATCTATGAGCAATCCTAGATGACTAGAAGTTGATAAATGTGATGCCCACCTACAAGAAGGACTGGAAGGGAGCATCTGGGGAATTACATTCTCCTGGAGAAGCTGGCAGCTCATGGCTTGGATAGGTGTAACCTTTGCTGAGTAAAGAACCGGTTGGATGGCCAGGCCCAAAGAATTGTGGTGAACAGAGCCAAATCCAGTTGGCAGCTGGTCATGAGTGGTATTCCCCAGGGTATGTTTATGGTATTGGGGCCAGCTGTATTTAATACCTTTATCAATGAAATGGACAAGGTGATTGAGTGCACCTCAGTAAGTTTGCAGATGACACCAAATTGGTTGGGAGTGTTGATTAAGGGTAGGAAAGCTCTACAAAGGGATCTGGATGAGCTGGATCATTGAGCCAAGGCCAGCTGTATGATGTTTAGCAAGGCCAAGTGTCGGGTCCTGCACTTGGGTCACAACAAGCCCATGCAATGCTACAGGCTTGGAGAAGAGTGGCTGCAAAGAGGTTTGACAGAAAAGGACCTTGGTGTGTTGATCAACAGCTGGCTGAACATAAGTCAGCAGTGTGCCCAGCTTGCCGAAAAGGTCAACAGCATCCTGGTGTGCACCAGGAACAGTGTGGTCAGAAAGACTAGGGAAGGGATTGTTCTACTGTACTTGGCACTGGTGAGGCCCCAATTTGAATACTGTGTTCAGTTTTGGGCTTCTCACTGTAGGAAAGACATTGAGGTTCTAGAGAGAGTTCAGAGGAAGGCAACAAAGCTAATGAGGGGCTTGGAACACAAATCTTATGAGGAGCAGCTGAGGGAACTGAGGCCTTTTAACCTGGAGTAAAAGAGGCTGAGGTGAGACCTTATTGTTCTTTACAACTACCTGAAACGAGGTTGTAGTATGGAGGGGTTTGGTCTCTTCTCCCAGGTAGCAAGCAATAGGACAAGAGGAAATTGCCTCAGTTTGCATGAGGGAAGGTTCAGATTGGGTATAGGAAAAAACTCTTAATGGAAAGGGTTGTGAAGCAATGGAACAGGAAGACCACAGAAGTGATTGAGTCACCATACCTAGAGGTGTTTAAAAGATGTATAGGTGACGTTATTAGGGACACGGTTTACTGCTAGCATTAGTTTATAGTTGGAATCAATGATCTTGAGAGTCTCTTCCAACCAAAATGATTTTATGATTTTAATTAGCTTTTCTTATCCAGCTATTCATGAGCTTCTTGTAGGTGTAAGTTTCAAAGTATTTGAAATCAGTTCAGTTTTCTTGGTGTTTCGAGAGCTGTTGCTACCTGAAGGTAAACAGGTTTTTAAATAAGATGAAGATTGTAAAACATTTACTGAACAAAAACCGCAGTAAGTTTATGGTTGACATTTGCGCCTTTTGTTTTACTCCAGAACTGATTTATTTATCTGTACTCAACGGTAAGTATTGCTCTTCTTTGCCTCATTCTTTATAGGCTAGATAGATCCAACTACCAGTAATTATTATCTGAGGGAATACCACTGTTTGAATAACATGTAAATAGATATATATCAGTACTTGAAAGATTGATTCTTACAATTTCTTGCTACCAGTCACTTGACTGTAATTTCTGCTACTTCCTGCAACAGAAAATGACGTAGAGTGCAGTTGCTGAAATGCCTGGTCAAACCTCTAGTGATTGAAGTGGAAATAAGCATTTTGATATGTGACTAAAATGTAGATTTCATAGGCAAAAAATAATTGATAAATAACAGTTCAACTTAGAATTTACTGTAAATTTACAAAATAAAAATAATGTGAAAGTGGTGCACCTATTGAATCCATAAAGGCAGGATATGAGATAGTATGAATTGACCTGGGTGCCCTAGGTACTGTAAGTCCAACAGCAGCATTTGGGACCAGATAAACTATTGGTAAGTTTCGCATGCCAAAGAATAAAGTTTTGTTTGTGGTTTTTTCATACAGTCTTTAAAAACTATACTCAAAGTAACATAGACTTCAAGTTCAATATACTTTTAGAAAAGTAATTTCCTAACACTCAGAATTGTCTAATTCTCGACATTTAAAATCTGGTAAAGTTGACATGGTGGTATATGATATTCACTTAACCATTTATATGAAATAGAGGTCTTAAAAAAACCTCGCTTTTGACTAATTATTTTGCATTGTTTGAAAAATATGGATTTATAATTTTTCAATAAGATTTCTGGAATGTGAATCTTCATCTTCAGAAAGAAGCAAATTGTTCATTGTTAATTGAGAATTTAAAGGTCACTTTCAGAATAAAGTAGATAATAATTTGCAACAATTGTGGTATAACCTAAAATTGTTGGAGTTAATTTAAAAATTCTTGGTATTTTAAAGATTGTTTATCCTAGTGGATGATGCAAACCAGAAGTATTTCTAATAGGAACTGAGCTGCCACTCACATAAATGTTAACACGTTACTGTCTGTATAAAACTTAGTCTGTGAAGCAAAAATACTACATTTTTTATTATATCTTTCTTAATGTAGAAAAGGTTTTTATTTGCTCTCCTCAAATGAACTTAAATGTCATATATGTGCAGGTGTTGAGACATAAGCATGTACCTATAGAATTAACAGATAGAAGATCACCTAAGGAGACGCTTTGCCTGAGCAGATGATGTTGCTGTCCTTGTAATATAGTGGCTTTATATAGAACCATCAAGAGTAATAATAATTCTAGTTATTCACAATATGTTTTGGCAAAAAAAAAAAAAAAAAAAAGTATTATCTGATTAAGCTCAAATGTAATCAGAATTTAATGTTAATGCATTTATTTCTGAAGCCAGGAGACAATACAGGGCTTCCCTGAAAGGATTGTGTTTCTTCTGTATGAACTCTGAAATCAGAAAAACTCCAAACACTGAAGTGTGCTCCACTTGATTACAGAACAACCTTTCTTCAATTTAGTATTAATGTGTTATTATAGTTGAACAGAACACTTATTTATGTTATTTGCAACCACATTGCTTAAAAGGTACTATCGGATAAAACGACAGTGCTGGATGGTATCAGGTTTAACTTCAAACTACACATCTTGTATATAGCTGTAACTAACACACTGCAACATGACACAAACAGCCATGTGGTGTATCATGCCACTGAAACAAGTGTTGGGAGCAATACAGAAGGTCAAGAAAATGCAGCCTTTGAATTCAACTTCTCTCTTTTTGACCTTTTCGATACACAAGACAGTCTTAGTTTTTAATTCAAAGCAGCTATCAAAATGAAAATAGTGTAATTAAACCTGTCAGTTGCCAAGTCAAACAGCTCTAGACCCATTCCAGCAGGGAAACACCTGGGCAGTGGAGAGACATGCCAGGCAGCAGCAGCTCTTGGGAGAAATGCTGAGGAAGTCTGGGTGTTGCCAGGGCAACTGCAGCCACCCCCACATCTGTACAAAGCAGCTGAGGGAGCCCTGGTCACCAGGAGCACTGCCAACAGAGAGGGCAAACACACTGTGGTGCAGCAGCCAGTTTGCATGGTAGTTCTTGCAGAAGGGCATGTAAGAACGGCATTTTCACCCTATCAGCTCAAAAGGTCAGTTCAGTTGGTCACTACCCTCACAGAAGGAGCAAGCTATGGTATCCAGTCAGCAGAAAGCTATATCCTCTGTGCTCTTGACAGCAGCGACGCTAGGACAGGAAGTAGAAAGGTTAAGGAGCATTAGGGAGTCTGAGAAAGAGATGGATTGGTAGAACTGTGCTCTGACGTCCCTGAGACACAAACAGGAACACCCACTGGGTGAAAAAAAAGAAAAAAAGCAACAGGATCATGTATCCTCCCATCACCAAACCAAAGGTGGTAGCTTAATGTAAAGTACTGAATGGAAGTAAGTCGACACTCAAGGTGACAGGCGGACCCCTCCTTATCTACTTGGCCTTTCCAGGTGCCTCTGCAGAATGGGTATGAGGCTCTGGATGTGGAAAGTCAGTCAGTTGGTGGCGTGGATGATGGTGCATCTACACCAGAGGTGTTGCCAAGGTCAGAAAGGCCTACTCCCTGTATCACAACAACCTCTACAAGGAATAAAAGTAGGGTTATAATTGCAACTGACTTCCTTCTGAAAGGGACAGAAGGTCCAATATGCCAGACAGACCCTCTTCTTAGGGAATTCTGCTACTTGCCTGGAGCCTGGGTTAAGGACATCACTAGGAAACTTCCTAACCTGATATAGCTCTGAGACTATTACCCTTTATTGCTTTCCCATGTGTGTGGCAATGAAGCTGCAACACATAATGCAAGGGCAATCAAAAAACACTTCAAGACCTTGGGATGGTGGGTAAAAGAATATGGATTATGGTTAATCTTTTTCCTCTATTCTTCCAGTTGTGGGCAGCAATATTGGAAGAAACAGTATACCAAGGTTAGAGGGACGGGGTATTAGCATGGGCCCTCAGCCTGTTGCTCTGAGACTTGCAGGGTATACTGGAGCACACTTGATGTCTTACAGAGATGAGCCAGGGAGTCCTGAGTTAATAGAAGTGAAAAGGGCAAGACCAGGAAATGCCTCAAAGTAATTAAGGTCTGTTCCTCTAAAAAGGTGACACAGACAACAGCCCAGCAGAAGTGTTTCTACACCAATGCATGCAATGTGGGCAACAAACCAGACTTGGAAGCTACAGTACTGCTAGAAAGCTACGATGTAGTTGCCATTACTGAAACTTGGTGGGACAAATCCCATGACTGGAGTGTGGTTATCAACAGCTATAAGTTGTTCAGAAGGGACAGGTGACGAATTAAGGGTAAAGGCTTTGACCTCTATGTCAAGAGATAGACTGTGGAACACTGTCTCTGAAGAATTGCCACAAACAGGTTGAAAGCTTATGAGTAAGAATTAGAGTCTGAGGCAATAAAGGGGACCTTGTGGTCGGTGTTTATTACATGCTGTCAACTCAAGGGGAGCCTATTGACAAAGACTTCTTACTCTGGCTACAGGACTTACAACACTGCAAGACTCTCATCCTGCTGGGGGCCATCAACCACCCCAATATCTGCTGGAAAATTAGCATGGTGAGTTGCAGGAGACTCCTGGAGTTCAACAAGGACTTTCTAATAGAGACTGTAGTCATAGGAAGAAGAATAAGTATTTTAAACTAAGAGATTAGATTCAGAATAGATATAAGGACATTTTTTTTTTTTCTTTTACAATGAGGGTCGTGAAACACTGGAACAGACTGACCAAAGAGGTGGTAGATGCCCCATCCTGGAAACATTCAAGTTCAGGTTGGATGGGGCTCTGAGCAACCTGATCTAGTTGAACATGTCCCTTCTTTTTGCAGGGGAGGTTGAATTAGACGACCTTTAAAGGTTCCTTCCAACCCAAACCATTCTATGATTTTATGAAATTTCTCTGCATATTCATGTCCTTTAGAGTCTGAGTCAAAGTGGCCATGCTCCTTCAATATCAAGACATATTCAGACTTGAAATATCTAAGGTAATAATTTTCTTCATCTAAGGCAGCCTGAATAGGCCTTTTACTTTCATCTCAAGTTTTTCAGACTTACACATATTTTCTCAATTCAGCCTCTTAAACTTGACACATTTTTGCAAAATCATACCAATGCTCCAACATCTACTCCAGAGAACCTTTTTAATGAGGCGAATTCTCTTTCAGTAGGTTGAACATGCACAAACCAAATGACTTAACCTAAAGAATATAGGACCCAGGAACTTATGGACATTTCTGACCTTAAAAATAAGCTAAACTTTCAAATGTGTCTTTTATTTTTTTTTTTTTCTCTGAAAAACATGTTTTGAATGGGAACTTGAAAACTCCAATATTTACATCAGTTCTCAGTGCAGAGCATCTTGAGCATGTTCTCTTCAATCCCAGAATGTAGATGTGTACATCCAAGAACTGAAATTAATATCGAGGTATATAATGCATATCTTCTGATTTTCCAGAGTTTTCATTACCCACAATTTTACCTTTCAAATCCACTCAAGGTTATTTGGACAGTATCTTCAAGGTAGTGATTAGATTGAATATCAAGCAACAGTTGATAAACTATTCAGAAAAAATTGACTGTAATGGCAAGTTTAATGTTTATTGTTTTGCTTTCTGTTACTATTTTCAGAAATTCCTCTCCCTTATTCTTCATTTTCCACCTCTTGTTATTTCCATTATATTACACTAGACTCTTCTAAAAATTGGTGTTGTCTATCTTTTTTTTTTTTTTTAATTTTTTTAAATTTTTTTTTTTAACAAAAAAAAAAAGTCAGCATGAATTTCTGCAACCTGGAAGAGATAACATTTAGTGCCTTGGTGAAGTTTACCACACATAAAAAGATGAAGCCAGTCAGCACAGAAGTGGAAAAGAGTAGACTGATTTCAGAACGACTCAGAAAAGCAGTAGCTTGGGCTGATAAGGGGTTCTACCAGGACTACCATAAAGTGATAAGATTGTTGACAGATAATTCAAAAAATTGAAGTACACTGAGACCTGCATTGTGACTTGGTGAAACAGTCATATAAAACCTGAAAAGTCTAGTACAGTGACTATTTTAGTAGTAGAAGGTATAATTTGAAAAGTTTAATAATTTTAAGGGAGATGAGCTAGGCGAGTATTGAGATTAACTTCACAACTTGTGTGAGATCGCATTGCAATAATGGTCTCTTAAAATTTGCTCTCCTTCTGCTAGGGGACATCCCCTTATTTCACACTTCAACTACACCATGCCACACAGGAAAATAATGAATCACATCTCAGTCACTAGGTTGAACACTATTGGTTTTGATTAGACATGAAGACATCACAAGGAGAGATATCTAGATATAGAAAACCTGGAAGAAATTTAAAGTACAAATTTGTCATGATAAATCTATTAAAAAGCTGCCCATGGACACTGCTGTTCTCATGTATCATTCTTCTTAAATGTAGCTTCTTTTCCCCCTGACAAAATAAAAAAATGTATGCATACATTTCTGACAGCAATGGCAGAGTAACTCCTGGAAGTAGCTCTTGGCCTGGCTATGGCTCAGGCCCTTACCTCCTCTGGAGCCTGGACCAAACTGCTGTTGGTTTGGCTGGGGGTGGGGATCAAGTGCATCCACCACACCGCTTCAGAAAGGAATTAGGAGCATAACATGAAGATTAAAAAAAAAAAAAAAAAAGGAGGGCAATGGGATCATTAAAAACAATTTTGCATAGGCTGTATGCAATAAAACAGAACAAAGCAGTGCTTAGAAGAAATAATACTATAAACTGAAAATTAATCTTGGTGCTGCTAGCCTACATGCTGGAGGATAGCTTTTGAGATACACAGTTACCTGCTCCTAAAATTACTTCAGAATGCTGTTAACAAAAAGGGTAACACATGGAGTGATGCAATGAGTTTTCTTGGATTTTACAGTTACAGAGGTTCTCTAAGAAAACAAAAAGCCTATTTAACATTTTTAATCTGTTCTTCTTGTTACCTTTCCTTTTATTGTTTCTAAAAATAAAAGCAAGTCAAAACTAAAACTACACATGAGTATAAAGATGTGTTAACAAAACTAGCTAAAATATTGCCATTTAAAAACACTGCATTATTTAAAGAGATAAACACATTAAAACTGGATCACAGCTAGTAAAAGTATTTTTTACTCATATAACAGCATTACTCTGTGTTCATCATTTTAAAGAACAGTTTGGTTGTTTCAGTATTGTCCCATTATAAAGAATACTGAGACTTGTACGTTACCAAATGTCTTGGGAGTATTTCCAATTTTTTTTTTTTTTTCTTGTAATTTTAATATTATCTAGATATATGAAGACCTTTGCCCTGGTCCAGGCTCAGACAGTGAGCAAATGATCAATATATATATATATAGATCATAATGTCTGTGCCAACTAAATGAAGATTTGTGATAATGAGAGAAAAAACATAAATAGGAGAAATTCAAATTATTTTAAAGTATTGTTGCTTCAATTCAATATGCATTTTTCTTTCTTCTGTCTCTTATTTTAGCAGGCCATTCAGCAGAAACTTGATATAATCATTTCTAAGTATAAAAACCTTCAGGAATTATTTCTGGAGAATCAAAACAGGATGGAAACACTAATCTTAATTAAAAAAAATATTACAGTATTATTCATTTTGTCCCAGAAATTTTATATGTGTATGTAAATCTGTACATTTTTTGTGGATTCATGAGTGAAGTCACACCACATTAAGCATAAGATTAGTGGGAAAGAATGAAAATCCAGCTCTGTAAAGGAAGAGAAATATCTCATCTCATCCACTGATAAGGCACAAATGAATTTTCTAAAGTTCGCGTGGGTGAGAAGAACCCTAGAAGATTTTTTTCAGAAGAGTATTTTCAAATCTTTTCAGGAAACATTTCAGATTCCTGTATTTTGTTAATTTGTTTTTCTCTTTGAAAATAATGAGAGGGGAAAACCAGTATATTCATGTAAAAAAAGGAGAAAGGCAATTGCTTAGAGCTATTGTTCAATCTTGTTTCACAACAGCCTACTAATACATTGCAGTCCTAATACAATGAATTTATGCTTCTGTTATGAAATGATTATTTAAATATGCACAAAAGCATATGATCTTCAGGGCAATTGTACTAGGTAGGTGGATTTTTGTCAGATTTTTAAAGCAACGGTATTATGTATTTTTTCTCTTTCAACCAAACAGAGCATCTGAATCTAGTTCACTGGAGATAAGAGCCGTTAGGAACAATAAATTTTCAGAGATATTAATTCCACCAGTTCCTAAATTTTAAGATGTTTTACTATAACAGTAGGCTACCTTTCTCTATGAAAAGCTATGATGATATATGTGTATATATATAGCATGTGCACAAATTAATCATTTAAATGTCATCAGTAATGAGTTCATTGGGAAGTAGGGGAAACCATGCACTCATTCCTACTGATATGTGTGAGTTTCGTCTATAATTTTGAAATTCAAAAGGAATTTAATTTATGTTTCCATATTATTTATTGTCTACATAAGCTGAGCTTTTTGCAAACATAAGTTTTGCTGGTTAGCAAAAACAAATACTTCAAAAGATTTTTAACTTTAGAATTCTTAGAAAAAATAAATCAGGCTAAGAAATGAGTGTTGGGCTGGCAGAGACTCATTCTTTCCTAAAACCTTCTAAAGAGTTTCCATCTGTTAAATCACAGACTAAAAATTTGATTTATTTATTCTAACCATTGCCACATGCCCCAGCTCTCTATTAATAGTATCATGAAATCTTGAAATTGTATGACAAAGATATAATCTGTTATTTTCCTGTCAAAGCTGTTTCTGCCATCTTTGTGGCCTGAAAATTCTAAGGATGATGAGAAAGTAAAATTTTTCTCTTGCCACATCATACATGAACTCTTACAGGCCTTTCACACTAGAATCATAGAATAGTTTGGGTTGGAAGGGACCTTCAAAAGTCATCTAGTCTAAGCCACTCACAATGACTAGGGACCTCTTAAACCAGACCAGGTTTCTCAGAGTTCTGTCCAACTTAAACTTGAATGTTTTTGCAGGGGTGTGGCATCTACCACCTCTCTGGGCAACTGGTCCATCCTGAACATATGCCTACCACCAAGTAATGCCTTTCCACTCTTATTTTTAAAAATTTATTATTTTATTTTAATAGAATAGTAGAAGCAGCTATAGATTCCATGTAGAAAATAATATTTAAATACTTATTCCTCTAACTGATGTATTATTTCAGTTAGAAATTGTTTCAATTCTATCTAATTGAAATTCAATTCAAATTATTTCTATTATTTCAATCTAAGTATTGATTTCAAGAGATCAAAAAGTACTTATTGATGGTCACACTATTTTCATGCATGTTTAACCAATAATAGGATTCATCCAGAAGTTCTTTATTTTAGGAGATCATTTCCTCCTTCTTTTCTTACAGCCATTTCAATGCTCTTACATTCTCCCCACCACATCTTATGGGATGAGTTTTAAATCTAGTTTCAATATATAGCATTATAGTTTAAGAAGTATGATGAAGGTCAAATAAAGTAAAAATTCTAGAATTATACAATTTACTTTATACGTTGAGTTACCTGGTGATCAAGATGATCCTGACATTATTTTGCATCTAGAATAAATCTCAAGGTAGAAACAAAACAAAACCCAGAGCTTAACACTGCTCATGTTAGTATTTGGATGTGAAGGTACTTTACAATGGACGGCGATCATCTATTTTTTTATTCTCATGCTTATTTGTTTTAACTGAAAGAAAATTAAAATTGCCTGGAGCTTAACAAATGCCTTTCCCTGCAATCATTGCATGAGACATGCTGACTGCTTAATGCCAAGTTGGAAAAAATGTGTGGTCTGTAACTTGGTAAAGAAACCAAAGGAAAGTCCTTTCTCAGCTCCAGAGCTCCATATTTTTTAAACACCTTTAAGAGGTAATGAGAAAGGCTGTTCTATAAATAATTAAGCCTTATTTATACCCTAAGGCTGCTAACATTCCTCCTGCTTTTTTTTTTTTTTTCTTAATTAAAACCACTATTTCCTTGCATACACCTTGAAACGGTATTCCTTACTGTTTCACAATAAGCTCAAACAATGACTCCGACCTGAGCTTTGACTTCTTCTCTCCCTCTCTTGGAACTAGTATTCCTGAAGAGGTAACCTATTAAACCTCTGAAGATCAACTTACATCACCTCTCAATTTCTAACTGAGCATCTGTTCAGCCAACTGTTTCCTTGCTACAGAATTTTTATCTAAAGAAAACACGTAGTTATATAATTCCTAGCCTTTTGCAGCTCAGGGCCCTGCAAAGCTCCTGCATACCTTAGCAGTAAAGAACTATCTTGGGTTGCCTTTTTTTTTTTTTTTCCCCCATAATCCTTGAGTGCCTAGATTTCTGAAAATTGCAATAAAAATTAAATAAACTCATGTGTTAGTTGAATTCATGCTTGAAATATTTATTTTCTGTGTCTTATTTATTAATATTGGCATTTAAAAGTGTTATTAGGTATATCTGATGTTTTTCTAGGGCAACGTAATCAATCCAATACCTTTCTGCTTCTTAAAATATGAGAAACATTTTGAAAAGGTACATGTGTCTTTGTACACGCAAGTTTTGGAGAAATTCCTTACAGCATCTAAAATTCTTCATTGACGTCAGAAGAAAAATTACAGGACTCTATAAACACACATGAAAACATAATAGCATTGTTTATGTTCTACAGTATTTCTATATGTAAGCTATCAAACAATTAAAAAATCTAATTTAAGCTCAAAATCATTTTCATTCACATTTACTAACATTATTAACATTTCATCTGCATAATATTGATCTTTATATTTTAATATTTTAGTAGAAGACTCATTTGCTGTGGTACTACAGCAGTCTGTATTCTCACAGTCTAAATAACAGCCTGTGAATTTAATGCAGTGTTTATTGAGACTGAGACATTCCCTTCCATTAAATCCTGTTCTGTTCTGACACCTGTGCTAGTCAGTTCAATGATGGATCATGTTTACATTATGATCATCAGTCAGCGTACAGAATTATAAAAAAAATGGCCCAGTGGCACAGGACATCACTGTTTCTATCAGCCTAATAAAAAAATGTGGTCCAGCTGCAAAATAGCAAAGCTCATTGCTTAAGCAATGTGACCAGAAAACACATCGAAAGAATTAGCTTAACGTAGTCACTTTCACAGCATGAGCAAGGATTTGGCAGCATCTTCCTTATGGTTTTCTGTAGCACCATTAAAAGATTACCAACTGATGGCATAGATAAATATAGTAGCAGCAGTTACAAAAGTTTCAACTTGTGTGCTCTAGCTTTTTACAGTCACATCACTTACCTTCATTGAGGTTCAATGATAATCATTTTGGAATTATATTGAAACAGATAGGGGGTTCTAAGCTTGTGTGAAATGATCTGTGATATCATGGCTCCTATCTAATAAAAAATGATATTTGAGTAAAAGCTTTAAAAGCTACTCACTTCAGGCTGCTAACAGGTTTGCTTTAATTTACAGCCCACTGTTACGTGTCATAGTGCTTTACTGTAATCAAATGAGCTATACTGCTATAAGAACAATAAGAAAACTCATGTACTACAGACTCAGGTAATGCAGGTTTTATCTGATACAAAGCGAAGTCCTGACAACATGAAAATCTTAAGGTATGCATCCATTCATGCATCCCAGAAGTCTAATATTTCTCAGAAGAGCATGACGTAAGGGTACAAACCCCAGAGTTTTAAACAATAGTATCTCTTTCCTAGAACTACTTGAAGCAGAAATAGTTTCTTTTTCTTACATGTTGATGCACAAAGAAACTTGTTTGGAAAAGAAACACAGGAACACCAGATTTCAAACACAGTTTGTCTTTAGTCAGACAGGAAAGAAAATAAAAGAAACCTTAACCTGTTTAACCTATTGGAAGAGTTATCCTTCAGTTTAACAGGACCAAATATTAATCTACAGGATTAAAAGAGTTAAAAGAACTGGTAGTAAAAGGAATTCAGAGTATAAAATCATATTTCTGAGCAAGACATATGAGCAACATCTTCCTTTAAAAGCTAGAAAATTTCATTCTTCTTAATATTGTCTTATACTACGAACATTTCCGTAGCTTCTACTCAGCAATGGTCTAGGTACTGACTCAATTTATCACTAATGTAAGATGAATATTTTTGCAAAGAAAAATATATCGTCAAAATTACTGGGTCAGAACGAAGACCTGAGAAATAACTTTGTGTTTGTAGATATAATTTTAATTTTATATACCCATCTGCTATCTCGGAACTTTTGTCCTTTACATGACTTTTTATTAATGTATGTCTGTATTGTCACAATGCGATCTGTATTATCACACCCTCGTAGAATTCAATTAACTGCTCAAATATATAAATAAAGCAGCTGAAAGCAGGGGAAATAATCCTCACAGTACATACATGAGCACATGAAATCTGTGAAACAAAGTGTGATGCTATGATGGCAGTTGAGAATGGTTCTGGGAGCAGAGTAAAAAGTGGTGAGGTTGTAGCTTAACTGTATACTCATTTTAAGAAAAATCTGCAATAGCACTGCTTGAATGTGCTCTGCCGTGGTAATATTATTTGCTTGGCTGTTTATTTTGCTTTGTTTTACTAAACTGAAAGTTGCTACAGATTATAAACATCCCTTTAAAAAAGTGCGTAGGGCATTGAAAAACACATGAGAAGTAACTATAAAATGGGTTTCAGTGTTTTTTTGAGGTGGGTAAAGTAGATCTTATTTATTTTTTGCAGAGTTTTTTGCAAGATTCATACTCCTGATTTTGTCAAAAAGCAATACTATTTCCTCATATGGGCAAAAAAGTCAAACAAGCTGCATAACCACATTCCTATTAATATGAATGTGGCAATTGTCCATTGCTTCTAATGCATCAGCTGTTTACATGGCATCATTATAGATATTTTACAAATGTCTCTGGTGTACAATTTAACATAAAAATTAACACACACAATTTTAAATTATTGGAATGTTGAAAGATGGGATGTTCATGATCACGGAAACATGAAATGATAGAATAGTTTGGATTGGAAGGGACCCTGAACATCAAGTCCAATCCCCTTGACATGAGCAGGAATATCTTTCACTAGATCAGGTTACTCAAAGATCCATCAACCTGAAATTAAACACTGGTAGGGATGGACCATCCAAAACTTCACTGACAACCTCTTCTAGTGTCTCATCACTGTCATCATAAGGGTGTACTTTTACACTTCAAAAAGAAATCTTGAGTCAAAACATACCTAGAAGCAAAAATATAATAGGATTTTATCAATGTAAATCAAAAAGATGAAACTATCAAATTTGTAGGAGGTTTGCAAAGTTAATCTGATAGAAGATAAACAGAAGATGCATTTTTCCTCCATGTAAAATAAACTATGACGCAAAAGTGTTCCAGACAGGTAATGAACAATTTTCATTTACAGTACAGTATCACGGAGACAGCATTAGCCAGAACAGATAATATCTGAAAAAGCATAAATAACAGAAGACGGAATATCATCAGCAGGTTAGTAGGGAAAAACGTTGTGTATGAAAAGCCATCAGGGAATCTATCAGCCTTAATCCTGTGCTGGCTACAAAGTAGATGGGTAAAGCATAGAAAACTTTCCACAGAAAAAAATCTACTCCTTCTCTATGAATGATGGAGAATTACAGAACTTGCAAAATCTAACAAATTCCTTTATGAGCTCTTGGAAGTTGTTGCTGCAGGCAGACAAGAGCGGTAGGTTCGAAAGTGTCAGGTTCTGATTTAGAAATCTAATCTATTCATGGAGAGGATGTTCACTGAAGGTCTAGGCAAGTATATCACTAATCCTTACACAATTAGAGGATATCCCTCTAATATGTATCTAATGTGCCTCTAATCCCATGTAGATTAATGCTGGTGGAGGATCTCAGAAAGCAGTCAGTCTCTAAAATTCTCACTGATTTACCTTACTGCCATAGTTATGTATCTTACAAACACATTGACCCCTTAGATCAAAGTGTCTAAAAATGATCAGTAGTATTTGATTTCTGATGCATATTATCTCTAGATACTAGTGAGTTGCATTGCTTGGTCACACAAAGGTATATATCAAAATTTCCCATTTTGTGGACACACAAATAAAATTAATCAAATGTTGTAGCCAGTTGTGTCACCTCATGTTAACAAAAAACACAGGACAATATTGTTTCACTCAATGACACAGTAAATAGAATCACAGAGTGGTTACGGGTGGAAGGGACCTCTGGAGATCACCTAGTCCAACCCACCTGCTAAAGCAGGAATGTCTGGAGCAGATTACACAGGAATGTGTCCAGGTGGGTCTTGAATGTCTCCAGAGAAGGAGATTTCACAAACTCTCTGAGCAGCCTGTGCCAGTGCTCTGTCACCCTCAAAGTAAAGAAGTTTTTTCTCATATTCAGATAGAACCTCCTTTGTTTCAGCCTGTGCCCACTGTCCCTCATTCTACTGTTGGGCACCACTGAAAGGAGTCTGGTCCCACCCTCTTGACATCTACACTTGAGATATTTATAAACATTGATAAGAGACCCTCTCACCCTTCTCTTCTCCAGACTGAACAGACACAGCTCTCTCAGTCTCTCTGAGAGTCTCTCTGAAAGGTGCTCTAAGCCCCCAGTCATCTTCACAGCCCACTGCTGGACACCCTTCAGTAATTCTTTGTCCTTCTTAAACTGGGGAGCCCAGAACTGTACACAGTACTCCACATGAGGTCTCACCAGATCAGACTAGAGGGGAAGGATAACCTGCTGCAACCTACTGGTCAAACTCTTCTTAAGGCACCCCAGAACACTGTTGGCCTTCTTGGCCACAAGGGAACATTGTTGACTCATGGTCAACCCGTTGTTGACCAGAACTCCCAAGTCCTCCTCTGCAGTGCTGCTTTCCAGCAGGTCCACCCCAATCTGTGCTGGTCCCTGGGGTTATTCTTCCCCAGGTGCAGAATCCTATACTTGCCCTTGTTAAACTTCATTAGGTTCTTCTCCACCCAGTCCTCCAACCTGTCCAGGTATCACTGAAAGGCAACACAACCTTCTGCTGTATCAACCCTTCCTCCCAGTTTGGTTATCATCAGCAAACTTGCTGAGAGTGCACTCAGTCTCTTCATCCAGGTCACTGATGAACAGGGTGAACAGGACTGGACCTAGTACTGACCCCTGGGGAACCCCACTAACCACATACCTCCAACCAAAGTTTGCACCATTGATCACAACCCTCTTAGATCTGCCATCCAGCCAGTTCATGATCCATCTCACCGTGCATTCATCCAGTCTGCACTTCCTGAGCTTGTCTATGAGAAGCCTGTGAGAGATGGTGTCAAATACCTTGTTGAAGCCAAGGTAGAAAATGTTCACTGCTCTTCCCTCATCTGTCCAGCCAGTCATACCATCATAAAAGGCTATTAGGTTGGTCAAGCATTATTTCCCTTTCATGAACCCATGCTGACTACTTCTGATAACCTTATTTTCTTCCCCATGCTTCAAAATGACATCCATCACCTTTCCACAGAAGCAAATGTATGATTCAGTTACTCTGTCTTCTCTGTATCCTCTTTCACCAGGGTACCCTATTAATACAGCAGTGGACCTGCATTTTCCCTAACCTTCCTTTTGCTGCTGATGTACTTGAAGAAGCCCTTCTTGTCCTTGATATCCCTGGCCAGATTAGCTTCCAAATGGAGCTTGGCCTTCTTCACCGCATCCCTGCATATTCTAACAGCCTCCTCATACTATTCCCAGGTGGTCTGTCCCTTTTCCCACATTACAGAAACATCCTTCTTCTACCTGAGTTTCGACTGGAGCTCCTTACTCATCCACACTGGCTTCTTACTCACTTTACTTGGCTCCTTGCTCATAGGGATGCATCAGTCTTGAGCTTGGAGGAAGTGAAGTTTGAATATGAGCCAGCTCTCTTGGACTCCTCTACCTTCTAGAGCCCTGTCCCATGGGATTCTCCCAAACAGGACCTTAAAGAGGCCAAAGTTCACCCTGCTGAAGTCCTTGGTTTTAGTCCTACTTATTGTCCTGCTTCCTCCACACAGGATCCTGAAGTCTACCATCTAATGGTTGCTGCAGGCGAGGCTTCCCCCAACCATGACATCTCCAACCAGTTCTTCTCGGTTTTTCAGGACAAGGTCCAGAAGCAGACCTCTCCTCGTTGGCTCCTCCATCATTTGTGTCTAAAACTTGTCATCAATGATCTGTAGGAACCTCCTGGACTGTGCATACTTAGCTGTGTTGCCCACACAGCAGATGTCAGGGTAAATGAAGTCTCCCATGAGAACCAGGGTATGTGGTCATGAAGCTACTTCCATCTCTCTGTAGAAAGCCTCATCAACTTCCTCCTCCTGAGCAAGTGGCTTGTAGTAAACACAAACAAGTGTCCCCCTTGTTAGCTTGTCCCTTAATTTTTACTCATAAGGACTCAACTTGCTCATCATCCCTCCCAAGGCAAAGTTGCTCTCTTATATAAAGTGCAATTCCTCTACCTTGCCTTGCTGGCCTGTCTTTCCTAAAAGGTACTTAGCCTTCCATGACAACATTCCAACCGTGTGAACTGTCCCACCACTTCTCCATAATAGCAATGAGATCCTGGGCCTGCGAACACACATAGATAACTAATTCTTCCTGTTTATACCCCATGCTATGTGTGTTGGTGTATAGACACTTCAGCATATTGGACCTTTCATACCCCCCAGAAGGGAGTCCCCTAAAACTATAACCCTTCTTTTCTTTCTTGTGGAGATGGCTGTGACATGGGGGGTAGGCCTTTCAGTTTGTGTGAGCACCTGTGGTGTAGATGGTCCTCTGTTTTCATCAACCACTGACTGGACTTCCACTTCCAGAGCCTCGTACCAGTTGTATAGAGGCACCTGGGAAGGTGGGGTGGGTAAGGGGATGTTTTGCCTGCTACCTTGAGTGCAGACTTGTTTTCATTCACCCTTTTCCCTTGAGCTACTATCATTAGTCAGTCGGGGGAAGAGTAATGGACTCTTTTGGTCTTGGTTTCTTGGTGGTGGCCTTTTGCAGCTCAGGGAGGCCAGGGCTTGATCCTATCAGTCTATTTCTTTCTCTGTCTCCCTGATACTTCACAATCTTTCTACCTCCCCTTTTAGCTCCACCACCAAGCTGAGCAGGTCATCCACCTGCTCACACCTCATACAGCTGTTCTCTCTCTTACCATTCCATGCCAGTGAGAGACTCTGGCATTTCCTGCAGCCCGAGGTCTGCATGGCTGCATGTTTCCTGGGCAGCTCTTTCTGTGTTGCTGCCTCCTTCCTGGCAAATGCGGGGGACTTACCTTTCTTCTGAGTGGCTGCCATAGTTAGTTTCCTCCTGTGAGGGTGCTAACCACTAACTACGATAATCTCCTGAGCTGGCAGAGCTTCCTCACCCTTGCTGCTCACCCTTCCCTGTGCAAACTACCATCCTAACTGCCTCACCCATTTTCTGGCCCTGTTCGCTGTGCTCCTGGTCACCTGCACTCCTTTGGGGCCATCTAAATCTCCTGGCAACGCCCCTTCTGCATCAGCCTCTCTCATGAGGTCTAGGGCTTCTCAGTACAAATGCTAGAAATACCTCTTCCTTGGGTTTCCCTGTGTCCAGGAAGCCTGTTGTCCACCCCGGTCTAGTGCTCAGTCGTGAGAACTAGCTGATCTGGTGCTGAGTGGCTCACTGACTGACACCTATGCAATCAACTGCAACATTTTACAATGCTATGTAATCCTTTACTATGCATGTGACTTATAATTAAAGCTGTTTTTTACACATAGTAATCAAGTTAGGTAAACAATGCCCCATAATATTTACTTCAGCCCCTATAGCTAATAAAAAGCTTAAGACAATCACATACATAATAATTCTGAAACTGGCAACCTGTAAATAATACGCACTTGCAAAGTTAGCTCCAATTTCATGAGAAGAAAGCACTACAAATGAGTGCAGTTTCACATGATGCAATTTAACCCTTGCAAAACAACACTTGGCATCACCTTCAGGCAGACAGTTTTACTTCAGGAAATTCGAATTTTTCAGCTAAATTCTTTAAACCCAGCATAGCCTGACATTTGCAGTATGGTCAATCACCTTCACCCTGCAGATACTTTGTTAGCAGAAGTGTCAAAGTTTGCTACTGTGGAAAATCTGTTTTGCTGTGTTAAAAAAGAAGATATACAAATAATTTCAGAAAACACCATCCTGATGTGAATACTGCCTTTGTTTCTAATTAAATAATTAAATTAAATAATAAATAAGACACAGTAGAATCATGAGCTCTTTATATATCTGTAAATATGTAACTATGAATAAATCCTGAAATGTATGGGGGAAGGTAGGAACAATGCCTACTGCTGTCAGTTGTGTGAAGAACAGGAGGATAGGTCTGCACAGGGAGAACATAGACAAATCTGATTGTATAGTCTGCTAAATGTGATGCCCACTCCTAAAATGCAAAGCTTCTCTGCAATTTCCTCTAAAAGATGTAGACATGGCATTGAACAAACATAACAGCGCAGGTGACATGCTAACCAAGATTATTAAGCTTTCTCTGAGGTTAATTCAAGTTAAGATTTCTTGTTATTGATTTAGTTTCAGATTCCCAGCACACGATTGGCTGTGTATTTTTATGAGATCTCACTGTCTCTGGAGACAAATCGTAAACTGGGTCTATCTAACTCTGTAAAATCATTAACAAGGAGTAAATAATTTTCTTATCTACTGTTCTTCATTATCACATTGTGTTCCACAACAGATTGCAACATACCTAAGAGATGACACTCACTGCTTTCTTATACCAACAGTGTGAAGTATAAAAACATAGAATATCTGTACCTTGGGAATGTGAGTGTGAAGAACAGAACTATGGCTGGGGTCCAGTTTGAGTGTTGAAGTGTTATGACAAATAGGTTAACAAATCTCAGCTAATAAGGTAAGCCTGCCTCCTGGCCAGCATTAATGAAAGGGTTGTTTTACAGTCTGGTTAGTAACTGCAAGGTGAACTACACAGAGAAATCATATATATTTTGGCAACAACTATAATATTTCATGGGTACAGTGTTGAGATATTACTTATTTTAGATCTCAAATGTTATTCATTTTTCTCTGTAGGGTATATTTGACAGCCCAGAGTATTTAATGGAACGTAAACAAAAACCAGTTATGATTTATAAGGCTCTGCACACAAAGTGCATTCCTGTAACTTCTGACAGAGTCATGATCAGCCACAGACTGCAGTTTGAGTGCTTCGTGATGCCAGGAGAATCTCAGATTAAATGCAAATATTTGTTCACCCATTTTCTGATACCTGTTGGATTATAGAAACATAGTATGCTAATTTTTAATTTGCATATTTAAGGACATTACACAGCCTAATATCCGTACTAAAAGCACTTTCCTTGTATACTTACACTGGTATATATTACACTATCAAAACTTAAACCATTCTTTGATACAACATTCTTTTGCAATGAAAAGACGCAACAATGTTCAAATAAAGTTTTATTGGTTTACTAAGCCTGCATTCTGGGCTTCTGGCCATGTGGATCAGGAATCAGTCTCTAATTAAAACAATATGTCAGGAAATCTCTGCCAGATAGTCATTGCCTATTCATCAGGTTGGATAAATTTTAAATCTGCCTCAATACCTTATTTTTTATAAACTTTATTAAAAAAATGCTCTACATTAACAGTTTTTTATTTCATATTGATTTTTGAATCATGTTATATTCACTGTGACTCAATTAAGCTCTTCAAGCAATTGCTTACATCTTGTAACTGTTTGCTTTTGTCATATATGTGCTAGATTCTCAGCTAGAACACACTGGACTACTTTCAATACTAAATAACCTTAAAATGAAGTAAAGGTTTTTTAAAAGCTTAAATAAAATATATATATATACATATATATACATATACATATATATATAAAATTCACCTTAAAAGGTCACGCTCACTGAAATCTGCTTGTCGTCTGATTCCAATCTAACCTTCAGATTTTAACCCTTATAGTGCAATCTTTTTTTAGAACATTTTCTTTCATGCAGTATTTACTTCAGATGGAAGTAATACCTCTGCATATGTTAGTAGTTCTTGGTTTAGCCAAAACCATAGTTCTAGAGCAAATTCTTATTGTCACAATGCACGTTTTATAAAGATGTTTTCCTTTATACTGCGCATATAAAGATGTTTTCCTTTGTATTTCATTTCAGATAATCTCTGACATCTACTCAGGTCTGAATTCTAGAGAGTATGAATTGTGTGGTAATACTGAACCCTTTTTGAAATGCAGTACGAGCTCACAAATTTACCTTATTATCACAACTACAAAGATGATAAGTTTATAAAATTTATGAAATCATATAAATTAATGTAATTGACTCATGATAGTAATGCATGTGGACTATACATCCATGCTGACTACAACCAAAGACACTTAGAAAATGATTTTACTTCAAATGTATCTTTTTGATTTACAAGGTAAGGTATACAAGACCTCTTCCATAAAATTAAATAATTTTTTGGAATTTGACCTTAATCTACCAAAGTCAAAATTACTATACTGGTGTCATAGATTGTTTTCCACAGGTAGAATTGTAATGCCAGAGAAAGTGTGATGCAGCATATAGAAATTATTTTTTAATGTAACTACCTGGGGGACTAAATAGAAGTGTAGTTATAGAAGCATGATTTCAGCTACTGGATGCTTATCTACAGTCACTGCAGCTTTGCTGGAATTGGAACCAAAGGCAGTGTACAAGAGATAGCTCAGACTACTCAGATGCTGCAGTGCTGTAGATGTCTTTGGAAATCACTCCTTCAGCCATTCCTCCAGCAATGTGTTTAGAATGAACAGTACCAGACACAATGCAGAACCCTTTTACTTTCACTGTAGTTTTAAGAGAAAATTACTGTAGACACACCACAGACTGCAAGATATTTTCTAATTAATAATAATTATAATAGAAGCAATAGCCTAAAAAAAAATTTACCTTTCCTACTGCCTTTCATACTCCAAGGCATAAAACTTTATACATTATAATTTGATAACGCTTACTTGAGCACTTTGGCTCAAACTGCAACAAATAATCCATTGTTTCTAAGGAGTGCACACATTCTTTGTTAGAAAGGTCTTGTCCTTCCTCAATGGGGTTACAGTCTTCTCCAATTTATATTTCTGTTGAGCCTGTAAAATCCTTCATTACATGTCCTTTTGTCTTGCACAGTCTTCATTTTCAATACACTTATTAATTTTTCAGTCATTTGAAACTTGAGGTTAATCTGCTGTCTTCAATAGCAGCAATCTTCTTGATTTATATACCTCACATGCCCTCTCTTTTTCCTTGATTTCTCTTTCTGCTTTTAAATATGATGAATTCTATGATTCAGATTTATTAGGTACCCAGTTATTTACCTTTGTCTACTATTCATTTCCTTCCACCATTTATGTGATACTTCTGTTAGTTTCAGTCTGGATCTCCTTGAGCCAGTCTCTTAAAAGGAGCAGCCACCTAAATCTAGTCCTGTGGACAAATGTGTTAGAGCTACCTGTCTGGGCATCCTGACCAAAACACACAATGAGTAAATACAGTTGCCAGATCACCTTTCACAGCCGAGGTATCTGAGAAAGGCCTTAGCAGCGATTCAAATGATCTGAGTAAGGCCCTGGGCAGCTGATTGCCTACAGCTAGGTACATGGAAAAGTTGAAACATGAACAGCATTATTATTTACCTGACTGTCAAATCTGGAAGCAGACTAAGGAGTCAGCCCTCCCTCAGGACTTGATTTCACAATCTCTTCAGACTCTGATGCAATGTTCCAGAAGTCCATTCTGCCGAAGGTGCCTGTGCCAGCATGGGATATAATCATCAGGGAGGACATGGTGCTTTGCCTACTGCAACATGAAGTTATTAAACTTGACATCAAAAAAGATGGGGTGAATGGGAATTTACGCTTGGTAAGGAAACACCAGAACAGTTCCAGTTTTCACAAGACAAAATAGTAAAAATAAAACAAACTACAACACTGAAGGACCTTTTTTTTTTTTTTTAGTGATCTCACCAGCAGAAGAAACAGAATGATAATAAAATGCTCTTTGCTCATGAAGAAAATATTTACCTCATTCTGATTCACTGAAATGTGTCTATTGCTCTCAATTCTGTGCTCATCTAGAAAGTTTTCTGTCTGGGATGGAATTACCTTCCTAGGAATAATTCGTATTTATGGTACCTTGGTTTCAGGATTACACAGTTTCAGACAGGACCTTTAAAACTTTGAAGACCCTCAGTATACAGGAAAGTCTGTATCAGCTTCCATCACTAAAAGCAATATGTTTGGGTTTTCTTTCACCTGAAAGATGTCTAGCTCTTCTGTACATTTCATTCTGTATTCCTCAACTTAGAACTGCTGAGAAGTCCTTGGGAGGAGAGAAATACAGAAGTCAAAGGGGAAACATGACTGAAGTAGTTGTGTCCTAAATATAGAAAGCTCTACCTTCTAAAAAAGGGACAAACATGACTTATTTTCCTTTGTTCCTCAGTGAACACTGTATACAGATGGTTTTGAACTAGATAATAAAGCTTTGGAGATTAAGCTCCTTACAAGACCTTAAATTGCAGTGGAAGGGACTTGCAAGGCCAAGGATGAATATCTTCTGTTGCAAGAAGAAAGAAGAGGGTAAGAAATAAAGAGGAATAATGAAGGACAGAATGTGTACATGAAGATTGATAAGTGCGAGGTGCCACCACCATGGGAGGTCAGATAGCAAAATTCTGTACCTGTAGGAATAGCACAGTCATACCTATCTTGTCTCCTCTTATGGTGTTGCAAACAAAATTTCTCTCTTCTTACCTTGATATCTGTTCTCCACTGACTTCTTATCACCATGAATCTTGCTCTAGTTTTTCACAATTGCTATTTGATCTCTCCCAATAAGTGATGAGAAATAACTCCTGAAAGAAGTATATAAAATCAGAAGTATTGTGAAGAAAGTGACTTACAATCTATTATCCACCTGATTTCACTGTACAAGAACAAGCAGTCATAACAGAAAATTATCCATTTAACAATGAGGAAAAATAAGTATTGTTGCATGTGGGAGGAACTTGTCACCATGGGTTGAAAGTTGTAGATGTCAAATGGTTCAGAAACTAATTAGATGGTTCAAAAACTAATTAGACAAATTAATGAAAGAAAATCCTTCACGACAATTAAACACAATTAGCATATTTGCAAGATCTGACACTTTCCAAATTAAAAAAAACCTCACACTTTCAAAGGCTGTATTTCATATAACATGAATTGTGTGAAAAGTGTTTTTTCTCTTCTTAAGAAAAGGCATGGAATCCATAATTATCTAACACTTTTCACACATTCATGTAATATTAAATAACAGATATGAAATATTTAGTATTTCATATCTGATATTTAATATTTATATGATCTTCCTAATTAAGAATAGAAAACCCTGATTCAAAACCAACCAAGGTGTCTCATGTAATTTAAGAAAGCTTTTCACTTACGTATAATTTGCAGTTTAGATCTTCAAATAGCATTACTGTCTTCTTTAATTTATCTCATATTGTGAAGTACTGTTTCAAATATCAGAAGCATGAAATAAGAGATTGTGCATTCCATTTCAGTTAGATAGTTGGATAAAACTGCTATGTAAAAATAAGTTCTGGCCTTTCTCCGTATTAAAAGACACAACTTTACACTGTATTTATTGGGTCATGTTCATATGTATTAGCTGGAGTCAATAACTTACATTCATACATCTTTTACACATATTATCAGGCTGAAAAGACAGGCAAAATTCATAGTTAAAAACCAGTAGACAATGATTAACCCTGCTTAGAACTTATAGGTACAAGAATAACCAGTACTTTGGAGTTCAAAAGGAACTTAAAAGATACACACTAGTTAAAAGAGATCAAGAGAAAAAAGAAAAAAACATTGCATTAGAGAGACTGGAAAAGTTTGAGGCTTTTTGTCCTGTTGTTACAGTTGTAGCTACAGTTTTGTAGCTGCAGTTCTGTAATTCCAGTTGTAACCATAGTTTTGAGGAAAAATGGAGTAACATATACTTAAAAACCAACCAATCAACCAACCAACCAACCAACCAACCAACCAACCAACCAACCAACCAAAACCAACAACAAAATCAAACAAAACCCCCAAACAAACAAACAAACAAATAAGAACCACCAAAACCCACCAAATCCTGTAATGACTACTGATTAATAATATCTTGGAGAATACAGAAACAACAGACCATAACTGGAAGTCATTTATCAAAAACTGTCTCCCATATACACAACTAACATTTCAAGAACAAGAGAATGTAGGTTCCACCATAGAATTCAGTGTTAGAATGTGCTTCAGAAGTCTTCAAGTTACAAACAAATCTTGTTCTAAATCTTATCCTGCTTAATGATGTATGCACAGGTTGCATTAAAATGTGATGTTTATGAAATACCACCACTTGCATAACAGTGGTATAACAACAACATCTTCTGTTTCATTAATATCCTATATTGGACAAGGAGCATCATTCACCTTGATAGCAAAATAATTCCTTTTTCTGAAACACCTGTAAGTACACTTGCTGCATATTGAACCCTGAACTGAAAATTCCACTGTGGTTAATTCTGATGGCAAATAATACCTTTTTTAATAGATAGACACAATAATGTTGTAATGTATCATGCACAAAATCTAAACACGGGTAGTCACAACACATTCTTAAGCACTAAAGTGACACTTTGATATACTCAAAATCTTTCAAGCATAGATTTGAACAAAACAGTTTAGTGTTTTTCTTTCAGAATTTAGAGTCTCTACTTCTCCTAAACCATTCTTCAAAATGCAAATAATCAGTTTGTAATTTGTTATTTCCTTTTTTTTTTTTTTTTTTTTTTCAATAGGTAAGAGTGATCCATGTGTGCTGGGAACTCCTTGGAAAATAAAGAGTTTGAAGCAGTCAGCTATTCCTTTAAGTATCTTAGAGACGTATCCAGTATATTATAACGAAATGTTAGCCTTTGGACATTTGGCTCCATATGTGGCAATAGTAATCCATATAAAATATGTACATTTGGATTTAGAAATTCTTGTTGATATGGATAGGTATCTGTGTTCACATACATATTCAGAAAATCCCTAAGCAGACACTGTTTGAAAACAATACTGTAATTGTTTGTGGAAGTCATATATTTCACAATTAACCCGTTAAATTTGCAGTTAGAGTAAGACTATTTAGGTTGTGAGCACAATTGGAAATTGCCTATCAAGTAAATTCTCTTTAGAAAAAGATAAACCACTTCATAATTTTGATTGTGTGCTTTATTAATTGAGGAATGAAAGGTGATAGTGACTTTCACAATCACACACTTTTAAAATCAAAATTAACCCTTGGGACTATGCCTGTTTTCCATCAGTCTTAATATCTTTTCTCTTTCTCTGATGCCCAGACCTAATTTCCTCTGGAGAGTTAGTGGCTCCGTGCAGCAATTTTCACTTACACTTTATCAAATATCCCCAACAGGCAAACATTAGTTCCCTCATGAGTTTGAAGGAGGTGTGTTGGCTAGAGGTTGATTATCTGCCAAATATTTCTTCAAAGCTGTAGGAATAACCTATATTTTAGAACTTGTTGCTGAGAAAAACTGTTGCCCAATGTAATCTGGAAAAGAGACATATAGTTTAACATTTCTTGAGAAATATGTGTTTCTGTCAGGTTCACTTTCTTTACTTTCTTGTTATTTACAGAACAGAAACAGTTTTAATTTCACAAGAAGAAATACAAACCTTTTTATGTTTAAAAACTTTTTCTTCATGTAGAGTGTTTTGTGTTTGTTCAGTTTTAATGCAGAATGAAAAACAGGCCACAGCCACAAAGACATGGCATCTCTTTCAAGATGTGGATAACCATTATCTCCCACAATATTGTACAGACCAAGACTATTTATATTTTAGTTGCACTGATTTCATGTTTTTTAGCAAAAAACTTCTCAGCTTTTATTTTGGACAACAGTCTCAGAAGGATATAAGGAGAGTCTTGAATACGATTCTGCATCATATACATTTCTATCTTTCCATATTTGTGGTTGGAATTTCACTTGCTCCATCTGTTAAGACACACTATGAGGAGACATGTAATGAAGGCTCTCTCCTACAAAATCTGGTCTAAAAACTGAAGTTTTCTTCCTGAATAAGGCACATCTCTGTGGAGAATAACATTGAGAACTCCTGGAACACTAACAGCTTTTTCAGCAGAAGCTATGAAGATCGAGTTCAGTTTTTCTACCACTGAAATAGCCCTGTTATGGCTGCAGTATAGCGGTTATGTAACCCTTTCAAAATTGAAAAGCTCAAAGGTTGCTAAAATCTTATCTATACATTGGATGTTAGGAATATTATAGTTTTCTAGGTGCACACTCTAGTTGGCTGAAGTTCTTTGCTATTGAACCAGATCCTAGACATCTAATAAAATAAAATGCTCAGCTTATCTGTTTTTGGTTTTTTTTTTTTTTGCTTTTTTGTTTTTTCCATGGAATTTCTGCACTGTTCTATATATGTATATGTTGTCTCAGTCTCATCCGAAAGCTGAGGCTAAACTCAAATGTAACAACCAACCTGCTAAGTGCAGTTGGTGATTCTAATTCTTCATGATTTTCATTGCAGTCTGTTGGCTTCCAGCCATAAGATGTTGTTCAGAAAAGAAAATTAAATAGCCTGAGAGATGCCTATTTAAATAACCGCTATTCTTTCCTACAAAGATACACAAAGTCACTTTATATTTAAAGGATTGCAGAGAATTTGCTGACTCTCTGTTTGCCAAGAAGCAGGACTCTGTTCTTTTTGTGATACCAAAATAACACAAATTTGTTTGCTTTTGGTGCAGAAATGAGTGGGGAAGTGAAGCTGAGATAGGGGAGAGGGAAATTAATTGTTCATAGCATTTTGCTAAAGGTGTAAGTTTTGTCAGGTTTTCTTCAAATTTATCATTTTCCTTAGTGTAACATGCATAATATTTTAAAAAATTACCTGAGGCACCTTACAATCTGGAACCAGAGTTTTTCTTTTCCTCCCCCTTTTTAGTATGTGAAATAGAAATAAATAAATGCAACTAATCTCTTTGTGGTTACATGTGGTTCCACTCTTTTCTGTATGGGCATATGATACATAATTTCAAGGCACAGAATGTGCAAGTAGGAGGGGGAATAGGATAGTTTTATTTAATTTTATTTTGTTCCACAACTTTTATCTCTCTGTGTATACAGACTAGATTTTGTTTGCCTCGGTCACACTTTTGTTTTCCTCTAGTGCTTGATTTTGTTGTATCTGCACTTATTTGATAACCTGTGGCTTAACCACCTTTACCTATCTGGCGGAGGTTTCATTGATTTCTGCCATATATTGCCTTATGTCAGAATGTCAGATTTTTTTTTTTTTTGGACAATACATTGTTTTTAGCTGCTCAGTTTCTGTACTGGAGTTGTTAGATAATTTTTTCGTTTCACACATTTCATCAGGAAATGTTGTATCCATGTGTAAAAGTATATGCAATATTCTATTTCATTACTTTTTAATTACTTTTCATTTTAAAAATGAGTTTGTTGAATTTATTTTCTGCAGATGGCCACTATTGTAATAATATCAACACCTTCGTTACAATCAACTTTCAGACTCTTAGTAAGGCTGTCACTGCTCTGCAACACCAATACTACATCTGAGAAATGCTGCAGAGATTGCCTGTGATGGCTTCAGTTTACTGGTTGTCAATAAAATTAAAGGTGAAAAAGCTTGTCTTGAGCAAGTCTGCTTGACATACTGGTCAGTGCTAGAATGATTAATCCTAAGAGAAATTCTGTGTTACTAGAGGTATGCTGTTCTATATAGCCTATACCTGAGTTGAGATGTTGTTCTCTGTTCTCTCATTGTTCCTTATTCCTTTTGTGATGGTAGGTTTAGCTTTTACTCTGCCTTTCCCCGCTACTGCTGTCAATATTCGAAAGGCAGTCTAGGTTTTTGCTCCATAAACAGTGTCAGTTGCCCCTAACCTCCAAAAATTCAAACCCATTTCCCTTTTAAGATATGTACTGACTTTGCATTTTGTGAGTTATCTTTTCAGACAGATATGACAATTTGTAGTAGACAAACAGCAATTGTTAGTTTAGAATTTATATATTATGTACATATATGTATCTATCTATATATAAAAATATACTTTTTTCTAGCTGTAATCCCTACAAGAAAATTCAGTTAGAATGCAGATAAAACTGCCTAAATATATTTAAATATATTTCTCAAAAAAATACATTACACGTATGAAGTAATAAAAATAAAGTATACAGTATAAATATTTCAGAAACATTTAAATCTGACAGTATTCCTTTAAGATCATGTCCTCAATGATTCTTATTGGAACCTGATGGATTTACAGAGCTAATTACTTCATTTGCTGTAACAACAAGATTTGCATAATTTCCTTATCACTAGAATTCTGTTAAATGCCGTGACTAATATTTGATTTTGACCTAAATCAATACAGCACTAGGGATCTCTACAAAAAGGAATAATGTCTGACATAAATTTATTCACCTGTAGAGTAGTTTACTAAACTTCATTTTTTATAGAACTGTTCTCTCAGATGGTAACATCGATGGGTTTTTCCTCTTTTTTTCATGTGTTTGTGCATGCTACTGGCTTTTTGGAACTCACTCTAATGCCCCTACCTTTTCCTCAGAAATGTGCTATCAAAGAAGTACCATGGATTTGCATTTCTGAACCTCAGTTTTTGGGACATGATTTTGGCTGCTGTTGAATGGGACTCTACAAAAATCTGTCCTCTCCTGTTGGAAAACTCTGATATGGATCAGTTTTTGTGGTTTTTGTTTGTTTGTTTGTTTTTTGTGGGGGGAGGTTGGTAAATTATTTAAAAAAAAATCAAAGTAATATGTACAGTATTTGAATATTGAATTTAACCTATTTCCGTGAAAAGGATTCTCTTACATAAAGAGATTCAATAGCTGACTGCCACCAGAAACAACAGTCCAGTTTCTCTTTCCTCCTTTGTCTTAGCTAGTGCTGAAACTTGGTCCTATAAGTAAGCTGAACACTAAGGAGGTTGGGGAGACTTGGGAGCTTTATTGGCTCAGGGATATGAACCAGTGAGCACAAACAATTTTAATGGTGTAAGATTTCAGAAGGCAGAGTTACATACATAAAACTATGCCACAAAAAGACAGGGAGGCTCCATTCTTCTCTTCCTTTGCTTTTCTCTGCTGTTGCAATAAAATATATCATAGGGTTCACTTTCCCTGAGAGTAGTCCAATCTTTTTTCCAATATTGAAATGACAAGCTAGCTTGCACTGTCTTGTGGAATTGTTACCTGAAATTAAGGAGAAAGGTAGACTAATGCGTATTTTTATTGGAAGTCTGATTTTCTGGGGACCCATATTACTGTCATTTTTATTCTGGGAATAAGTGACCCCAATTAACTTCCCTGCTTTCATGGAAGATTCTCATAGAATAAGCCATTGAAACACTCAGATTTGGCCCTCCTTTTCTTTCACATTATTCCTGTTATTTTACCTATCATGATTTATTTTGAATTTCTTTTTTCTTTTTTCTTTTGGTAGTGGTGGTGGTGGTGTTTGTCTGTTTTTCCACCCGATAAGTCAGTTCTTCTAAGATGGTGTTTCAACTTCAGTTGCTTCATTTAGAACCATTCAGCTACAACAGTTTGCATTTAGAATTCATGTGTGAGTGGCAGAACAAAACTTGGATTGTAACTTGATCCCCCACACTCAGTACAACTGCAGTGGTCAAACATTCTGTAATGGTGCACGGACAGAAGACCCTCCTAAAATCCTATCCTGAAGCATTTTTTTCTACAGGATTCGTTAATCCAAATTCTTGGATTGCAAAATGCTCATTGTGGAAGACATCAATATTCATGGTGAGTGAGAGTCATCAGGGTATTGTTCAAGTAGTCTATTATGCTGGTCTGAGCTGAGAATAATTGAAATAACTGAGAATTTCCATTTCATCTTCAGACACTGAGAGAAGCATTGATCATTCCTTCCAGAATCAAATAGGGAAAGGTTTTTATCTCAGTCCTTGTCTAATCCTACCTAATTACAATAGAGTGCCATACCAGAGATCTCTCAGATGTGGCTAAGTTTCTAGATTTACTTAAAATATACAACCAGTCATAAGACCATAATGTATAAAGTTAGATACTGTGGTACTGAACACATTTGTTACAGTCAATCAAAATTAAGATTTTAAGAGCTTTCATGTATAAGATGAAATACGATGGAGAGGAAAGTTCAGTTTCTCTCAACAAGTATAAAGTCTTCAATGTTTTCCTCTGTACTTTGAGAAACAAACAAAATTCAAATGGGGTAAAAATACTTGAAGGTAAAATTCAGATGGTAATAGATTTGATAAAAGGAATATTAAAACTATGAATCTACTTTCAGATTAAGCTCAGAATTTATAAAATTAATTCCAGTGACTTATTTTAGTTCAAATAACTCTAATATTGATTAAAAAAAACTGGTTGGAATTTTATTACATTATGTCTTTTCTTCAAAGAAAGGACCAAATTCCATGCTGCAAAATAACTGAATGGAACTTATGGAGCACAGATCTCCTGCATCACAAATAATCTTTTTCTTTTTTTTTTTTTTTTTCCATGTCAACAATGTCTTAAAGTATTTTCAATTAAACTTTATTGAAAACTATGGTCTTTAGTTCTTTCAAAAATCAGGCAGTTTAACTTTATGCTTTTGGAACAGGCTCAATATTGAATCTTGCCTCCTGGCACTAAGGATGAACTTTAGATTTTGCAGCATCCATACGTTTTTAAAAAACATTTTTCAGCTGCTTATACAACTGTAAGGTGGATCTCTAAATACTTCTGGGTTTTAAACTAGGCTTCTGAAGAGCTGTTGTACATGTGTTTCATTTACACAGTTGCTATTAATATGCATTTGTTTTTCTTATGGGCTTGAATCCTTCACTTTGATTACAAAGCAGGTATTAGGATTAAAATTTTGCCATAATTTTGTTTGCTTTTAGTGAAACAGGCAAAAAGTTTCAGATTACTTTGGGTCCACATTGTCTTATTATATAAGTAAATGCTCCTTAGAGCATATAGGTGTACCCTCGAAAGATTTATAGTTACTCTGTGTCTCTCTCCTCTTACTGTTTTTGCCCTATACACAATTATAGAGTAATGGTTCTTCCATTTATTCTCTTCATCAGCTTGATTTTGACTTTGAAAGAAGTACTGCAGATGTAGAATGATTCAATGATTAAACCTACTTGTTTTTGTTTTGTTTTGTTTTGTTTTGGTTTGGTTTGGTTTGGTTTGGTTTGGTTTGGTTTGGTTTGGTTTGGTTTGGTTTGGTTTTGTTTTGTTTTGTTTTGTTTTGTTTTGTTTTGTTTTGTTTTGTTTTGTTTTGTTTTGTTTTCATAGAGCGGTAATATATCTGCATACTATGGCAAAAGCAAAATTAGCCATTCCAGTGGTTAACAGTTTGACTTTTCCATTAAAAAGCTGATACTGTGAAGAAAAAGGTAAGAAAAATAACTGCACTGAATTATGCCATGAACTTTAGTAGAAAGCAGAGACTTATTAACTAGAAGTCTTTGAAACCAAATCTTGAGAATTTAATGTTTGATACATTATTCTGCATGCTGCACTACTAAACTAGATTAATTTACCTCCAAATGGTGATACGGGTTATTCGATTGGCGAAAATGTTTTAAGTAATGATATGGCTCTTTTTTTAAAGGCCAGATAATGTTTATTCAGTTTTAAAAATAGATTTTCTTCAGTCTTGAAATGAAAGGTAGACAGATGTTGGTGTGAGGTTTATTTATAACGGTAACCCTATAAAGTTTAAACATATTTCATCATTTTCAACTTTGACTTTATGACAAATAGATTGGTTTACAAAAAATTGACATCTGGGTTTATTGAAGTGCTAGCAGGGCTAATAAAATAGAAGTATACAGTGGCTCAATTTAATAGTGTAACACTATACATTGTCTTGATTTGGGTTTCAGTTTGTGAGTACTTGCACACATGCTCAACTTCACCCCTTTGAGTACTTGCGTTGAACTCTAACACTTGATATAAAGGAAAAGAACAGATCTCATCTTGTTCAAGGTAGCTTGGATCTAAGCAGGAGATCTTGAGTAATATTAAACTCATATAACCATTCCTGCAGTTCAAAATGTAGAAAAAAAAATATTAGTTATATCACTGAAAATAGAATTCTAAAATTCAGTAGCAAATTGCTCTCTCTCATGGGTATGTTAGCATATGGTTATACCATATGCCAAAAAGCCTTCAGAAAATTTGCTATCTGACATCTTTGTGATGTCTATGGTATTTTCTGACTTTACTATCTATGGATTTGATTTACCTTAGCTCTGGTCTACCTAACCTACTGAGTTAGTAGCGCAGTTGTTTACCAGAGAAAGACCCTTGCAGTCACTCAGCTGTGATATACCTTAATCTTCCTAAGAAGCACAGCAATGTTAAAATAAAATCCCTGTGATGGTGAAGTAATCTCTCAAGAGGGTAAAAACAATATCCAGTTTGCTATTAAAAGGTTGAGATAAAAATCTGATACTACAAATCTTTAATGGAAGAATATACTTCTCATCTACCATCCAAATGTTTTATCAAACTTGGCATGTTATTCATACAGCATCACCAGCACAATCCCACCTGCACAATCCTTTATGGCTGTGTTACCATCTGCAGTACTTAGTTATATTATATCACCACCCTGCAGTACTTTTTCCGATTTGTAATGGTTTCTGTTTTCTGATTATCAAATTGTGTGATAAAAAGCCTGAAAATTATTTCACCATTCATACTTATCTTAATCAACTCAATAAGAATTCTTTAAAAAGAGGAAAATGGCAGATTTAAGTAAATACAAACCAAACAGTGTATTAGTACATGGGTAGAAAGTAAGATCAATGGTCTGACAAGACAGTGATTAAAAAAAGAAAGAACATTGCTAGGACAAACTTGTATAATTCAGTTGCACATAATTCAAAGGTAAAATTAATTTATTGTTTCTTACTTGAGAATAAAAGGGAAATTTTCTATTGATTAGTCTTTTTTATCAGTACATGTAAGACGTACTTAAGCCTTGCAATTGGAAATAATGATATTGAAATGGTGCTATTTAACCTTTCCACCTTGAAATTAAATTTCAAGAACCCCACAGAGATAGAAAAGATCAACTTGCCAATGAAACAATTTCACAGTTGTTTTTGTTAGTTTGAAAATACTGAATCTGAATTACTTTCTTAATTAAAGCAAATACAATAAAATATTTAGCATGGTTTTGTTCTAAGAATTTGCTAGACTGTTAAGCTCAACATATGCTGAATATTTTATTTAAAAGTGATTTATCAGAAAATATACCAATGATAGCAGACAATATTTTGTTTAAATTTATGTTCTTAAATATCAGCAGATTTAATGATTAAATATTATAGTGTACTCATATTCCAAGAACATGTGTTCATTCAAGCTCTACAAACTCTTTAATAACTGTATTATATAGGGTTGTCAGTTCATAAATTTTTTCAAAATGTTTCTGTCCATTTTCTCCAAGTATCTAAGTAACTCACAGTGGAAATGTTAACCAGAATGAGAATGATCTTTTTTTCTTTTTTCTTTTTTCTTTTTTTTTAATCTAAGATAATCTTCTTTATCCTTATCTTAAGACAATTCATATTCTTCCTGTCCCATTCAGTGTGGTGATGGCAGAGTTAATTTTTGAATACTCTCTGTGGTAAAAGGGAGTAATGACAAGCACCTGAGAGGTTCAATTAAATGATGAATTTACTAAAAACTCAGTGGAATTACAACAAAGAGTGGCTTGGTAAAAGTTTTTAACTATATCATAAAACTTAACAAGACTTCAACAACAAAACTCACAATATTACCATTATGTGCCCAGAATAAAGTTAGAAGGAGAAAAAGAGACAGGAAATACAGATAGATATCAGAAGAAAGGTAAGTTTTCCCCACTCCAAGGTTCTGTTGATCCAGCAACGATCTCTATAGCTCTCTTGGTGGTAGGTATGATGAAAACTTAAATATGTACACACCTGGTGTCCCCAGTTAGAATTTTTTATAATTTAGTCCATTTCCATGTGAGATAGGAGGGTGAGAGGGTGGCTCATCTTCTCCCTCTGCTAACTCTTCATGCTAATTAAGGAGATGGTTCCAGAAATAGGTCAGTGGTCTCAGAAAATAGGTCAGTGGTCTCAAAAGTGCCTGGAAGTGAAACGTTTTGTCCTCTATGGGTAGCTGGTGATTTGTTATTTCTCAGCAACTGCTGAATGACCCTGCCAGTCCTGTTAATCAGGAATTTAAGGTCTTTTGCAAAGACCTTGAGGAGCAGACAGAAGATCTGCCTCCACAGCACTTCATCTATTCCTGTCAGAAGTTGCAAAAACCAGCTCTTTAAGGCATAACATCTACCATTAATGAGGCCTTTGTTTTGTGAAGAGTAGAGAGGAGTGTTAATATTTTGCTTATTGACATATCTGGACTAGAAGGACATATCTGCTCTAGAAGGAAAAAAAACCACCACCATCACAAACCACTACTGAAAATGAAACCAAAGGCATTAAAAATAGGAAGGTGTTTGCAAAGACCTCACATTATCTGCTTACTAAATAAGATAACTATAAGCCAGAAATATGAAACTTTTCACATTACTGGGAATTATTTTCAGACACAAGGCACTAATACTGGGCCAGTGACAAGGGACTGTATTTCTGCCTCCTTAAAGAAGGACATACAGATACAAAACATCTATAAGTTTTTATTGTCTCTTACTATTTTGCAATCAGTTAAAAAAATCTTTTTAAAAGTGGCCTTTCTTCCCTTCCCTGAGCATCTGAAGCTGTAGTTGTAGATTATTTATGAATAAACAGTTTGCTTTCTTTCATAGCATAACTTTGAGACTTGTCTTTGCTTAAGTTGCAGTATATGTATACACCACATACTGCGTAATGTGCCTTGGGTAAAGTGAAAGCAATCACAGTGATATGTAATGCTCATAGAGCGATATAATAAGCTGTGTACATCAATACTTGTAACTCAGACTGATGTTGCTCCAACATTGCACAGAAGCAGGGCCTAAGTTTTTCTATGAGACAACTTGTTTGATCTTAAAGTAACATTTCCCTGAAAGCATTCAACCTCAGTATACACAGGAAGCAACTTGATGCAAGAATGAAATCTTAATTTGAGCAATTGGATCTTGAAGACTGTCAGACTTCTGTTAATTAATTAATTCTGTTCTTCTTTCTCAGCTTTTGCATTGTATGCATTCCATATCTTCCACTTATTTGAAGCTTATCTGGGTAGACTCCAATTTCCTAGGTCAGTTCTTCAGCCACCCTAAAAACACTGGGATTATAGTATAATTTTGTTAAACCTCGTAGTGACTAAGTTTAAATTTAAAAAAATATAGCTATTTCACTCCTTCTAAATAAGAGGAGGGTTGCCAAATTCCCTTTTTTATTGTGAAAAGCATGAAGTGATGAATACATAGTGAATATATCAAATATAAGGACTATCTAACAATTTGTTTCAGTGTGGGAAGGAGTAGCAAGAACAGCAGTATCTTCTTTTTCTCAGTGTATACATAGCAGGTACAAAGGATACACATGAAACTTCAGCTTACATTGGTTATTTAGCTGCAGGTATGGGTACTCCAGTTCTGCCCTTTGTCTTGTTGACCATTTCAACCACAGTTTTCTGGTTTCTCCATCTTTTTCCTTTTTAAAAAAAATCAGTTGGAGCTTGTTAATACTTGCCCTGGAGCCTCACCAGGGAAAAAACAAATCCAAAACAAAACAAAACAAAAACAACCACACAAAAAAAACCAAAAAACCAAACACTCTGCCCCCCCCTAAAACAACCGGAAAGCATCAAAGGGGAAAGAAAGTAAGAGAAGAATAACAGAACAGCTAAGGAATGTTGCAAATGTCAAAGGAATGCACACATTTCAAAGACCTAACGTTTCTGAAACCTTGTCCTGGCTTCTGCTTTTATCAGACTTGTCCTGATTTCTGAAAGATTCTAAGATTAAGCATTAATATGAAATTAAAATCAGGACCTATTGTTACACTATTTTTTTCTAATTTGACTATTTAATTTAAAAATAATTTCATTAAATTAAGAGTCAATATGATGTTTGGAAGTCAACATTAATGCATTTCTCAGATTTTTAAGATAAGAAGGAAATGTGGCAAATTTGAAAAAAGAAACACTTTCATAGAGAAGTTTAAAAACCACTAATGTAATATTTGTTCAAATCTGAAACTTCCATGGATATGTATTTCATCAAAGTGATTATTCAGTGAGTTGGAAAGGGAAAGCATAAACTACTGTGTGAATCCTGCTTCGATCCACTGAATCTAAAATATAGTTTCTCATCATCTTTGACCTATACTGGGCAAATCTTTCACATTTTTAATGTCAAAAGTACTACAATATTCAACAACCAAGAATTTGTTAGAGGCAAATGCAGAAATGGCTTATTATCTGGCAAAAACTTTCTTTGTTAAAGCATAGGGCTACAGGTAAAGCAGGTGCTGCATTTCTATATTGCTACTGCCTGTGTCTTCTGGGTAGATAAATGAAAGACTATAGCATTGTTAAGCAGATTTCGGTACATTTCATTGAACGTAAGTTCTTAGGTAATTACACACAGTACTCACTACAAAGAAAAAAACCTCAATCATTTGCCAAGAATTACTACAAAGCCCAATAAATTAGTTTTCCTTATATTTAATTTGGTATTTCAAAATCACTGCATGACAAAACTTAGTGAACCATAAACCTCTCAGCGACAACTCTGCTCTGACTGTGCATGCAATTTGGGTACTCACGTATGCAAATTGCTTGGTAGGTATATACATAGTCTAATGCATGTGCAAGATGCACAGGAGGATCCTAGTTTTTGAAAATGTGTGTTTAATTTCAATATGGTAAAACATCATTAAAAAAGAAAATGATACGGTTTATCTCTCCATAGTCCCACATCGTACAACACAGGAGATGCAAGCAATAATGCAAGCAGACAAGTCACCATGGAGTGTCTCATTGTTTAAATAGCACAAGAAAGAAAACAGAATATGGAGATCACTAACAATGAAAGCATAATTTATTTGTACTTTATAGACTCAGATAACAAAAATTAGCTCCAAGAGGCCAGTGACTACTTAAAATATATTCATCTTGATCATTATTTCTTTCATTTCCTGAATTAATTTTAAGTAATGTTGTGAAAATACAAGATCGTGAAGCCTATAAAAAGCAGGTGATGTTTTCTGATTAACAAATCAGTTTTCAAATCCTTATTTCTCTATTGATTAGAGGCAAAGACAAAACCCATTGACATTACTGAGAAGAAACAGGCTGATCTGTCCCATTTTGATATCACTGTTTCTCAGAACTGGAAAAAGGTTCACACTGCAGATGAAAAAATGTCTGCTAAATGAAGCAACAGTTTTTCTCAAATGCAGCCCTGTCAACTTAAGAAAGTAGTCATTCCTCTCATGAAAAATAAAGTATCTTTGATAATACTCTTTAAACCCCACAAGAATCAAAAGGGTATGACAAGTAATGGAATGTCTCTGTAAGTATTTAAATTGTAGGTTACCCAAATACATGAAATGAACTGAATTGCAATAAATAAACTTTCTAGACACTGTCAAAAATATATGCTTTCATAGCAAGAAAGACATCCTGTCAGGGACCATATTTTAAGTTATCGCAAAGTCTGCTTGCTCCTGCCTCTGCCGCAAGCGACAACATCACTTTCCAGGAGCCCACCCAGTGACAAGCTGTGGGAGCCTGCAAACCTGCCCAGCTACAAGAACTTTGCCTGGCTACAGAGGGCTGGGTCTGCGGGGATCCTGCCTGGCGAGAGGCAATGAGAGGCTTGCCTGGCTGAGGACAAATCCCCTGCTCCCCGTCAAAGCATGCATGGTGCTGCAGGTGCTGCTGGGACTGAGACGGGGGAGTATGTTCAAAAAGATGTGAACTGGGTGTTATAAAAGACCCTGCGGCCTATCCACGTGTCCTTCAGAAACCCCTACCCCTGACCAGCACCATGCGTACACCTCCCAGGGACGTAAGGGGCGGTCACCTTGTGAGGTGCCTCCCTGGGATGCAACGCCTCACCTACCAGAGTATCTGAGTAGATCCTGGATCCATGGTGGTAACCTTTCTCTTGCCAGTCTCTCCCCACTGCTTGCTAAGTTTCCTACTTTCATGATATTCTCGTTTCTTCCCTGTCCGGTTGCTACTTTTTTTACCAATGTTCTATAATGTTTCTGAGTTAAGTGGCATTTGACCACATTTGCATCTTAATCTCACTTTGGGCAATATTAAAGAAGCCTTCCAGCTCAGGAATTCGTGAACTGGACCCCAACACATGCTACAGACTTAGGCTATTTTAATGACTATAAAACCAAGACAAAATGATACAGAAACACTGTGCTGCAAATCGTGTCTTAAATCTCTCAGAAACTATTGTAACCTGCATGTTTTAATCAGGTTACATTGTTCTGACAGAAAGGCAAAGTACCTCATATACTTGATTATGTCCATGCTGTACCATGGACTAGTTCAAGCAGTTCCATCTTTCATGTATTTAACAAAACAAAAGCAATAATAAAAAACTAGGTATGTAACTCCATATTAACTGTGAGATTTCTTACATGAGCAATATAACCACTGGTTCTTTATGACTTTCTCTTCTATTACTGCATTTTTCATTAGTTTCAAAATTAATACCATCAACTTAATATTACATTCAGTGACAGTCAGAGCTTGGCTTTGAAGGTTAAACTGTGATGTTGATTTCCTAAACATGATGCCCTTCCTTAGCCTTTGCTGGAGAATTTTCTCTATATTTGCTCTGTTTTACAATATACAATGACACACAGTGTTATTCATCACACACAGCCAAGGACTAGGTCTGGCTAATTAAAGATTTTATTGCACAACAGAAGACTACATGAAGAGTAAACAACAGCACACATAAACACATACAGCTGTTCTCTGCCACTTATTTATAACTACTGAAAAATGTACAAAACAACTGTTGTGTTCTGCTCTAACAGTGACAGCAAAATAACCTGGGTCAGCAGTAATGCATGAATATGGGATGAATTTTAGGAATTTTGTTGCTAAGAACATCTATACAAACATTTTGTTTAGCTCTGTTACAAATCCGGTCTCTAAAAAATGTTATGCACAGTAATGAGTCTCATCTTGAGGGTAAAAACAGGTATATTAAATTTATCATTTTATATTAGCTCTTTCTAGTAACATAGCTAAATAATCTTTGTTACTTACCATTGCTACTGCAAGAGATTTGGATACAGCAAATTTTTTGCTTATAAAGAATTTTCTGATAAAGTAAAATTAAAATAATCTAAAGAGTCTACCACATTTCACTTGAACTTCCCTCAGACCTGCAGACAACCACCATTTTTGAAAACAAGAATGACAGAGATGAAGTACAGAAATTAAAGAAAGCATTGCTTCTCCTAAAGTATCCTTTTACTGCACATTGTTCCTATTTTCAGAGGTTGCTGCACCATGTTAGCCCTAGGTCTTTTTTGAGTGGTATGAAAAAAAATGTTTCTACAGCCATAAATTCATTTACTATAGGTCAATGTATAATTTAGTTTTTTTCCTAAGGAAGGTTAAAGTACAAATGACCAGATCCTCTACACTGAGAACTGTCAATTGTATCAGCTGAATGAAGCTGGTGTCTTCCACCTGGAAGCTTGATCCAGTAACTCTTTCACACTGGGTGGTTCTTGTTCTGTCATGATCACACTAAGAAAGGCACTTAGACTCCATAAGGTGTGATTTTAAATGCTGCTTATTAGAGCTAACATTATAAGATGAAAATAGCATAGATAAGCTTATGTCACTTTGGATTCTGGGAATGGTGGGTGGTACAGCATGCAACAGGGCTCTGATCCATGTGCAGTATGCCACGTAGTCCTTATCCATAGCAGGAGTTTCTCCGTTTTCCATCAGTTGAGCTAATACAGCATTTTTCTATGAGGAAACATCTCTATTTATCATTTCTACAGTCAAAACAAAAAGATTTCACATAGGAACTTCCTGGAGCACTAGCAGGCAAAGACAAGATCTGATGCCCAATGGGAGTGGCCTGTGGGCTTCTCTGTTGCAGTATACTGGTTGAGTTTACCCTGCTGCCAAGGGTGTTGTTCAGCACAACACGGGCCTGGAGGCTACTGTATACATGCGGTTTAGAGTGTGAGCTTACCTAGGGTAGCTGTATATGGGTCACTAACTCCTTGATGGTCGATGATCTTCCTGTCAGGATTGCTACAGTATCCCAGGATGACTGTGATTAACTTCAGAATCATTATTTGATACAAAACACCAAGAATGATTAACATTTTATTATTTAAAACACAAAAGGCGTAACAAATTTTCTGCTAGTAGAGGTAATGTAGCACATGCTTAACAGCAATTGAAACTTATGGCAGACGTATATGGAAGAACAGAAATACATTAAAAATCAAATTAAGTATTTCTGTGTTGCTTTTACAAAGCTGCCAGTGATGGCTACTTAACTCCATATGTGTGATAGACAAAAGCATTTTGGTTCATATTGGTGGAAATCAATGAAAGTACACTGACCTTCAGAGGCAGAAGCTATCAACATTTGCCAAAGGAGTTAATACACGGGACTGCTCTCAGATAGTATAAGGTTACCACAGTATTTTTACCATCTAAAAAGATAAATGACTGAGACAAAAAGCAGAAATGTTGCATTAGCCACGAAGATGATTAAGGGAGTAGAACATGTCCCTTACAAGGAAGTCTGAAGGAGCTTGGTCTCTTTAGCTTGGAAAAGAGGAGACTGAGGGGTGACCTCATTAATGTTTATTAATATGTAAAAGGTGAGTGTCACGAGGATGGAGCCAAGCTTTTCTCAGTGACAACCAGTGGAAAGACAAGGGGTAAAGGTTGCAAACTGGAACACAGGAGGTTCCACTTATGTATGAGAAGAAACTTCACAGTTAGGGTGACAGAACACTGGAACAGGCTGCCCAGGGGCTTATGGAGTCTCCTTTTCTGGACACATTCAAAACCTGCTTGGACACATTCCTGTGTAACCTGATCTAGGTGTTCCCACTCTGGCAGGTGGATTGGACTAGGTGATCTTTCGAGGTCCCTTCCAAACCCTAACATTCTGTGATTCTGTGATTTCTCCAGTGAAACTGGAGGGGCAGAAAAGCTTAAGGTGAGTGGAGAAAAAAGGTGGAAAAATGTATATGCAAATTAATTTTCTCTTTAGCTGTTGTTTGTGTGTGGATTTGGTTTTGTTTTAATCCAAATGAAATTATTTACAGTTGTTCTGCCTGATAGAAGAATTAACAATGCACACATAACTTTCTTATGAGTGTCTGTTGAAGTGATTTCCACCTCTCTTTTTAAATTCCTTTTTTTAACAAAAGAGCTGGTCAGTCAGTGATGAGCTATGAGCATAGCAGCAGCTACAGTAAATTCTGCTACTGAGCACAGACTGAGGAAGCAAGTGGGGGGGATTCTGGAGCCAGGGAAACATGGAGATGACCAGGGAGATTTGCTGGGAACTGGTGGATCTTTCCAGAGGGGCTGACACAAAGCAGGCATTGCCAGGAGTAACCGCAGGAGATTTAAATGGCCCCAAGAGAGCGCAGGTGGCCAGGAGCACAGTGAACAGGACCAGCAAGCAGGGGTGTGGCAGTTTGCACCGCAGTTCACACAGGCAGGGTGAACAGTGAGGATAAACAGGAAGAATGTTGCCACTTCCAGCAGAGGCTACAACCCACTAGCAAGGAGCTAAGAATGGCGGGAGGCTTGGTATTCACCTGGCAAGGAGCTGTGCATTCAGCATCCCTCACAGTCCCTCCATCTGAAAGAACTGGTGTGGCCACCCAAACTGAGCTTGTGAGGAAATATGCAGCTGTCCAGGTCCTGGGCTGCAGAGTGTGCCTGAATTTCTGTAATACTCAGAATCAGATAGCAGGAGTGAGGCCAATTATCGTAGATGATTCCCTTCTGAAGGCAACAGAAGGCCCAATACGCTGATGTGACCCAGCCCACTGGGAAATCTGCTGCCTCCCTGGGGCCAGGGTAAGACATGTTACTTGATAACTCCCTAAGCTGGTAAGGTCCTCAGACTATTACCCACTATTGGTTCTTCATGTTGGCAGTGAAGAAGTAGGAAAGAGAAGTCTTAAGGCAATCAAAATGGATTTCAGAGCCTTGGGGAGGTTGATCGATGGATCAGGTGGTATTTTCTTCAATCCTTTCAGTAGCAGACAGGAATATAGAATGGAACAGACAGGCATACCTGATTAATGTGTGGGTCTGAGACTGGTGTCAGCAGTGAAAATTTTTTATCGACCATTGCTTGGTCTATTCTTCACCAGGTCTACTGACATCATATGGGATGCACCTCTCACAGAAGGGGGAAAGGGTTTTTGCTCGAGGACTAGCAGGGCTAACTGATAGGGCTTTAGAATATATTGGAAGGTGGAAGGGGCCAGTACCAGGTTAGTCAGTGACAAGTAACGGGATGACACACCAAAATTCAAGGAGCTGCAAGACAAGAGGTGACAGGCACAATCAAACACACTTGAAGTTCTTCTACACTATTGCACACAGCATGGGGAAAAAGCAAGATGAACCAGAAGCTGTGACCTGGTCACAGGGATATGATATAATTGGTGTTAGAGAAACCTGGTGGGAGGAGTCCTGTGATCGGTGTGCCATGATGGATAATTACATGCTATTCAGAAGGGATAGGCAGGATAGGAGAGGCTGGGCGTGGTGTTTTACGTAGCAGAGGGGCTGGAATGCATGGAGCTGGCAGTTGTTGATGACAAAGTTGAGAGCCTCTGAGTAAAGGACAGATAAATAAAGTGGATGTCATTGTGGGAGTCTACTATAGGCCACCCAGCCAGGATGGCGACACTGATGAGTTATTCTTTGAGGAACTAAGGGAAGAATCTAAGTGATCTGCCCTAGTATTTATGGGGGACTTCAGCTTGTCGGATGTCAACTGGGAATATCACACAGCTGGCAGCAACAGGTCCAGAAGATTTCTAAGGCATCTGGATGACAACTTCTTGGTACAGGTACTAAGTGAAATGACCAGGAAAGGTGCCTTCCTCAATTTGCTGCTCACTAACAGAGAGGGTCTTGTGGGTTACACAGTGATTTGTGGCTGCTTAGGTTGTGGCGACCATGAAACAGTCAGCAAGATCTCAGCTCTGGATATGAGGAGAGCAGAATTCTGGTTGCTCAGAGAACTACTTAGCAAGGTCCTCTGGAAAGAAACTTTTGAAGTTGCTGGGGTCCATCAGTGTTGGTCATTTTTTAAGCACCACCTACTAAAATCACAGACCAGGAAATTCCAAAATGTTGAAAGTCAAGCAGGTGAGGCAAAAAGCCAGCTTGGCTGAGGAGGGATTTTCTTCTTGAACTACAGCATAAAAAGAAAGTGTATGGTCGGTCGAAGCAAGGTCAGGCATCATGGGAGGACTGCAGAGATGCTGCTCACCACTGTAAGGAGGAAATATGTGTGGCCAAAGCTCAATTAGAATTGAAGCTGACCAGTACTGTGGAGGACAATAAAAAAGGCTTTTAAAGATATGTTAATGGCAAAAGATAAGTCAGAAATAACATTGGCCAGCTACTTGATGAGCGTGGTCACCTCATAAACAAGGACACATACAAAGCTGAGACATTTAATATTTTCTTCTCCTTGCTCTTCAACACTGAAGATGGGCTCAGGGGCCCCCATTTCCCTGGTCTAGAAAACCATGGCGGCAAAAATTATAAACTCCCAATGAGTGTGTGGGATTTGCTACTCCAGCGAGATCCCTACAAGTTGATGGGGCCCGATGGGATTCATTCACGGGTGCTTAAAGAGCTGGCCAATGTCATAGCGAGATCTCTCTTGATGGTTTTTCAGCGCTCCTGTGAATTTAGAGAGGTCCTAGTTGACTGGAAGCTGGCAAACATTTTCCAATCTTCAAGAAGGGCAACAGGGAAAACCTTAGAGCTACAGGCCTATCATCCTCAGTTCTGTTCCTGGCAAAATCATAGAGAAGTTTATTCTGCGAGTTACTGAAAAACACATGAACAACAACACAATCATTGGTCCCAGCCACCACAGGTTCATGATGAAAAAGTCTTGCTTGTCAAGATTAATTTTGTTCTATGACAAAGCTACCCACCTAGTTGACCAAGGGAAGCCTGTCAATGTGATCATTTTGGATTTCGGTAAGGCCTTTGATACTGTCTCTCACAGCAACCTCCTGGACAAGATGTCCAGCATACAGCTGAATAAACACACAATGCAGTGGGTGAGAAATTGGCTGATGAGTTGGGCTCAAGGGTTCTAGTAAATAAGGTTATGTCAGGCTGGTGACCAGTCGCTAGCAGGGTTCACAGGGATCCATCTTAGGGCCAGTACTTTTCACTGTCTTTATGAATGACTTGGACACAGGACTTAGTGAAGTACTTACTAAGTCCACTGATGACACAAAACTGGAAGGAGCTGTTGACACTCTTGAGGGCAGAGAGACCCTGCAGAGGGATTTGGACAAACTGAGCAATCATCAGTCACATGAAGTTTAACAAGGGCAAGTGCCAAGTTTTGCACCTGGGACACAGCAACCTTAGCTGTACATACAGACTGAGGAACAAGATGCTGGAAAGCAACTCTGTGGAGAGGGATTTGGGGATTCTACTTGATAGCAAGTTGACCATGAGTCAACACTATGTCCTGGCAGCCAAGAGGACCAATCATGTCCTGGGGTACATCAAACACAGTATTGCCAGCTGGTCAAGGGAGGTGATTGTCCCATTCTGCCCTGCACTGGTGTGGCTTCATCTGCAGTACTGTGTGCAGTTCTGGGCACCACAGCATAAAAAGGACATAAAGCTACTGGAGAACGTGCGGAAGAGGGCTACGAAATTGCTGAAGGGTTTAGAGGGGAAGCCGTACGAGGAACAGCTAAAACAACTTGGTTTGTTTAGCCTGGAGGAGACTGAGAGAATTCCTTCAGAACATGTAAAAAAAGAAAATAAATCCAGCATAAAAACCATGTATCATTTGTGGCAGATTCAGCCAATATTTCTGACTAATTGCAAAGATAATCAGGATTCTGGAATTGTCCCATTTTTTCCTGAAATAGTTAGATGGAGAGATTTATTTAGAAAAGTCAATTCTGTTTTTAAAGAACTCCATAGAAGGAGGTGGATGGACCCATATTGGATATGGGGTTTTGGATTTTACTTTTCTGGAATTTCCCTTCTTCTTCACACTGTTTCAGAACTGAATTCTCACTTTTGGTTGGTTGGTTTCCATCATGAGACTGGAGGAAGTATCAATTGCTTGGCCTTAGAAATGTGACCTATTCTTAAATTAATGACACAGGCATGACCTTAGTATATATTAAACTTACAGCTATTCATTATTGGAAGACATCCATATAGATAATTTATATTTATTCATGAGGTGGGAAACAGTTTCGTTATTGGCTTCTTTAACAGGAGTCATGCCATCTGGTAGAGGTATTGCTCATTTCTCTCTGCCTTTGAGCTCCTTAAGAAAGATCTCATTGCTTGGTAAAATCAGTGACACTATGTACATTAAAAAAAAAAAAAAAATTAGTGGCAGTTTACTTCAGCAAAATAAATGAGGCTATCTCAACATTTGTAATGCAGTCAATATTTCCTGACTTTTTCTATGTGAAATTGATAACAAAACAAGAACAACTAGTTAGTTATTTAAAGATGGATAATGACCAAAATTTAAAGTTTGCTACTATACAGTATAGCAAACTTACCCTGCAATAAACCATTGATGAGTACCATCAAAGTGGACCAAGTCATATAGGTCTGGGAACAGAAACTGCAAACATTTCACAGCTTCGGATGTGCAATGAATGCACACACATGCCCATCCCTTATTATTCTACAGATTTTAAGAAGCTGTCAAAATAATCTCTCCTTCCATCACAACAGCTAAATTACTTTCCATAAGCTTTTAAAAATTTAAAAAATTAAGATTAATGCAAGCTGAACTTTAGTAGTTGCATGAGTATTTGATCAATCTCTCTCCAAGAGTGAATATTACAGAATACTTAAAAACCAATTTTACAGTAAATGAAATGCCAGAAACAATATATTATATTTCATAAGTTGTACCCCCTAAAATCATGATGCTGATTTATTACTGTGATCTACAATTTAAAGCATGAAGGACAACTATTAAACCGCCATTTCAGAAGGGATTTTTTTATTATTAACAGATGTATTTTGACTGGGGAGTCCTACTCTATCACGGAACATGACTTATTTCATAATGCCTTTATTAACTATGTATCTATTGAGATTAAAAAATGAGTCTGCTGTAGTGCTGAGACCTTAACTTTTGGCTCATGTTTTCATCAGCTCCATACTTACTTCTGGTCACTTTGTCTTCAATGACCCACCCATTATTATTAGCCTTTTTCGTAGGTAAATAGAGACCAACCTGCTTCCCTGAGTGTATATGATTTCTCTCTGCTCCTATCTATTTTGCTTCAATAAGAAACAAATTTTTTCAAAAATGGGAGGGCATTCTTTTTTCCCACCTCATTTTCAACAGCAGAATCATGGAATTTCAATTTTTTTATGTAAACAAAAAGTCCTATTTTTCATACTGACAGCAAACAGCAGTGATTTATGAACCTGCAAGTCATATAATGACTTATCCATGATTATAGTTGAAGGAGCCTCCATATATTTTTGAAGTAAGAAAAATAGTCTGTTTTGGCAATGCATCGAAATCCTTATTTTTCAAGCTCTAATATGTTAGTTTCCAATTTCTGTGGTGTGACCCATCCTTATTAATTAGAATTGTTTTGTAAAATCAGTGAGAAGTTTCACAAGGTGAAGTAGTTTTAAACTATTAACAACACTATCGTGTTATTTTAGCTCAGTCAATGGTTTCCATTCTAACGTAGGTCTTTTTGCTGCAACTTGCTTTTAATACTATAACTTTACAGTGCTGACGAAGTTTTTTATCAAGCCTAAATTTTGAGTCATATTGTAAAGAAATAGTCTCATTGTCCAGTGACAATCTCTGTGCTACATACTGTTGAAAAACTTAATGGTATCTGTCTCAAAATTCAAGTCAAAATGGTTCAACCATAAAAGGAATTTGAAGAACCAGATAATGTTTCTCTTATTTAAAAGTTTATCAAGTTATTTAATGACTTGACTCTCTTTGTCTCTCTTAGTGCTTTTCACAAGGCCAAGAAGGGGTAAAAATAAAACACTTATTAAATAAGCATTAAAATTAAGTTGAAAACTGCTGGCAGAAAATTCTTGCAGTAAATGAATATTCAGCTGGTCTGTGTCAGTGTTGCCCTCTCCACTGTTTTCACAGATCAGTATGAGATGGGGTGGGTCCCCACTTTCCGTTCTGTCCATGGAGGCATGGCTTGGACTTTGATGATGGTGTCAGATTTACTGCTGGACCTGAATATCAGAGACTTTCAACTCTTATCTGCAAAGTGAAGCCTCCTTTGCCTGGGATAAAAAAGTGTAGTTTTACTTAAGGCTTAAACTAAACTTTTTTATGGCCTTACAACCAATATCAGTCTATTTGTCTCATTTCTAGGTTTACAGTGTACTATGCATCAAAAACCTCTGGTGAATGCTGTGGATGGATGGACTGCTATTTCTTTCCAGACTCTTTTAGGAGAGAAAATGAGCATCACAGTTGATGTAATTTCTGCTCACTCAGGTGATGTCTTGGGAGGCAAAGTAACCCATTAAGCATCTCCCTTCTTAACAGAGGATGCTAGCTTATGGGCAGGGAGGTTCAAGATGACCAACCAGCTATTCATTCCTGCATCCCATTTGAGTATATAAATATTCTGTTGCGATACTTCGCTGGTTTGGCTGAACGGACATAATTTTCCATGAGGTTAGTTAATTTCCTTGCTGATAGTTAGGACAGTCCTTTGTTTTGAACATAGTTTGAGAATAGGATAGCACCTCGATATAGAATCAGCATGAATGTAAGAACTCACTGATGTTGATACTTATTATTAGGGAAACCAAGGTTTCCTCAGTTTCTCATGTGTTGCAAGTAGGTGTATAATGTGGCGAGGAGTGTATCCAGGACAACTGACTTAAGTTGGCCAACAGAAGCATTCTATACCATGAATGTCACATTCAATTTTCAAACAGGAAGTTGCTGGAAGGGTCCATTTTCCTTGATGGCTGCCATCTCTGAGGAGGTCCTGCTTCTGTTTCTGCTCTTGGGGCCTGGCTTCAGCACCTCCTCTGTGCCCTGATGTTGGTCTCTGCATCTTCACTGAACTTGCTGTGCTGGCAATGTCTGCATGTGGCAATCATTGCTTGGAGCATGCGTTCTAGTAACTAAGCATTTGTTACTATTTTATTAAATCTATTTCTATTCCAACCCATGAGTCTTTCCTCCTCTTTCCCTTTCTTCTGTCCAGAGGAGAAAAGGTGAGTGAGTAATGGTTTTGCTGTTTAGCTGCCAGACAAGTGCTAAACGGCAACAGATACAAAGCCAAGCTTAAAAAAAATCAGTTCTGTAATCCTGGAGATAATTTTGAGAGAGCTATCTTGCAGTCAAGTCCCTTAGTCATAAGTAAGACATTATTATGGGCAAATTTAGAGTCAGAGATATAATAAAGTTTAAAGTTCCTCAATATATTATTATTTTCTGAAAATAAAAATGGATGTCTCAGGTGAATTAGACATCAACTTTGACAAAATGTCTGGGGGCTCAAACTGAAACATGGAAGTGGATGGAAAACAAACATAACATTCACTCCATGCATGGCCAACTATCAAAAATATACTAAGGATTAAACAAATTCTGATTAAAAACGGTCTTGTTGGACTAGTAATTAGTTGTTAAAGTCACTTATAATATGGTTAGCAAGGAAACCATTGAGGTTCCTATTCAATATTTAGTTAGATCTCTGGGATCCTGATTCTTGCCTGGTTTTACTCGTGGAGTACTTTGTATGTTTACTTGATACTGAAGCTGTGGAGGGATTTGATATCACCAAATGTCATGCCGTGGCTTTGATGGGGGCAGTCGCTATTAGAGATTTAAGAAAGAATGATACAGATTTTTTAGAATTTAGCCCAAGTCAGGAAGAGAGGGAAGAGAGAGACAGAATGAGTAGCACCCTGACTCTCAAGACATCCAGATAAACAAAAAAAAAAAAAAGAAATTCAGGAATGATTAGTGTGAATTATTGCACTTGGAGAAGCTAAGATTTCAGAAGAAGGTGGTCCTACAGTGTTCTGTGTCAATGCAGCTGTCATCAGATGTAGCTAATGAGGCAGGGACTCTCGGTAAGGTGCAATGAGAGACATTTATTACAATTTCAGGCTTGTATTTATACTTGCTAGGATGCTTGCTCTAGCATTGCTGATTTGCTAAGTTAGGCATTACTTAAGCGATACAGTTTGCGTTCCCACCAAAGCTGCTACCACAAAAGCAGATTTTTGGTCTACCAGAAGTTATCCCCCTGTCCTTGATGTATCAATCCTGTATCAATCCCTCTGCCCTTGATGTATCAATCAGTATACAGTCCTTGGTTCTTGTATTTTCCCACCAACGCTTGTTCCCATGCCATTGACTCTTGTAGTTTCTCACAGGCCCAATGTCAGAATACTGCCACATCTCCCCCTTCTTTGTTTAATAACTTCAGAGTCATATCAGCATTAGCCATTGTATAGCCATTACACCATTAAGGCTTTTTTTCAATCATTCATTGTACACAAGACACAAATCAGAATAAGCAACAAGACTCCACACACAAATATTTCAAGCATAATCAGTTGCTTTGCCCATGGACCTAAGCCCCCCAGCCAAGAGAACAGGCTCCAGAAATCACCGTCATCTTGTTTCCGCAATTGCTTTGCTAATGCCTTTTATTTAGTTATGCTGGCATGGATGGATTCTAAGTGATCACTGAGGTTCATGCAACATATTCCTTTGAAGTTCTGACAACCATGACCTTGAGTTAATAATAAGAAATCAATGGCAGCTCTGTTTTGTAGTGAAGCATGTCTTACAACACTGACATCTGTTAAAAGACCATTCAGGGGCAGGCTTGTAGCACCAGCTTCCTTTGCAAGCCAGCAGCCTAGTTTGTTTAGAGTTGCAAGTGCATGTGCAGTACCTACAGATGAAAAAAGGCTTGATAAAACTCTCTGACCTTTAACCCAAAATTCTGTGTTTGAGTTACAGGACTCTGAGAACTGATGTATGTCTTGTTTTTGCTGTATGGCACTATCGTGTGGTAAAATGTCAGGGTGAAAGAATGTTAGTTGTCCGAAGGCACAAAGCCCTCCTACCACTCTCCCCAGAATTCCCTTCCATGCTCACTGCCCACAGATCAAAAACAAATCCTCAGGTAAACCTACAGGATCTATTCCAAGAGTGCACTATACCAGTGCGCCGAAAGGCTAGCCGACAGGGAAGACAACCGGCTTGGCTAAACAGGGAGATTTTGAAGGAAATCAGAAATAAAAAGAGAGTTTACAGACTGTGGAAAAAAGGGCTGGCTACCTATGAAGAATTTAGGAAAATAGCTAGATCGTGCAGGAAAAAAATCAGGGAAACAAAAGTGCAGTTTGAAGTTAATTTGGCCAATTCTGTTAGGGATAATAAAAAGTCCTTCTTTAAATATGTTAATAACAAAAGGAGGGGCAAGGAAAACCTCCATTCTCTACTGGACTTTGAGGGAAATATAGTTAACAAAGATGAGGAGAAAGCTGAGGTACTTAATACCTACTTTGCCTCAATATTTACCAGTCAAACAGATGGCCCTCAGGATAACTGGCCTCTGGAGATGGTTGACAGGAATAGGAAGCCAAATAGTCCCCTTGTATTCCAAGAGGAAATAGTTGGTGGCTTACTGAGCCATCTGGATCCTCATAAGTCTATGGGACCAGACGGGATCCATCCTAGGGTGATGAGGGAGCTAGCAGAAGAGCTCGCCAAGCCGCTCTCCATCATCTTCCAACAGTCTTGGCTCACTGGGGAGGTCCCAAATGATTGGAAACTGGCAAATGTTACCCCAATCCACAAAAAGGGCTGCAAAGCTGACCCTGGCAACTACAGGCCTGTCAGCCTGACCTCGGTGCCTGGCAGGGTGATGGAGCAGATCATCCTGAATGCAATCACACAGCACCTCCAGGATGGACCAGGGATCAGACCCAGCCAGCATGGGTTTAGGAGGGGCAGGTCCTGTCTGACCAACCTGATTTCCTTTTATGATCAGGTGACCCACCTAGTGGATGAGGGGAAAGCTGTAGATGTGATCTATCTAGACTTCAGCAAAGCCTTTGACACTGTCTCCCATAATATACTCCTTCAAAAGCTGATAGCCCATGGCTTGGACAAGTGCACTCTCTGCTGGGTTAAGAACTGGCTGGAGGGCCGGGCCCAGAGAGTGCTGGTAAATGGGGCTGCATCTAGCTGGCGGCCAGTCACTAGTGGTGTCTCCCAGGGGTCAGTGTTGGGTCCAGTCCTGTTTAACATCTTTATTGATGATTTAGATGAGGGGATTGAGACCACCATCAGCAAATTTGCTGATGACACCAAGTTGGGGGGCAGTGTCGACCTGCTGGAAGGCAGGAGGGCTCTGCAAAGAGATCTGGATAGACTGGAAAAATGGGCTGATTCCAATGGGATGAAGTTCAACAAGGCCAAGTGCCGGGTCCTGCACTTTGGCCACAACAACCCCCTTCAGCGCTACAGGCTGGGCACAGAGTGGCTGGAGAGCAGCCAGACAGAAAGGGACCTGGGGGTACTGATTGACAGCAAGCTCAACATGAGCCAACAGTGTGCCCAGGTGGCCAAGAAGGCCAATGGTATCCTGGCCTGTATCAAAAATAGTGTGGTCAGCAGGACAAGGGAAGTGATCCTTCCCCTGTACTCTGCATTGGTGAGGCCACACCTGGAGTATTGTGTTCAGTTCTGGGCCCCTCAGTTCAGGAAAGATATTGAGGTGCTGGAGCGGGTCCAGAGAAGAGCAACAAGACTGGTGAAGGGACTTGAGCACATGACCTATGGTGAGAGGCTGAGGGAGCTGGGGTTGTTCAGCCTGGAGAAGAGGAGGCTTAGAGGTGACCTCATCACTCTCTATAACTACCTGAAGGGAAGTTATAGTCAGGTGGGAACTGGTCTCTTCTCCCAGGCAGTTAGCAATAGGACAAGGGGACATGGGCTTAAACTCTGCCAGGGGAAGTTTAGGCTGGATATTAGGAAGAAGTTCTTTACGGAAAGAGTGATCAGGCATTGGAATGGCCTGCCTAGGGAGGTGGTGGACTCACCGTCCCTGGAGGTTTTTAAACTGAGATTGGACATGGCTCTTAGTGCCATGATCTAGTAAATGGGCTGAAGTTGGACCAAGGGTTGGACTTGATGATCTCTGAGGTCTTTTCCAACCTAGCCAATTCTGTGTGATTCTGTGTGATTCTGTGTGATTTGATCAACACTTGTGGTATTACATGACAGGGAGTGATTGATAGAAATGCCTGTAGAGGTCACATCAAACCCTAAACTATTTAGATACTGAAGTGTTGTGAAATTTAGATGAAAGCAAATAGATGCCTGTAAGGTTCCCATGATGTCTAACTCTTGTGGTTCAAGGGGCAATGCAGGAAAATCATTACACTTGTACAATTTATCACGGTACCATGTAGTTTATTCCCAGTTTTTTCTCCAAGTTTCCTGACACCACCACCATGGTTGCATAACTCCTGACATGGTGCAATTGCTTCTAACAGTTCCATTATATAAGTTAATTAAAAGTTGTTCTGTTACTGGCACTCCTGCTAAACATGTGTGAAAAGGATTTGTTGGTGTGGACAAGGAAACACAAAGAGTAGTTGCACGAGTTAAGTTAGCAAAGGCAAGCCATATGTTAAGCCACACATTTTCTTGCTGAATCAGTCTTCTGTCAAAGTGTTACCCGAAGACTCCAAGGAAGAGGCAACATAAGGTTGCACACATCTTGCCTGAATTCATTTCACTTGAGAACCTGCAAACACATAAGCATAGCACCTTCCTCAGGTTATTAGATCAACAGGTCTTGATCATTCCTTAGACACAGAATCTTTTACCATCACTAGAGGCTGTTGTTGGTCTGGTATGCTGGTACTATGTTGTCGTTTGTAGCTACTACACCCAGTATCATTGCAATTTGAAAAATTCAGAAACTAAGAAGCTTTCCATAAATGCTCTTGGGTGAGAGGCCAGGCCCTCCCCTCCTTTGTTTAGTAAACATAGTTTGAAGGTCTCTACGAGCTCGTTCTACTATAACTTGTCCTGTTGGTGAGTGAGGTATTCCCATAATGTGGGAAATGCCCCATTCATTTAAAAAGAAGCAAACTTTGCTGGAGCAGCAGGCTAGACGGTTGTTTGGTTTTATACATCGTGGAACTCCCAAAATGGCAGAACATGTTAACCAGTGTTTACAGACCTCACATGCTCTTTCACCAGTGTGTGCAGTAGCAACAAGAAGTCTGGAATGAGTGTCTACAGAAACATGTACATATTTGAATTTACCAAATTCAGAATAATGTGTTACATCAGTTTGCCATATTTCAATAGCAGTAATCCCTCGTGGATTAGCACCCTCTTTGGATGGCATAGGTGTGAACTGTTGACAATCAGGGCAGGACATAAGAATGCTCCTGGCCTGATCCATTGTAATTTGAAATTGTCATTTTAACGACCTCGCATTTTGGTGAAAAAAATCATATGATAATTTAGCTTGCTCAAAGGCTTTAGGCACAACAAGTGGCACAGCTATTGCATCGGTCTTCCTATTGCCTTCCACAAGAGGTCCTGAAAGGGCAGTGTGAGAGCAGATGTGCATTGCATAAAAATCATAACATCCTCAATTCAGCCATCAAAAGACAATTATCCACTTCCTTAAGAAAAGAAGCTTCCAGGTAGTTAAGTATGCCAGCTGTATAATATGAATCAGTTAAAACATTCAAAGGTTCAATACAGAACACCTCAAAAACTATCCTAACAGCTGTTATTTCAAGAACTTGCATTGACCCTTGATCTCTTCTTTTTTTTTTTTTTTTTTTACCTTGGGTTCCCAACACTTCATTTCTGAGTTAAGCCACATAATTGCAACTTTACGTGAGGTACCAGAGGCATCAGTGAAAACAGTTTTGCCACTTACCGGTTGTTGCTGACAATGGTGTTTGCTGAACAACAGTAAATTATCAATTTCATCCCACAGTTTATGTTGTGGGTAATGAACTGCTATGTTCCCTGTATGTGTAGCTAGTGCAAACATCTTCAGTTAATAACCATTGCAAATTCTCTTTTGTTGTAGGAATAAATATACATTCAGGGTCTGTCCCATCTATAACATGTAAACGCTCTCTGTCTTTGATTATTAGTTTTGCACACATTTCATTAATTGTCCAAACTGATTTTGTTACTGTGTGAGCTAGAAAAACCCATTCTAACACTCTTACAGAATCACTTAATGATTTGTCCCGTTGAAACAGGACTGCAAATGGTTGGAATTTACTAGCTATGAGTGCCAGCCAAATAGGCAGATCCAGATTGCATCGCCATCCCTGTTTTTGTTCGATAACATCAGATACTTTCTGCATTGTGTGCTGAGCTTTGTCATCTAATGCCCAAGTAGATAATAAATTTGGATCTCCTTTCAAAAGTGTAAAAAGTGGATACAGTTCTTCTGTGGTAACACCCAAAATAGGTCGGAGCTAATTTTTGGCTCCTCGCAATTTTTGTAAGTCACTTAAGGTCGTGACATTATGGAATTTAAGAGTTACTGTCTGAGGAATGATTTCTTATTTTGTTATTTGCCATCTGACATATTTCTATGGAGCTGTTTTCTGAATTTTTCTGATGCAATTTGTAATCTTTTTGTATAGCACTACACAGGGCTTGCATTACTTGATGCATTTCTTGTTATTGTGCTGTGGTAATCAAAATATCATCCACATAATGCTAGATACAAGCTGAGGGGTACAACTTCCTTACATGTTGTAAGGCTGCTGCAACTACTGCCTGGCAAAAGTTTAGACTCTTTTTCATCTCTTGTGGAAGTACTACCCAATGGTATCTTTTCATAGATTCTGCTTGATTAAGTGAAGGAACAGAAAATGCAAACCTGGGGGCATACTCAGGATGTAGCAATATGGTATAGAAGCAGTCTTTTAAATCAATTACAATCATTGGCCATCCTGCTGGCAACATTGTAGGAGAAGGCAGACCAGGTTGAAATGCACCCATAGGTTTGTTAACAGCATTTACTGCATGTAAATCATGCAACATTCACTACTTCCCATTTTTCTTTGGAATACAAAACACTTGGGTGTTCCAAGGACTTGATATTGGAACAGTATGTCCTGCAGCTAGCTGTTCTTGAACTAATTTCTGTAACTATTCCAGCCATTTCCTTTTTAGGGGTCATTGATCTACCCAAACTGGACTATCTGTTGTCCACTTCAGTTTGCATACATCCTGTGTGGATTTTTGGAATGGCTGATCAATGACCTCTAAGAAAAAGACTTTTGCTGTTCAGAATGAATGTGTACTACTGTGCCAAACTGGCCTAATACATTCGTGCCCCATAAGGTACACAGTATAGGTGCAATAAATGGTGTAACTCGTGCATGCTGCCCTTCTGGTCCAAGTACAGTTAGCAAATGTGCACTCTGACATAGCTGCTGAATACCACCCACTTCAATAACAATGGATGCAGGAATGACAGTGGGCCATTCAATAGGCCATTCAGAGCTGTGATGAATAGAAACGTCAGCACCGGTATCTAGGAGACCCCAAAACTTCCGACCATCTATGGAACAGGTAAGTATGGGTTGTGCTGCCTGAATGGTTTTGGCCAGAAAATCTGGGGCTAACCTGTGCTTCCAAAGCTACCATCATCTCGGTGCCCTTTCCCTGCAGGGGTAGCACTGCAGAAAGACTCTCAATAAAGTGTAATGAGAGACATTTATTACAACTTCAGGCTTGTATTTATGCTTGCTAGGATGCTTGCTCTAGCATTGCTGATTTGCTAAGTTAGGCATTACTTAAGCGATACAGTTTGCGTTCCCACCAAAGCTGCTACCACAAAAGTAGATTTTTGGTCTACCAGAAGTTATCCCCCTGTCCTTGATGTATCAATCCTGTATCAATCCCTCTGCCCTTGATGTATCAATCAGTATACAGTCCTTGGTTCTTGTATTTTCCCACCAACGCTTGTTCCCATGCCATTCACTCTTGTAGTTTCTCACAGGCCTGATGTCAGAATACTGGCACAATCAGATGTTCTTCTTCTTTTTTTTTTATGAAAAGTGTTTCACCTGAGAAAGAAAACTAATGTCATGGCAATTTCAAGGTTGCCTTGGTAAAGAAGATTTGTGCTTGTCTGAACTAATACAAGGGTGGAGTACATCTGTAGCACAACTTGGACTGTGTACCCTGCAAGCTCTGGTAATCAGCAGTGGTATGCTGAGAATGGTCAAAAGCAAAGAGCCTTCAGCTGTTCACATATGCAAAAACTGTTCACACTTACTCTGTTTCTCAGAAATGTGTGGATGTTAACCATGATTTTATTAATAGCTGTGCAGATAACTGAGGAAATCGACAGTTAAAGAAAGCAGTGTTAGTACAAAGGTATCTAAAATAATATGTCTTAGTAGGGCAGCAAGAAAACTCTCATCTGAGATAATGATTACAGAGTTGCAGGAAAACAATTATGTTTTTAAGTTTATTTCAGTTAATGTCAACACCTACTTAATTCTGGATATAGATAGTCTAAATAACTAGTAACTTCCCTATTCTTCCACAAACAAAATATCGGAACTGTTAGGAACAGGTAGTTTCTGTGGTGAGCTTTCATAGCCAAGACTTTAACCAACAAAGGGAAGGGAACTTTTAACTCTGTAATGACCTGCACAGAGAGGCAGGAGCTGCAGGCCAGCCATTTACTGGTTTCTCCCCTGAAAATTTTGACAGGTGTGTTGGGGATTCTCATATTCAACTCATTATGGACACTGTTACCTTTCCCAAGTACCTGGAGGATCTTGACAGTGTAGTAGAGACTAGGTGGTTTTCTAGTCTTTTTCTCAGATGATCTGCACTGTAAGAACTATTGGAAATATTTACCAGATAACCTGTAGTAGTAGTTTTTGCCATATTAAACCCTGTGTTTCTTTTTTGTACTCAGGATACACACACACACACAAAATTGCACACAAACTTCAGAAATTCAAAGTGTGCAGCCTATACCTGAAATACTGCAATACATGCATTGAATGGATTGACAAGGACTAATAGAAAAGCCTATAAATAGCAATTATCCTTTTAAAAATTAGTTTATTTAAAATAAGTTGAGACAAAACGATTTTCTGCATTTGTATCCTTTTTCACTTTATAAGGATAAGGATCTTTATAAGGTCCTTCATGTTTCCACGTACCGAAAAGGACAGCATAGTATTCCTTGAGTTAGGAATGTAAAAACTCTTTAAAGAGGCAAAAAAAAACCACTAAAAACCACCTCGAATCAAAATCTCCACATTGTATCTGTCAGGTGCATAGCTAAAACAAAAAAAACTCCACACATCCTCCTGTTCCTCTGTTGCTGTTACAAGAACAGTTGCCTTTATTTCTTCCATCCTCTCCAAGATGGAACACTGAACATGGAAAAAAACCCAACATTTTTAATCCAAAAAAACATTATGAATAGATGGTGTGATCATGTTCTGTGCTATACAGTACATACTTATACTCCATTGTTAACATGACAAAAGTTACAAATAACGGATTAAAAAGCTTAGAGAACTTTCTGGTGGGTGAAACCAATGAAAATAATTGAAAAATAATTAAAAGCAAGTATTGACTATGTGGAAGGCATACCTGTTGATGATGCCACTATCTATTACAAGGCAGCATCAAAATTACATAAATATGGAATGGAACAGAATAGAATAGAATAGAATAGAATAGAATAGAATAGAATAGAATAGAATAGAATAGAATAGAATAGAATAGAATAGAATAGAATAGAATATGTCAATATATGTTTCATTAACATGTGAAGTTCTTAAAATGATTGTGTGTCTTTATGGTGTATCTTTCATTGTACTACTTTTCAAGTAGGGGTGCATTTATGTACCATGTAACACAAGATATTAAGCGAAACACAAAGGAGTCCAGTGCCATTATCTATATTGCGTCATAAAATGTTTATCACTAATCGACATAATAAAAAAATGCGTTAGCTGGGACTTAATTTCTGAGATCATCCAGAATAACACATATAATACACTTAGCAGCATTAAACAATATGGGGTGCATTGGACAGAGATGAGAATCTTTTCTTCCTGAAGCTATCAATTTCAGTGTGCCCTTTTGAAGAACAGACGACTGACAACTTAGACCTTCCTATCACACCCTGTCCTATTCCTTTAGCCTTATATTTTGTTGTTTATGTTTTGTGAGAAGAAGATTGCTTTCAATAACTAAGCTGGCCTCAAAGTGACCCTTGGGGTAAAGTCTGTTGGCAAGTCCTCATGTTCAGATTCTGTGGTTGATTTCAAACACAAACACAAACAGAGGGCTTACCTCAGGGAATATGCCATCCTCTTTTCTGTCTTTCTCTTAATAGACTGGAGTTCAAGTCACCATTCATTAGGTCTGTGGGAAGGTGAGGAGGAAGAAATAATTTCTCTACACTGTCCTTAATTAATTCTATCTAGTTATAGAGACTTGAATTAGATGACAGTCATTAGTCCACAAGGGAAGCAGGTAACCATTCATCAAATGCAATGTCAGATTACATTCCTAACTGTTACCAAGAGAACCTACCACAACTGCTTATATATTTCCCTCTTTCTATCAATGAAGGTGTCACTTAGGAAGTAAAACAATTTAAATACTCTCAATTCTGAAGTTAATGGGGGATTTTGGTTACCAGAGTTTGCACTCCAAAAAGAAAGGGAAGGGGATGGGATGAGATCAGGTCACACTGTTATATCAGAGCATTCGACTATGTGATAAAAAACATTAACAATTCAGTGGGAGACAAATTAGGATTACAGCAAAGAAGAATTAAGAGTAAATTTTAGGCTCCTGTCTCCCTTAGGTTACACAAAAATATACTACTTTTTAAAAACTTAATTTCTGATTAAGATTCTGATACAGGCTATATAAGAGACAGTAAAAAATGATGTTACATGTGAAAGAAAGGCAGGAAGGAAAGGAGAAAAACATATTGTTGTGCCAAAACCCTGTGAGACAATCAGATGGTGATGTCCTGCATTTATGACAGCATTTTTTATAAGAAGAATTTACACATGGCTAGACAAAGGCTGGTTTCAATGTAGCCTCAGATCAGAGAAACATCAGACACGATGGACTTCAGCAGGAACAACATCCTACCCCTCTGGAAATTAGTTCATAAATAGAATGTCAGTGAATTTTATTTGTCCTTTTCTTTCTTCAGTTACCAGCAAATAAATCCAAATAAAAACAGTCACAGAGGAATGTTCAAATCTTTTTATATGTTTATTCCAATTCCTTGTAATAAGTGCTGAAAGAAGGATTTTAATTTCAAAATGCAGTTGCATTTCAAAACCAGAAATTGAATTCGGTTAAATGGTTGATTCCAGAGCAGCTGTTTTATAGTGGTGCAATACACACTAACAATCTCCATCAAAAATGTCATCAGGTGGTTAAGGATGATATAATAAAATCTATTATAAAAACAGGCCAAAACAAAGGAGTGTAAAAGTTGACACATAAGAACCTGCCTGCTGACACATGATAAATTTACATGTGTAGTGATAATAGGTTTTACATCTCTAAATTCTCTATCTTTCTTGTAAGTCCCCTTATGTTCAGTTTAAATATATATTTACATAAATCCATACATGTATATATATGGAACATAATATATTCATGTACTTAATCTTCACAATCTTTTAAAATATTTCATTTCTTCACAGTGCTTGTTCTGGTTTTCCATTGAAAGTATTTGGCCAAGTTCCTGAATCTTTGAATATTTCTTTATTATTATTATTATTATTATTATTATCAACAACAACAACAACAACAACAACAACAACAACAAAACAACAATAATAATAATAATAATAATAATAATAATAATAATAATAATAATAATAATAATAATAATAATAATAATAATAATAATTTGTATTTACCACTTGATGAAACAGTTTTGGTTACTCCCACAGTGATGTTATTTATTTTTCATATGATGAAGTACTTGTGTCTGTTTGTTTTCCTCAAATTCTTTTAAGCCTCAGATAAATGTTTTCCTAACAATTCTTTAATCATACTAGGTGAAGAAGGCTTCAGTTTTCTCTTTCTTTGACTACCTGAAAGTTCATTCACTACTTAGTTCTAGCCTCAGCCTGGAGGTCTCAAGGGGAATAGGCATTATAGCCATTTCAGAAAGCAGGATTGTTTTCTGTCTTCATTCCATTCTAAGAATGGTTTTAGGTTTTTTTGGCTGGATTGTCAGTGTCTTAACTGACACCAGCTCTAGGATTTGCCACCCGATTTTTTTTTGATCTATTGTTATAGTGTATTTAGCAACCAGATCTGAAGACTCACCTTTTAAGTGTCATGGTCTCCTCTTCGATAGCATTCTTTCCTAGAAATTCGTACGACTTGACTGTCTTTCCTGTTGTCCAAGAGTTATAGTTCATGCCTTCAGAAAGAATAGCAGTATTTCCAGTTGAAATTCATTGTTACCCAAGGCTGTATATCACATTCTCTGCCATTAAACCTGTACCCATTAAACCAAATCGGAAAATATACTATCAAGAATTATGGGCATTTTAGAAACTCATTATTTTTTTCCTTTCACACTTAAAAGTATTAACAGAAAAGGTGCCACTGGAAGCTTTCCTGGGAATGTACATATTTTCTGTCATCAAAGGAGGAAGGTATGGAAAGGTTGATATCTCCTTGCTACATACATTTGTTGTGACAACATTCTAACATTCATGGCTAAGACCAGCACAAGTATTCACCACAACATCAGCAAAGTGTGTATATTCCAGAAAAAATAATAATATTTTAACACAATTTTTAGGATAGGGTAAATTTGGCATTATTCTACTGTAATGCGATTCTGTCTACCAGAAAAAGACAACAAAAAAGACAAAAAAAAGGTGGCCAAATAAAATAAATAGAACCACAATGGAACAAGAAAATAAATGATGTAAAATGCCATAAGAGAAACCCAAGAAATATAGGTTCATATCCCTCATCGTAGTGGACCCTTCTGAAATGGCGAAGCCTAAAATGTTTTCATGCATAAAAAGATACCAAACTGTTTTTCAAAAGAGTCATTATGAACACATTTTAAGGTTAAGTGGAAGAGGGCAATGAGCAGCAAGACTGCAGCAAAAGTGTGTTTTACGAGTATAATTTTGCAACTTTGGCATGGGATCTAGGAGCCTCTGACATCCCAAAGCCATTTTGATAGCAAATTGGAAAGGCTAATTGGTGAAATACTGCACAAGAAATGTATTAAAACAACACAAACAAAATTATGTGCATTTCAAAACATAAGCACAGTAATATAAAGACCACAGATTCCAGAATAACTCTGCAACTCAATATTTTTCAATTCACTTTCTTACACAGGAAAAAATTATTTATATGTTAAATTAATTTTTGACCAATAAAAGAGCCATCTGAAACTTACAGACTGACAGATGAGGCTGTGTTGTTAGATACACTATCCACACAGGAGTTAAAAAACAGTATCAGGAGATTTAAACAGAAACCAAACCAAACCAAACTAAACCCAAAACTCCTGCAGCAGTGAATCACTGCAGGTTCAGAGTCTAAAAGTGATCTTCCTTGTGAGCAGGTGTTGTAGTTCAGCCACAGCTTGCCCACCCCTTTCAGCTGGCAGCTAAAACCACATGCTGTTCTCTCACCCCTCCCCTGCCCCTGGTGTTATGGGGAGGAGAATCAGATAACAAAGGCAAAATTCATGGGTTGGGATAAGAACAGTTTAATGGAACAGCAAAGACAAATGAACAAACAGTAACAACAACAATCATGAAAGAACCTACAAAGCAACGACCACACAGCGCAGACTCCATGTGGCTGTCGTGCCATGACAACCCTCCCCGCTCCTAAGCAGTACATTGGCTGCTGACTGCAGCTCCCACTGAACTTTCCCGCCACTTAGCTCATATCAAAACCGACCCCCTGGCCCTGAACCACTGATCACACCCGCAATGCAAAAAGCACCAAACCACGTGATCCAGAGAGATGTGAGTGTCCCTGACCACACTGCTCCTTAGGAAGAGAGACAGAGACTACCACCCTGGCCTGCCCCTTTGTAACTGAGCATGATCTTACATGGTATCGAATACAATACTGGCTTGGGCTTGTTCTGGGTAAGCTGTCCTGACAGTGTAAAAATTAACCCTCTCTTAGCTGACCCAGCACAGTGACTTCCCACCTGAGGGTGGAATCTTCACCTGTTTATTGAAGTCAGGATTAGACTCACACAAACTTATTCGGGCCACTCTGACAGAAATCTGGCTACAGTTATGTGGGAGCATACTATCTGAAGAGAACCTGCAGCTGCGCCAAAGTTTAAAATATTCTCTGAAGTGTTTGTGATGCAAATTTACCTGGCTGAATTTCTATTTTTTATGAACTTGAAACTCAGATCAGCTTTTCTGAAAGGTTCTTTCTGATTTGGGAACCTATCAAAGACACCAGAACCTAATGTCCAGTGAACACAGGTCCACTTATGGTTTTGTATCCAAACTCTGGAACGTCTGTAGCTTCTTTGGGTGTAGTTACCAAGGTGCTTGGCAGCAGGGGGTGAGCCAGGGGCTGCCCCACACTGATGTAGCCAATTCCAGCCAGCTCAAGTGGACCTATCACAGGACACAGATGGGCCCATCAGTCAAGATGGTGGCTCCTCTGTAAAAGCGGATTAAAGAGAGCAAAATGGTGCATAGGCAGTGAGGAGAAAAGAAAAAAAAATTAAAAACAACCCTGCAAGCACCAAGGTGAAAGGTGACGGACAGAAGGACATGGTCCAGGCACCAGAACAGACAATCCTGTGCAGCCCACAGGAAGGAGGTTGGTGGAGAAGCTATTTCTCTGCCACCCACCAAGAGGACCATGACAGAGCAGATATCCACATTGCAGTCCATGCAGGACTCCATGCCAGGGCATGTGGATGTTCTCTGAAGAAACTACAGTCCATGGAGAGCACATGCTGGAGCAGGTTTATCTCAACGGACTGCAGCCCATGGGAAGGATCCACAGTGGAGCAGGGCAATAGTGTGAGGAGGAAGGAGCAGCAGAGAGCAGCAGTTGTGGACTGACCATAAGCCCTTTTCACCAATCTTCTACACTGCTCATGGTGGGACAGGATGTAGAGGAGTTGGGAATGAAGGAGTGAAGTTGAGCCTGCAAAGAAGTGAGCTGCGGGTCAGGGGGAAGGGATTTTAGTTTTCTCTCTGTTTCTCACAATCCTGATCTATTTTAATTGATGATAGATTATAATATTTAATTTTCTCCACATTGAGTCTGGTTTTGGTTGTAACGGTACATGGTGGGTGGTGTCCATGTCCTTATTCCAACCCACATGCTTTTCACAGAATCATAGAATGTTAGGGATTGGAAGGAACCTCGAAATATCATCTAGTGCAATCCCCCTGCTGGAGCAGGAACACCTAGATCAGGGTACACAGGAATGTGCCCAGGCAGGTTTTGAATGTCTCCAGAGAAGGAGACTCCACAACCCCCCTGGGCAGCCTGTTCCAGTGTTCTGTCACCCTCATCACGAAGAAGTTTCTTCTCATATTTAAGTGGAACCTCTTGTGTTCCACTTTGTATCCGTTGCCCTTTGTCCTGTCATTGATTGTCACCAAGAAGAGCTTGGCTCCATCCTTGTGACACTCACCCTTTACATATTTATCAACATTAATGAGGTCACCCCTCAGCCTCCTCTTTTCCAAGCTAAAGAGTCCCAGTTTCCTCAGCTTTTCCTCATATGGGAAATTCTCCACTCCCTTCATCATCTTTGTTGTCCTGCGCTGGACTCTTTTCAGCAGTTCCCTCTCCTTGAACTGAGGGCCCAGAACTGGACACAATATTCCAGATGTGGTCTCAGAAGGGCAGAGTAGAGGTGAAGGAGAACCTCTCTCAGTCTACCAACCACCCCCCTTCTAATGCACTCCAGGATGCCATTGGCCTTCCTGGCCACATGGGCACAGAGCAGGCTCATGGTCATCCTGCTGTCCATCAGGACCCCTAGGTCCCTTTCCCCTACATTGCTCTCCAACAGGTCGTTCCCTAACTTCTAATGAAACCTGGGGTTGTTCCTACCCAGATGCAAGACTCTACACTTGCTCTTGTTCTATTTCATTAAATTTTTCCCCACCCACCTCTCCAGCTTGTCCAGGTCTTGCTGGATGGCAGCACAGCCTTCTGGTGTGTCAGCCACTCCTCCCAGTTCGGTGTCATCAGCAAACTTTCTAACCATGCACTCTATTCCCTCATCCAAGTAATTGATTAATATATTGAATAATACTGGTCACAGTACCAACCCGTGAGGGACTCCACTAGATACAGGCCTCCAACTAGACTCTGCCCCATTGACCATGATTCTCTGGCTTCTTTCTTTCAGCCATTTCACAGTCCATCTCAGTACCTGATCATCCAGACCACACTTCCTCAGTTTAGCTGCGAGGATGCTGTGGGAGACCGTGTCAAATGCTTTACTGAAATAAAGATAGACCATATCCACTGCTCTATCATCATCTAACCACCTGGTTATGTTCTCATAAAAGTCTATGAGGTTGGTTAAGCATGACTTCCCCTTGGTGAAGCCATATTGACTGCCCCTAATGGCCCTTTTATCCTTGATATGCCTTGAGATGACGCCAAGGATAAGTTGTTCTGTCACCTTTCCAGGAATGGAGGTGAGGCTGACCAGCCTGGAGTTACCTGGGTCCTCCTTCTTGCTCTTTTTGAAAACTGGAGTCATGTTTGTTTTCCTCAAGTGCTCAGGCACCTCTCCCATTTCCCATGACTTAGCAATGATGGAGAGTGGCCTAGCAATGACTTCAGCCAGCTCCCTCAGCACCCACAGGTGCATCCTGTCTGGACCCATGAATTTATGGATGTCCATATTGCTTAATTGCTCCCTATACCCAGTCCTCATCAGTCAAGGCAAACTCCTCCATTCTCCTGACTTCCTCCTTAGGACAGCCTCTGACAGTGTAGACAGAGGCAAAGAAGGCATTCAGTAACTCTGCCTTCTCTGTATCTTCTGTCACCAGAGCACCCACCTCATTCATCAGTGGGCCTATAATGCCTCTAGTGCTAGTTTTATCTGTCATGTATTTGAAGAAGTTCTTTCTGTTGTCCTTGACCTCTCTTGCAAGGTTTAATTCTAAGGAGGCCTCAGCTTTCCTAATTGCTTCCCTACATCCTTTGACAACAGCCTTATATTTTCCCCAAGTGGCCAGTCCCTCCTTCTGTGATCTGTAAACTCTCTTCTTTCACTTGAGTTTGCCCAGGAGTTCCCTGTTTAACCACGCAGGTCTCCTGGCTCCCTTCCATGACTTCCTATGTGTCAGGATGCTCTGATCTTGATCTTCTCCCACCTGTTCTGTTGAAGGAAAGGCAAACGAGATACAATCATTTAACTTGAATCTTAAGTGTTGGAAGAAACTCATGTCAAGATTTATTTTACCTGACCTGGACTGCCATTGAAGAATAACAGGGATCTTTATTCTTGGCTGTTTAAATGAAGAGTTTGCTCAAAAATTGTGATCTGATCGTTCTGACCTTCATACTGTGGAAGGGAAAAACGTCCAACGCTAATGTCATTATATATCTATCAAACTTCTCCAGAAACACTGTTCAAAACATATGCACATATTGCAGTTCACTTATTTTTATCTTCAAATCTAGCTTTGCTGGACAGAGCAAAACATCTTACTCCACACCTACACATTATTATGCCAAACTTTCTTTTTCAATTATCCTCTTCTTGTACGTAAATTGAAAATCAGTTTAAACACCAAAAGTAACTTTGACAGGGCTCAGACAATCTACAAATGTGAGGGGAAAAACTGCTGAAAGAGAGTCTCGAACATGAACTCGAAACCCTTCCTGTGGGCAAAAACAAGCCTAGTCTATGGATAGAGTAACAACACTGAGTGCTTTTGGCAGTTCCTACCTATGATCCCCACTCTGTTGTCAGGGACTGGACACCCTTCCCTGACTAGAGTGGCTGAATCTAGAAAGTAATTTTGGATTGAATTTGTTTCTGTGACAAGCAAAACAGACTTTACAGTAGGCAAATTGAATTTCTCTGGTTCAGTGACTGCTACGGCACTGCTTCTCTCCTTAAGATTTTCACGTTATTGAGGGCTGCTTGGTTTCCTTGTAAATAGCCACAGGCAGCACTGCCTGCAACACAATTGATTCCTTGTCAGTTGTTACTAAAAAAACTAAAAACAAACAAAAAACAAAAACAAAAAAATTACCAAACCAACCAAAACAAACAAACAAACAAAACCAACACAAAACTCTCTCTGCATCTACTGACTCACTTACACATATTCATATACATACCTGTGCGCACACAAGGGAAACATAATGAAACATCTGCATAAGTAGTTATTTTTGTTCTAACCAGACTATTTTTCATATAGTCTAAAAATTCACATAATGGCCTTCTTGAAGAGAGTTAATGCCAGTATCTAGTATTACAAAATGTAATATGTTTTTAATGGAGTGAAAAGCTCGGAATGTTTACTTATCTTACATACAATTATGAAGGGGAGTTGGCACTGTGTACCTTGATTCACTTAGGTTAGAGTCTAGTGCCAACCATGTCATCGAAGGAAGCACAAGAACCTCCATATTTAAGTTGCCAATAACATGTAATCTTGCATCACAGGTATTACAGACTTACCCTACAGTTGGCACTAAATATAGCCTCCAAATATTTTCTTTATTTTATTAAACTAATATAGCATATATATGCCATAGAACTAGCATCTGCAGCATATATAAAATATGTTTTTTTAGGCAGTGATTATAGAAACATTAGCACATTCAAGAAATAAAATCACACTTTTCAAGTCTCACAATTAACACTGCAGATTTTCCCAATCACTGTTTATTTTTCTAAAACCCATTTTTATTCTTCCTCAAGACAAATGAAACTGTAACATTTCTGTCATTTTCATTGTTGGTTTTTACTCCTTCAAGTGTTAATTTTTTTCATCAGTAGTTTTTACTTTCTTTTTGCTGTGGATCTTAACAAATCATCACCACAGGATACTGAGATGCAGAACATGCAAATGAATAAGTATTTTTATTATTATAAATAGTCAAGAAACAGTATCATTTCAAAGTGAGGCAGACACAGAATACATTCACTGAGGTTCAGAGCTGGTCCCAAATTACTATTAGAAATACAGTTGTCTGATGAAGAAATACTCCACTGTAGTTTTGAAAGACACTTAAAGGACAGAGTAGAGCTCCAACACAATATGGGAAAACACAAGTCTAACACAAAGATGCATTTTCCTTGCTTCTTATATTAATCCATTATTAGAGCTCCCCTGCTTCAAGTCATCATTGCAGCAGGAATACCTTTTGGATGAGGTAGTGCACATAGAGCCCTCTGGAGAGGTAGTTATTATGGGGCCAGCAAAAAGCTACTTTTTCATTATTGTCTGGGGTTAAGAGGCTGATTTATGAGGTGGTGAAATAATGAGGAAAATCTTAAATACTTTAAAACCAAAATGAGACAAAAGTTTCTGGAAGCAAAGAAAGCACAGAAATATCATTCTGGCAAACACTTCAGCTCCTGTCTTTCAGAAATCAACAGTGATGTGAGTCATTTGGAGCACAGAAACATATACAGACACATGCACATACATTTTAAAAGTCTTCTAACTATAGAAAAAAAAATAAAGCTTTTATTTCAGAAAAACAGGATTAGTTTGAGAACACCAATTTTAAGCAAAGAGATGGTTTAATAACCTATTTCAGAGAAATTATGTTCTGTTATTATGGTTAAATATTAAAAAGTTGCAACTCAAATTTTTCACTGACTGAAAGCTATTTTTGCATATTTTTGCTTAAGTTTTTGCCACAAGTTTTTCATTGTCAAAGCCTTCTTTTTTTTTTCTTTTTTCTTTTAATGAGGTATAGAGGTAACGTCAAGTTTTCAAAACTGTGTTTTTGTTTCCTGTTAAGCTCTAACATGCCACATCAGTGCCTGGAAGAATTAAAATGAGTCTTCATCAGAGAGAGCCTTATGACACAGAATCTGTAATTCTGTATGCATGAAGGGTATTTGATAAAGTATACAAATTATGTAGATGATATAGAAAATGGTCCATTCTAATTGGCTATCTCATCACCAAAGCTGTCATTGCACAGTTTCTTTTGGTGGTGACCTAAGTCATTATCTTATATTTTTTATTCAGGTTTATCTTCTACATATTTATACAAATGAATCCAAACAGTTGTGAACTTATATTATTTCCTTTGAATTACTTATTGCAATGTTGATAGTATGTGTCTACACATGAAGGTCCCATTATCTAGTTTTGGCTTCACATGGGATGGTTTTCCTACTACCACTTCATCCAAAGGTGAATTTGAAGCTTTTTTTTTTTTCAATTTCTAAAAGACAAACAGAAATTTGAACTCATGTTCTACTGTTTGGGTAGACAGGTTGTGGAACAATCATTTTCAACAGCATTCATGTCTTTACTTCTACTTTTACAATATAGAAATTAACTGCAAGAGATTCCTAAAAAGTGTTTCAGAGCTGTTATCTCTTTAAATAGCTCTAAATCTCTTTTTAGAGCTATTATTTCTGTATTACAAAATGCATACAGTATATTTAGTTAACATGGTGATTGTCACCTCTCTTTCCCCAGAGGGAAACGTACAGGGACAGCGTGACTCCCGGCGGTCCCGATCCCCCCGAAGCCCCGGTAGCCATTGCGAGAGAGCGGCTGACGTGGCGGGGGCGTTCCCACGGTGGCGGCGGGAGGTTTAAAAGCGGCTGAAACTCGAGACTAGCATTGAGTCAGCTGATCGGAGCCAGCACAGCGAGAGCCAGAGCCGGCGAGGTTCAGTCGACTACGAGGTTTAGCCGAGATTAGAAAGCCCAGAGGGAAACGTACAGGGACAGCGTGACTCCCGGCGGTCCCGATCCCCCCGAAGCCCCGGTAGCCATTGCGAGAGAGCGGCTGACGTGGCGGGGGGCGTTCCCACGGTGACGGCGACCACACCTCCTTCCCTTGCCCTGAAAAAACCTTTGGGAGGGCAGCAACTAGTCGCTGCCCACCAGGTGCAGAGAGGAGCAACTAGCTAGCGCAGCGGGTGTGGCAGCTAGCGCAGCGGGTGTGGCAGCTAGCGCAGCGGGTTGCAGAGAACACTTGTTTTTCATTCCCACCGACTTATTGCCAGCGTCCCAGACCGCTGATGACCATGGTCGCCTCCAGAAGGAGAGCATGTCTCAAAAAGACTGTGGCAACGCAGACTGAAGTTCTGTCCCAAACGGTGGCTGTTCAGGTCTCCGGCTGCAAGGAGTGCCAGAGCCTGCTGCTGCCGGAGGAGGGAGGCCAGCACTCCACTTGTGTGAGGTGTGAGCAGGTGCAAGATCTGCTCGACATGGTTGTGAAGCTTAAGGAGGAGGTTGAGACGCTGAGGTCCATCAGGGAGTGCGAAAGGGAGATCGACTGGTGGAGTAACACCCTTACGTGCCGGTCGGAAAGGCCCCAGGGAGGTACCCCCGAAAAGGAGATGGACCTCCTGCCCTCCCGGACAGAGGCGGAGGTCCTGAGACAGCCCCACCCTTGTCGCTGTCGGGCAGAGGTAAATGACCTAAAAAAAGATGAGGGTTGGAAGCTTATTCCAGTTCGGCATCACAGGCAGCCCCACTCCCTGCCTGATTTGCCTCCCCAGGTGCCCCTCCGTAATAGGTTTGAGGCCCTGGATCTTGAAGAAGAGGTAGGTGAGGAGGTGGTGCCAAGCCTGCCTACAAGATCACATAGGAAGAGGCGGTTGACTACACAACTGAAGACTACCTCTGATAAGAAAGATAGAAGGGTGATTGTAATAGGAAATTCCCTTCTGAAAGGAACAGAGGGCCCAATATGCAGGGTTGACCCTCATCTTAGGGAAGTCTGTAGTCTACCTGGAGCCTGGATCAAGGATATTGCTAGAGAGCTCCCCAGACTGGTGCAACCGACAGACTACTACCCACTGCTGGTCTTCCAGACAGATGGGGAGGAAGTTGCTTCCCGTAGTCTGAGGGGAATGAAGAATGACTTCAAGGTCTTGGGAAGGATGGTGAAAGATTCAGGGGCTCAAGTGATCTTCTCTTCACTCCTTCCCTCTTCAAGTGACGATGTGGGGTGGAATGGGAAAATTCAATCTCTAAATGGTTGGCTCCAAGACTGGTGCTACAGGCAGGGCTTTGGTTTTTTTGATAATGGCTGGTTTTATAAGACTCCAGTCCGGACAGTGTTATGCAGGAAAGGCTTATCTCGCAGAGGCAAAAGGATGCTGGGGCAGGAATTAGCTGGGCTCATTTGGAGAGCTTTAAACTAGCCTCGAAGGGGGATGGGGTTGTAGTTGGGCTTGCCCCAGAGGGGCAGCATTCTAAAACAGATGAGGACCGGGTGGCCTCCTGTGCCCCTAGGGAGAAATTGGTGTGCTCTGCTCGCTCCCTGAAATGCCTGTACACCAATGCGCGCAGCATGGGGAATAAGCAGGAGGAGTTAGAATCCTATGTTCGGTCGGGAGATTATGATCTGGTGGCAATTACAGAAACGTGGTGGGACAGTTCACATGACTGGAATGTGGTCATGGATGGCTATGCCCTTTTCAGGAAAGACAGGCCAGCCAGGCGTGGTGGTGGAGTTGCTCTCTATGTGAGAGAGCAACTGCAATGTACTAAATTCTGCCCAGGAGCAGATGAGGAACGAGTTGAGAGTGTATGGGTCAGGATCAAGGGACAGGCTGGTAGGGGTGATACTGTTGTAGGTGTCTATTACAGGCCACCAGATCAGACTGAGGAAGTTGATGAGGCCTTCTATGCGCAGCTGAGAGTGGCCTCACAGTCACAGGCCCTGGTTGTTGTGGGTGATTTTAACTTCCCTGATGTTTGCTGGAAGGACCATTCAGCCAGCCAGCCACAGTCCAGGAGGTTCCTCCAGTGCATTGATGATAACTTCCTCATGCAGATGGTGGAGGAGCCGACCAGGAGAGGTGCACTGCTGGATCTCATCCTCACTAACAAAGAGGGTCTGGTTGAAGCAGTAAAGGTTGAGGGCTGCCTGGGTTGCAGTGACCACGAGATGGTGGAGTTCAGCATCTCGTGTGGCAGGAACAGAATAGCAAGTAGAATTGCAACCCTGGACTTTGGCAGGGCTAATTTCGGCCTTTTCAAGCAACTGCTGAGGGAAACCCCATGGGCAAGACTGCTTGAAGGAAAAGGGGCCCAAGAGAGCTGGATTGCATTCAGAGATTGCTTCTTCCATGCTCAGGATCAGAGCATCCCCACACGTAGGAAGTCGAGGAAGGGAGCCAGAAGGCCTGCGTGGTTGAATAGGGATCTGTTGGGTATGCTCAAGCAGAAGAGGCGAGTTTACAGGTCATGGAAGCAGGGACTGGCCACTTGGGAGGAATATAAGGCTGCTGTTAGAGGGTGCAGGAAGGCAGCTAGGGTAGCCAAGGCCTCCTTAGAATTACAGCTGGCGAGAGGGGTCAAGGACAGCAAGAAGAACTTTTTCAAATACATAGCAGATAAAACTAATACCAGAGGCAATGTAGGCCCACTGATGAATGAGGTGGGTGCCCTGTTGGCAGAAGACACAGAGAAGGCAGAATTGCTGAATGCCGCCTTTGTCTCTGTCTACTCCGCTGGAGGATGTCCTGGGGAACCCTGTACCCCTGAGACCCCGGATGAAGCCAGGTTAATGGAGGAGTTTGCTTTAGTCGATGAGGACTGGGTTAGGGAACAATTAAGTAGTCTGGACGTCCATAAATCCATGGGTCCAGATGGGATGCATCCGCGGGTGCTGAGGGAGCTGGCTGAAGTCATTGCTAGACCGCTCTCCATCATTTTTGCCAAGTCTTGGGAAACGGGAGAGGTGCCCGAGGATTGGAGGAAAGCAAATGTCACTCCAGTCTTTAAAAAGGGCAAGAAGGAGGACCCGGGTAATTATAGACCGGTCAGCCTCACCTCTGTCCCTGGGAAAGTAATGGAACAGCTTATCCTTGGTGCCATCTCAAGGCACATCAGGGATAAGAGGGTCATTAGGGGCAGTCAGCATGGCTTTACCAAGGGTAAGTCATGCTTGACCAACCTCATAGCCTTTTATGAGAATGTAACAAGGTGGATGGATGATGGCAGAGCGGTGGATGTGGTCTACCTTGACTTCAGTAAAGCCTTTGACACAGTCCCTCACAGCATCCTCACAGCTAAATTGAGGAGGTGTGGTCTCGACAATAGAGTAGTGAGGTGGGTTGCAAACTGGCTTAAAGAGAGAAGCCAGAGAGTGGTGGTCAATGGTGCGGAGTCCAGTTGGAGGCCAGTATCTAGTGGAGTGCCTCAGGGGTCAGTACTGGGGCCAATATTATTCAATATATTCATTAATGATTTAGACGAGGGAATTGAGTGTACTATCAGCAAGTTTGCTGATGACACTAAGCTGGGAGGAGTGGCTGACACGCCAGAAGGCTGTGCCGCCATCCAGCGGGACCTGGACAGGCTGGAGAGTTGGGCGGGGGATAATCTGATGGAATTTAACAAGGGAAAGTGTAGAGTCCTGCATCTGGGCAGGAACAATCCCAAGTTCCAGTATAGGTTGGGGCATGACCTATTAGAGAGCAGTGTAGGGGAAAGGGACCTGGGGGTCCTGGTGGACAACAGGATGACCATGAGCCAGCACTGTGCCCTTGTGGCCAGGAAGGCTAATGGCATCCTTGGGTGTATTACAAGGGGGGTGGTCAGTAGATCGAGAGAGGTCCTCCTTCCCCTCTACTCCGCCCTGGTGAGACCCCATCTGGAATATTGTGTTCAGTTCTGGGCCCCTCAGTTCAAGAAGGACAGGGAACTGCTGGAGAGGGTCCAGCGTAGGGCAACAAAGATGATTAAGGGAGTGGAGCATCTCCCTTATGAAGAAAGGCTGAGGGAGCTGGGGCTCTTTAGTTTGGAGAAGAGGAGACTGAGGGGTGACCTTATTAATGTTTATAAATATATAAAGGGTGAGTGCCATGAGGATGGAGTCAGGCTCTTCTCAGTGGCAAACAATGATAGGACAAGGGGCAATGGGATCAAGCTGGAACACAAGAGGTTCCACTTAAATTTGAGAAAGAACTTCTTCTCAGTGAGGGTAACAGAGCACTGGAACAGGCTACCCAGGGAGGTTGTGGAGTCTCCTTCCCTGGAGACATTCAAAGCCCGCCTGGACACATTCCTGTGCGACCTCACCTAGGCGTTCCTGCTCCAGCAGGGGGATTGGACTAGATGATCTTTTGAGGTCCCTTCCAATCCCAAACATACTGTGATACTGTGATACTGTGATAAGAAAAAAAATCATTAAAGTGATAAAGGTAGCTAGAATAGCAACAAATTCATACATCAACTTTTTAAAAATTATCTTAAATACAGAATCAATTTATTTGAAGTTGTTATTGATGACTGGATACAATAATTTTCAATGGTAAATCTCAGTAAGCTAAGTCCAAGTGAAATAGGATCTGATGTTTGAACAACTCAGTTTGAATGTAGCAAACATTACTTTGAGCGGCGGAGGAACACGCAGGTCGACCCAATATGAGTGATAAAGCATAGTTCAATTTATTAGCCCTAATAGCATATACTTATACAGTTCACGATAATTATGCATACCTGTCACCTACTAATTGGCTTAAGCTCTAACAGTCACATTTGCACGGTTCTCCTACCTGCAGTTGCTAGCTATGTTTATTCTACATTCTTGTGCTCTTGGAAGCTGTTTGTGAAACTCTGCCAAGGTCTCAGTGACCTTGCTGATTTTACTGAAACAGTCAGCGGTTCCCACTGTGGCCTAACCTTACTACTTATGCTAAAGTCTTCAGAACAGGCTCTGCTCGTACAACTGCTCTGCAGACCCATGTCCCTTATTTTTAAACCATTCCTCAACACATTACATTTTTCAGCTCTTCTTGATCACAAGCCACATGAGTCTGCAGATTTTAAAACCTCAGAAAACATTGTGTAGGGAGCATTCGAAGTCTGACAGTCAGTTTAAATTTCTATCTTGCCTGTGCAGCCTCATAGCCTATAAAATTATTTTTTTATTTGTTGCAGTTTGAGAACTCTGAGTAAGAGTGTTCATTTCTTGTTTGCTAATTTGCCTCCTCCTTTTCTTCAACCTCTCTGTTCAGGAATTTTCTTCACTGTAATGTCTTCTATCACAAAACAGTCTTAAGCTGATTGCATCTTTAACTACTAACTCATCTCTCTACTTGTTGGTCCATCTCTTTACCTCCCAGTCTGTTGAACTTGTCATCTGCATCTGTGTTTCAGGACTCTTCTTCCCTCCTTCTGTTCCTGTTGTTATCACAGTTTTGTTCCAAAATCTTTGCTTCCACTGGCCATATGTGCGATTTCTTGTCCTCAACAGACCTTACATCAACAAATGTCTCATTTTTTGAACAATACAGTTTTCCACTCATTATAGCATTTTTTATTTTACCATTCTAAAAGTTTGCCACAAGTTTTTTCTGTCATGATTACTTTCTTTATAAGTACAAATAAAATCTTTCTAATTGCCTGAGAGGATGCAGTTTCTTCTATCACAGGAGATGCAGCCCATCAGTGGCCACATGATCACTTGACCAAAATGAAATAATCGTTGAAATTGCTCTTTAAACTTTGTGATTCTATTTCTTGCCACACTATGTAACTCATCAGTGTAAGAATGATACAAAAATCAACATTTTTTTGCTTGTAAAATCAATAAACACCTAATTTAAAAAAGAAGGAAATAGAGCTGTTGACTTTCCTAGTGTTCCTGAACCAGTTATGCAAATTCTGGCAGAATAAATAATTGTTAAATTGTTTCAGTAATTATTCACAATCTAGTGTGCTTAATTAAACTGAAAGTCTGGACATTTTTGAAGATCATCTGATGATAATGTTAATGTTAACTTCTACAACTTTTGGTCTGACAGTACCTTGTTGAGAAAAAGCATTCTGAGTTTTCATGAGTGAAGTGTAACAAACAGAGTTCTCATGAACATTTTATTTGTATAGCTTTAACACAAGTAGAAATTCATAGTAATAACAAGCAATTGCAAAGGTACATGGAAAATTAATGTCAGAGTTTACAGTATTCTTTTGGTTGGGTATTTTTTTTTTAAAGCCAATTTCTGTTGTCTTACATAATTTCTGTTTTACTTGCCATTGTAATAATCACCTTTATGTTTTCTTCATGCCAGTTTAACATTCTGCTACTGGAGATCATGTTGTACTTATGAGAATGTTTCCTTTATTTGTCTCTTACATTTTCTTTTTCCTTTGTTAGTGGTTTTGCTATCTGAGTTTCAATGTTCTGGCTGGTAGCAATTACAAGTTTTCCCAGCTGGGAGCTCGTTTCATTTTTCTCAGTTTCTGCAACATGCTGATCTATTTGGGAATGTAGTTCACATTGTTTTGTTTCTATGATTTGCATCTTCTTTCCACACAGTGTTATGTTTAAAGAAAATAGTAGTTACAATAACTGGTGCTACTCTATGATCTTTTACATCATAGAAAAGAGAGTTCCAAATTGGGTTTGGAGACAAACGCCAGTGTACCTATAGTTTACAGAAATCCTGAAAGCTAGAGACAACTACTTTAGCTGTCATTGCATGGTAGAGAAAAAAAGCTACTTCAAATGTTGATGACATACATAGATCTAAAGAATCATAAGTCTCTGTTTAGTTTCTGACTTTTGCCTGAGTCATACTTTTTAATGGCATTATGGTTGAAAGTTGTAGAGCTGTGAGCTTCTTATGACACAAACTTCAGTGTATATCAAGTGTTTTGAACTGCAGTTTTTCAGTATACACATGCTCTGTTCTATGAAGACACATACAGATCTTGCTAGCATGACAGAAAGAGGTCTATGACAGAGGTCTACAAAAGAAAGTGGAGAGGTTTATTTACCTTTTCAAGGAACAGAAGTTGGCAATCACTCTTTAAAATGTACTATCTATAGATCACAGAAATAGTCTTAAATCTGAATGTGAATTGCTCTATTTAATTACAGTTGATTAAATAGAATCCCTTGTATACCTTTTGTTGATTAGTAGGATGGAGTGACGTGGATGGATATAAGGGGTAACTCAAGATTCCATTCCCATGCATGTTTGAAACCCTGGTCTAGCAAGATCTGTTCTGAAAAATAATTGTAATTTTTCCAAAAAACTTCACTGAATTTGGAGAAGGTAGATAAACCATTTGTAGAAAATACATTTATTAATAAAATTTTATAACGAAAATGGCCGTAGCAAGCACGGTAGAATGAAGTATAAATCTATGTAATTTAAGCTAATTAAAAGTATGAGCCCTATGATGATTGATTTGTCCATGTCTGGTCCATGTTCTAGGGTTCTGCTAGATATTGGAATTTCAATCACTACTATGAAATGTAGGCTTTAGTGATCTACATTAAACTTCAGCAGGAGCAAATATATCATTCCACTAACAATATCAATCCACTAACAAGGATAGTACTAGGGATGCTTCTTTGTGACTAAATATTTCTGGTGGTTTTTTTTTTTTATTTCTATCAATTCATCTCGCTGTTGATTTCTGTAGGTTGTGCAATACAGTCTTTCAATACTGCAGTTACTCTCCTTTCTAAGAATAACATGCCAAACTCATGTTTGTAAGTCTGTTGTGTCTAAATTAAATTTCAGATTATCATGAACACTGGAAGGATGACTGTACAATAAAAAGAAAAAAAAAAAAGTAAGTTTTTTACTTATTTTGATACTACAGTAACAGTAACATTTCAGGGTGTTGATCAGCATAAATACAAGTGAAACTTGGACTTATATTCAGGTTTCTTGGAATTCCATGGTAGTCATCACTCTGTAAACAATGTAAGATTGTGTATATACAGTGAAAGAAAATTCGTATTTGAGACTTACCCCTGCAGTGTGGAAGTCAGATGTCATTTTGTTTATGATTTCAAGAAAACCAGAATTGATTCTGCACTTTATGTGGGATCTACATGGAATTCCTTTTCTAAGAGCCAGCATTCAGCTGACTACCTAATTTTAAAAGCAGGCATGGTGTATCCTTTTAGACTGTCACAAACTGATGAACTGAATATTGTATATTGTATAAACCAAGAGAATTTACAGACATATAACTGAGAGAAACTTACATGGGCAATGGATTTAGGATTTTGCAGGCAACGAGACAGTGTTTCTCTTTCCTCAGCTACATTTTAAAACCAGCTTGACTTTTTTCCTCTATTACTCTAACTGAAAGTCAAGCCCATAATCTTAGTCTTCCAACGGTTAGAAACTTTAATCTAAATTCAGATTTAAATTTATGCATGATAGTTTTATACCCATGTGCTCATGTGCCAACATTGTCCTTTGGCTTAATTAGATTTTTCTTTCCCTTGTGTTTATCCCCTAGTTTATTTATAGTGAGTAATCATATGCCCACTCTGTCTTTGTTTTTCTAGTTTTTTTGAGCTAAGCTCTTTTTATGGCCTCTGCAAAAATAATTAGTGCAAGTCAATGTTAGATATGATATAAACTTATCTTCTGAAATTCAGCATTAGAATGTTGCTTATGGGGATCTGAGCAGTAGCATCAGTAGTGATTTTTTATTCAAAAGATCAACAGATTCACTTGTTCAGGTAGACCTACCTGGATGGTACTGGAGAGCTAGTTTGTCAGATGGATTGTTACATCAGGGGACTAAGACAATCACAAACATATTACAAATCCAGTGTGAAATACAAGGCTGTTTGGCAAAACAGTTGTTCACTCCTGTTACTTTAAAAATGTATTTTGTAAAATTATACTATCTAAGACATATCTTTGAGGCACAAATTATATATGCCACTCATTATATGAACATGACTAGAGATGAAACCTGGATATATTCAAGAGAATAATTAAGGACTATTCCCTCAATTCTTCAGTTTCCACTGAGAAAATATAATTTTTTGTGGTCATAAACTATTTATGGAGACAGGTGATAGATATTTTTATACATATATTTTGCATACAGGCATAGATTTGTGTATTTATATATATTCTATAAATAACTTTTCTATTTCCTTATTATAGGGATGTTTCTTTGTTTGTTTCTTTTTAACAGGTGAGAAAAATTAATAATATCAATACAAAAGATTAAAGAAATAATAATAAAAACCCAGAATTTCTGATCTGGCCCCCGAAGGTCAGCTACAGCAAACATAGCAGTGGGTTCACAGTTGAATTCAAATTGATGACATTTGTTGTTCTTAAAAGCTTTAAGGACTGCAAAGTTAAAAATTCAAAGCTGGCTATTTTCATTTACTTCTGAGATTAATACTTGATTCAGACACCAGCAGACCAGCAATAGTGAATCATAAATGGTACCGAAATGGAGGCACAGCATCTCTACGACCTACCTGTTATAAGAATAATTTGTAACAGAACAACATATTATTAAATTTATTTAACTTAAAAGTATGTTAAAATTATGTGGTTGTTTTCAATTTATTTTTTCTTCTGTATTTTATATTCTACTCTAAGAATATTTTATTTTAAATCAGACCAAAATGAGGTATAATATCCTGCATAGCTGGGACATCTGACAACGATGGTCAGTTTCAATATTCTGAATAGCTGCAAACTCCTCTTGAAGTTTCTTGATTGTGCCCCTGTATGCTCTTTCTTTCTTTAGTCATTATATTTTGACTTTCCCACCATTTCAAATGCAGTTTCTGTACTTCCCCAACAAGGGTGGACATGATTTGAGAAAGGTTTTCCTGTCTCACTTTGCTTTACTACCTCTGGTAACTTAGAAACGTAATATGCTATTTCTGCCATGGGAAATGAAAACTATAATTTGAAGTCTCATCAAACATATTCTAAAAATTTCATTCTATTTTCTCAAGGGTTTTAAAGGACAAACTCTAGATCTCAAGATCTGGAAAACCAATTCAAAGATATGGGAGTAGTGTTAGGTTATTGCATTATATAATGTCTTCTGCTTACCTACTTCATATCAACATTTATATTTTATTTTTTCTGTCTTTTACATCAATTAAATTATCTTTTACAGTCTCTGTCTTTGTTAACCTAATTTTGTTCTGGGTTTTTTGTTTGTTTGTTCTTTTAACTAATTCACACCCATGGTTCTGTACAAAATTAATCAGTCATGTGCCTGATCAACATCCTATTTTCTTAAGAAGAAACTTTAGTTTCCATGTAGTTCCAGCTTCCTTGGTGTTTTGTCATTCTTTCTAACATTTGTGTATATTTTCTTTTTTCAACACACTTCTGCAAAACATAGCAGTCAAAATTATGACTGATAACCTTTACTCTAGTAACCTCACAATTCATATCAACCTGTCAATGTAACTACATATAAACTTTTGTTCTACTTGTCAAAATTGCTATAATTGTTAATATTTTTCAAGGTCACATGCTGTGCCTACTTAAAAATACTTCTATGAAGACTGAATGGTTTCTGTTTTTCTTTTATATTTCGTATCTTTATTTTTACAGTACAACAATTTATATTTTTATTACAACACCTTTACTTCAGAGATTCAAATGATTGTTTGATATATTTTTAAAAAGTGACCAACGGAAAAATAGTTTGGAGAACAATATCAGAGAGTAATGGAACAGACTGGTGACCTTGTGCTATGAATGGACTAAAACATTGCTGTGAAAGGTTTGTCTCAAATGTTACAACCTTCTGACAGTAGAAAGTCTGCAATCTCCCTAGGCAACCTAGTCCAGTGTTTACAACTCCTGCCATTAGAAAGTATATCTTAATGTCTGGTGTAAATCTCTTTTGCTGCAGTTTGAGGCCATTATTGCCATCCCACCCACAGTGTACATGAAGAAAAAAAAAATCACTTCTTCCTTACTAGAAGGACTCCACTGACAACCTGCTTGCAGATTATTTCAATTCACCTCAGAGTATTTCAAATTGCAATGCAATTTAGCAATGCAATTATTATAAATGCAAAATTGCAATGCAATTATTGTCAAATTGCAATGCAATTTAGTTAAGGAAAATATATAAACAAAGTGCACCCTTATTAATAGGTACTAAACATGACTCATCATTCCATGTGAAAAAATGCTTCCATACACAGAAGTGTACTGATTGATGTGCGAAACAGCCACTATTCTGTTACTTCCTCTCGTATCTCTTTGTGACCAAGCAGGGAAACATGACTTCAAACTATGCTTTGAAAGCAAGCAGATTTCAAAGATAATTCAAGTATTTTAGAATTCTTATGAGGAGATCTGCTTTCAGGCAGAATAATAGAAAGACTGGCTAAGCAGTCTAATACCAGAGAACCACAATCTCAATGGAAAAACAACCTTTATCTTACAGAAAGTCTTATTTTGTGAACTCATTTTTTTTTCTAGTTGGTCTTGTCTTGGTTGGGTTTTGCGATAGATTGATTTTTTAAAAAATGGTACAAAAAATTATTTCATGGAATCACAGAATCATTTTGGTTGGAAGACACCTCAAGATCGTTGAGTCCAACCATAGCCTAAATATAGCACTAAACCATGTTGATAAGAGCCTCATCTATATGTCTTTTAAACCTTCAGGGATGGTGATTCCACCACTTCCCTGGGCAGCCTGCTCCAATGCCTGATGACCTTTTCCATGAAGGAATGTTTCCTAATATCTAATCTGAACCTTTACTGACACAACTTGAGGCCATTTCCTCTCATCCTATCACTTGCTACTTGAGAGAAGACACCAACATATTCCATGCTACAATCTCTTTTCAGGTAGTTATAGACAGCAATAAGGTCTCCCCTCAGCCTCCTTTTCTCCGGGCTAAACAGCCCCAGTTACCTCAGCTGCTCCTCGTAAGACTTGTGCTCCAGACCCCTCACTAACCTCATCACCCTCATCTGAACTCTCTCAAGCACCTCAATGTCTTTCCTATAGTGAGGAGCCCAAAACTGAACACAGTATTCAAGGTGTGGCCTCGCCAGCACCAAGTACAGGGGGATTTGTGTACATGTGAATATGACTCCACGCAATCTAGCAACTAGCTGTGTACTTAAGCTATCAGGTTACAGAATAATTGCTCAGCTGTTTTATATTTATGTATGTCTTTCAGCTATTATTTTTCTGTTCTACTTTCCCAGTGCTCCAAGCTTAAAGGATTTACCAAGGAACTGCCCTCAGAATGGGATACGAGAAACAGAAAAGTGCATCAGAACATTGTTTTGAACTCTCAATAGGACTGATACTCATAAAATCCTGCAGGCAATTTTTAAAACCTCATTTGTGTGTGCATGGAACAAAGCTCTTTCTACTGGAAGACAACTACATGAGGCATTCAGATGCAGAGATTTGAGCTGTGTAAAAAATACAGCATACCACTCATTAAAACAAAACAAGACAAAACAAAACACAAAAACAATCTGCCGTTCCACCAAAATGTATATGTTAGTACACAATTTATTGACTTAAAATAGGTTGTGTTTAAGAAAAGACAACACTTTATCTTCTTATATTTACCCATATCTATCTTGATCTAAAGATGCTTGTGGTTTTGGCCTCAAATCCATTTGCATAGCATTGCTACTTACAGAATTTAATATTCTGTCTCCCACCAAGGTAGGCCCTCTTCATTTTGTGTTACCATTCCATTATTTTTTTTCAATTGAGTACAGTTAGTAGTTCTGAGGAATTAAAAAGACAAAGATTTCAGCCTTTTTCAGATTATAGCAATCACTACATTTTTAATACCACATTGTCTTCAAGGATCTGGCAGACATTCCCTTGGGTATGTTGTGTCTCATACACAAAGACCAAAAGATGTATTACGAATATGAATAGTTTGCTAATATGCATTCAAGAAAACAAGACATAAGGGGATCAAAATATTCATATTCTGTAAAAAAATGCAGCAATCTTCGGAACGATATGGCTGCTCTCTCAGCACAGCAGCAAAATTAAAGATGAAGTACACAGAAAGCAATATGCATTTTCAGGCTATATACACCACAAAATCATTTTTCAGAATTAGTTGTCTTTTAAGGGTCTTGTGCCTTTTTCTGAAGCGTCTGGCATCTGCTGTCATTGAGAGAACATTATTGGACTACGTAGAACATCTGTTTGCTCCAGTATGGCATTTCTTATGTTCACATGCAGTTTATCCTTATAAATTATTGGTATTTTGGTTGCTCAAAGGAGTAGCCAGACTAATATTGATCTTGCTGGCCCTTTTCTTCTTTTTTTCTAATTGTGTTTCTTACAGTGCCCTAAGTGAATGATGGAGTTTGTTTTGTATTCTTAGCAACAAAACATACTGGCTTTATGATTCATTACCAAATGCCCCAAATTCCCATTTTATATTGTTCTATTTTTGGACAATATTAGCAACATTCTTAATTTCACAACAGAAAAAAAGCAATATATTTCTAAAGAATCACAAAGACTGGTCATTTAGACTTGGAAATACTCTTTAAAAGACTTCAGCTCAGAATTTTAGAAAATAACTGTCTACTTTGTTGTAAAAAAACAAATGTCTTCATTATAGTCCACGGAATTTTTTCAGTTTGTAGTCAGTGTTGAACGAAGTGCTGAATGAAAGACCACCATTTTAATGAGTTCAGCTCAAAAATGAGTGAAGAAACTTAAAAAAAAAGTATGAAGTTCTTAATTGAAGTAAATCTGAGAAAAAAAGCGAAGTATAATGGAAAGATAATATATATATTTATTGAGAGCTACTGCTTAATTTGCTTAAAGCTGAAGTGTATATTAGACACATCCTCCTGAGCAAGACCAGCAATCAAAATTTATGAAGAACTTTTTTTTCTGGATAGAGAGGTGAATAGCACACTGACATCTGACTGCCTGACATCTTGCTGCTGTGAAGCTGTGCTCTGGTTCTGTGTCATGAACAGGAGTCCAGGATGATTCATCACTTGCTGTGAATGGAAGCACATTTATTGCAGGACTTCTGGTAGAGTATGGAAAAATACAAAATTGTCATCCAAGGCAGCTGAGGTGAAAAAGCTCCTTGAAAGTTTGAGTCTAACAATTCAGAAATTAAGACTAATAGAATAAAATTAAGCATGCAGTCAAAACATACTTCAATTAACTTTTCTTTATTCTTCATTTTATTTAAAAATGTGAAGGGTTTGTGTTAGGACTCTTCAACAAACGTTTACTGGTACTTTATTTTAAACACAGACAAGCCAAGAAATATAAGAAAAAACACTCAATACATCTATTCATATGACATTGTTAGTGGGATTTCTTAAAGATCTTCAGGGGCTGTACTCTGGTCATCCTGAGGCTACTTCTGACAGATAATACAAGGTGATTCAGAGAACTTAAATTTAGTAGTTATAGTTCTGCAGTCAGAGGAGGTTCTTGTATTTGGTAGCTTGGAGTCTGAACCCCTCGTTGCCTCAAAGAGGGCTTACAAAAAACAATCCAGTAGGCATGTCCAAGAGGGAACACTTGACAAGAGAAGAGGAATTCACAATTCATCACTGCTGAAACTGTTCATAGATGACAGGTTTTTATGAGTGAGTGAGATGTCAAAAACTATTTCCAAAAGCAAATTCTCTGATTCGAGAACCAGTATCATTGCGACTATCACACTTTATATTTAACTTTTTAAAATGTTCTTTCCTGTCTTGGTTATTCACGAAGTGACAAAGATCCACAGTTTTATATGCCCTAATTAATTTTAGCCCAGAAAGCTATGAAAAAGTCTAAATTTTAATTTAGGCAGCTTGCATATGAAGATTCAACATATATTCAGCTTATATATTCAACTTAACCATTTTCATTTAGATCAAGATAAGAAAAAATAATGGAAAATGAAAGCACAGAGACTAAACTCCACCATGCAACACATAGCTTCAAAAAGTTAAAGTAAAAATATGTCGGAGGTTCTTGGAAAATAACTGACTCTTTTAATGCTATAATTGTTGGTCTTTAATACCTGCTAATTCTGATGATTTTTTTTTATATAAATTAATTGGGAGATACTATGAAGGATAAAAATGCACCAGCTTATCTGCAAGAATCCCGTGACATCAAATTGATTTGATTAAATTCAGATTTCTGTATCAATGAATCATATTAAAAAAAAAAAAAATATTTCAGAGAATCACAGACTGGTTAGCATTGGAAGGGACCTCTGGAGATAATCTAGCCCAACCTACCTGCTAAAGTAGGGTCACCTAGAGCATATTGCATGGGAATGCATCCAGGTCAGTTTGAATATCTCCAGAGAAGGAAACTCTGAGCAGCCTGCTCCAGTGTTCTCTCACCCCCAAAGTAAAAGTTTGTCCTGACATTCAAATGAAACTGCCTGTGTTTCAGACTGTGCTTGTTGCCTCTTATCCTGTCCTTGAGCACCACTGATACCTACCCTCGACATATTGATGAAATTGACGAATTGTTGAAATTGATAAAATCCCCTCTCAGCATTCACTTCTCCAGGCTGAACAGACCCAGCTCTATCAGCTTTTCCTCGTAAGAAAGATGCTTCAATCCCTTAATCATCTTAGTAGGCCTCCACTGGACTCTGTTTAGTAATTTCTTGTGTTTCATGAACTGAGGAGCCCAGAACTGGATGCAGTTCTCCAGATGCAGTCTCACCAGGGCAAAGTAGAGGAGTAGGATAGCCTTCCTTGACCTGGTGGTCACATTCTTCCTAATACACCCCAGGATACCAATTGCCTTCTTGGCCACAAGGGCACATTGCTTGTTCATGGTCAGCCTGTCTTCCACCAGGACTTCCAGGTCCTTCTCTGCACCATTGATTACAACCCTCTGAGCTGTGCCGTTCAACCAGTTCTGATCTATCTCACTGTCTACTCATCCAACCAACATTTCCAGAGCTTACCTATGAGGATGTTATGGGAAACAGTGTCAAAGGCCTTGTTGAAATCCAGGTAGACAATATCCACTGTTCCGACCTCATCTAGCCAGCCAGTCATGCCATCATATAAGGCTATTCATGTTTAAGTACAGACATATATTAGTTCTATTTATTTATACTCCACTGAAATTGTGCTAGAAATTTTATTTACAGATGGAAATATGCATTTCCTGTTCATTGGAATTCAGTCTTTTGGAATGTGATTTGATATGATGAGCAAATCTGTAATGTACAAAAATAAAGCAAAATAATTATGTGTTTTTAAAAATGTATTTACTCATTTACTTATTGCTTATGTAAAAGTTATGTGATGGAAAATACTGATAGCTACTCCGCAAAGATGAAGTAGTACATTCTGCATGAATTGCAGGGACTTGAACTTAATTGCTCTAGTGGTTTACAACTGTCTTGCTTGGTAAAATGGATTTAAAAAAAGAAAAGCCAAGTTAAATTGGTGAGGAGCTGATGCAGCTCTTATAGTCCTTTATAACCAAAAATCAGCCATGCAAGGGATTACTGTACACCTATTAAAAAAAAAATACATTAAGACACAACCAGGTTCCTCAGTTACAGTCTATAGTGAGGCATATAGCTGTAAAGGTCCAGGTCTTTTTGGACTGGGAAAGCCAGGAGATACAGTCGTGTTTGTGTGCATGTGTGTGTATGGGTGTGTGCATGTGCAAGTGCATTCCAATGGTGGAGGCCAGGGTTTAAACCACTGATTAGACACATAAATATAATTGTCAACAACTGAAATAATAGCAGCAAGATATCCATCCTGTCTAAGCCTGCTAAAGACTGTAAGTAGCTTATTGCCCACCATGTCCCAGAAGATCCCTGTTAATGCAATTAGATTCTAATTAAATCACAATTTTTTCCTACCTCAGTCTTCCTGTCTGGGTGCAAACATACAGCACCTAATAGACTGAGATATGTTTGAAGGACTTCTTTCGTTTGAGATGGAACATTATGAAAGAGAGACTATCACCTGAGCTTCCCTATCTGGCAGAGTAAACTTATTTCTGACTGATTAGTATGATCAAGTAGAACTAGTATTTTAAGCTAAGCCATGGGCATTACCTTTGTAACATTCTGAATTAGGGAATGTATTTTCCCTTATTGTTAAGATTATCTGTAGGATCTCTGTTTAGTTTTCTTGGCAGCATCTGTATTTTTTATCTGCATAAGTTCATTGGTGTCATTGAATCATATTGTAGAATCACAGAAGGGTTTGGGTTAAAAGGTACCCTAAAAAGTTCCAAACCCCCTGCCATGGGCAGGAACACCTTCCACTGGACCAGTTTGCTCAAAGCCCCATCCAACCTGGCCTTGAACTTTTCCAGGGATGGGGCAGTCACAGTGCCTCACTGCCCTCATAGTGAAGAATTTCTTCTTTATATCTAATTTAAATATACCCTCTTTCAGTTTAAAGCCATTAGTCCTTGTACTGTCACTACGTGCCCTTGTGAAAAGTCCCTCTTCAGGTTTTTTGTAGGCCTCTTTTAGGTATTAGAAGGCTCCTGTAAGGTCTTCTTGGAGCTTGCTTTTCCCTAGGCTGAATGAGCCCAGCTTTCTCAGCATGCCTTCATAGCCCTCTGCTCCAACCCTCTGATCATCTTTGTGGCCTTCTCTGAACTCTCTCCAACAGGTCGATGTCTTTCTTATGTTTGGGGCCCCAGATTTGAACCTCAGGTGGGTCTCATCAGAGCAAAGTAGAGGGGGAGAATCACCTCCCTTGACCTGCTGGTCGCACTTCTTTTGACACCATCCAATATATGGTTGCCTTTCTGCTCTGCAAACATGCATTGCCAGCTCATGTGGATCTTGTCAGAAACCAATACTTCCATGTCCTTCTCCTCAGGGCTGCTCTTAATCAACTCTCTGCCCAGCCTTTATTTGTCCAGGCAATGAGTTTTATCACATTGCTGGATAAATCAGAATTTGACTAACATATCTAACAATCTTCCCACTTCTAGTACTTGACAGAGTAAAGAAGCAGTTGCCCTTCCCACACTGTGTAATTTTTTTTGAAGGAGAGGACAGTGTTATCCAAGGCATTTCCATTGTCAACAAGTTTAGGAGACTGACAGCACTTACAACTGCCTTTATAATGGGAGGAAAATGAATGAGGACAGCAACTGATTGTAAAGGATTTACCAAACAATCTAAATGCATGAAAGTGAAGCTTATTACTATTACAACTTTACATCTCAGTCTTTCTTACTGCATGCTTGGCATAATGGTAACTTTTCACTCAATAAAAGATACTAAAGCATGGAAAATATTACGTGTAGGTGTAGGTAGCAGTATCTTTTATTAGTCTAGCTCTGGTAATTAAAAAGTACAGTTTTGACTCAGGTTGTGTACACAGACAGGATGAAAAGACATTGAAAAGCAAGAAAAAAAAAATAAAAATATTGTTCTTCAGAGAAGGTTGCCTGTGAGAAAAGGAAGTAGGATGAAAAACTCAGATGGAAGAACTTTGTATTTGGCTCAGCAGTGGGGGAGTGTACCAGTAAAAATAAAGCAAAAACTGGCAATTTAAGTTGCATTTATTATTTTGGAGCCCATTCAAATATATACTTCAAATTCAATTTCATCAACTGCAAACTCACAGGGGTGGAACCCAAAGAAAATATTCACTCAAAGCATGAAATCTCCCACCTCTATACTGTTGTACTCTCAGCAGGAGAGGCATACATTGAAAACTACTCTGTTTATTTTTAAAGTATATTTCTTTGTGAACTGACAATTATTCAGCATTGTATTAATGAAGTGATAACACAATATTTTAACTTCAAATAATGTCCGTATTTGTTTCTAGTTGTTCATATGTTCGCATGTTCAAGAAATATGTTTGTATGGTTACGTACATAGTAATATCCACAAAGATGTGTAATATTGATAAACATTTGTAAACAGCTAAGAAAATATTAATTTATTTTAAAACTAATTCAAATTATTTAGTTATGATCTAATGAAAACATGATTCATTTTGCAATATAAACTGTGCACACACTTACTAGCCTTCATTGATCAGCATACCCCGTATTCATTAGGTTTTACTTATCTCCTTTAATGACACCAAGAGGATTACATGCCTGTGAGCATTACAATGTATCCTTGTTGAGGCATCCATGTTGCAAATCTGAAAAAAGAACTAATGTGCATTTACTACATATTTTCTACAAATGCAATTTTGCAAAATAAAAATCAGCATGCATGAAAAAAGACCTTTTAGAAAGCACCAATAAAGGTCTATATGTAACTATAAAAATGCTGCTTTATGAATTTTATCAATACATTAATATATAAAAATGGTCTGAAAATGTACAGATTAAAAAAAAAAAATTAAAAACCTGCTGTATTTTGGTCCATGTGTAGATAATAATGAAACTTCCATTAAGACTAGAAACATTTACTGTTCTTTTGCAAACATAAACTAGTCTCATTTCAGTCAATTTTGTTGAGACAAAGACATGAACAAACTCTTCCAGAGTCTTTTTCATTTGTATGCTCATTTCTGCATAGAAAATATTTTCAAATATGCCCTCTTCAACATGCAGAAATTTCTTTTGAGCAAGTAGTTTGAAAATTTTATAAAAAGTAAATCCATATTATACTGATATGTCTTAAAGAAACAGTATTCGATTGTTCCAAGTACATAGGCATTAAATATTTTATATGATTAAAATATGAGTTTTCAGGTAATATATTTTAAAGACAAGATGCAGACAATTAAAACAAGTTCTACCCTTTGTTGCCTTAGAAGATCTGCATGTTAGAAATGACTGATGAATTTTTATTTGATTTATACTTAAAATGTCAATGTTAAACAGTGAATATGTTTAATTTATTAGAATTGTGCACATACAATTTCATCCCCCAGATAATTTCATGGAGTCATTCTGCTAAGGTGGACCCAATATAAAGTCATTGTGATATTTTCTCACTACTTCAGGTTCATAAAAGGCCATTTTTCCATGAGTACATCTTTTATCCTTTAAAAATGTTCATAATTAGTAGTTAGTTATGATTGCTTCAAACTCACTTGTTTATTAAGCGATTTCTAAAAACTGTTTTACAGTCCAATGCAGGTAAAGACATTGTAGAAAACAAGAAAAAATTGTTTCTGTTAATTCTCTTATTAACTTATATTAACATTAATATTTTTGCATTAACTAGTTCAAAAACCAAAAATGGTATTCTGAAATAAAAATTACTACCAAGACTATTTGTAGTCCACTTCTGGCAGAAGGACTCTAAGTGCACAAAACAAGCATGAATCACATGCCCAAAATTGACAGAATTTTTGTCCCTAGCTGATCATTCTTAGAGAGTAAGATGACCATCAACCAGAGTAAACAGTAAGTCAGGATTTACAAAGAGGAACTTTGTTTGCAAAGAAGTATGAAAGAGCAGGAAAATTTGTTACAACAGAGGTAAATGTTGGAGGGAAAATATCTGTAGTGACATTTGGCATGATGCTACCAGGAAAAGATGGGTTAGTGGTAGTGAGGAGGGGAGCATTGGGTGGCGGAAAGCTCCTGCACTCAAGTAACTGTGCGTGCATGAACACATCTGGATGATTAGACCATGCTAGGATTAGTTACAAAAGGGTGTCTAGAAATTTATAAATGGGCACTAAGTTTTGCAACAGTTTAATATTGTGGTATATCTGCAATATTCAATAAACCACTCTGATTTTGATTCGGTTCAAGCTATATGTACCGAGCAGTTATTCCCTGTGACAACTGTTGGAGATGGAAAATGAGACTAAAAAGAGATTTCTTACAAGAACAATGGCTGAAAGATTATTCATCTAAATCAGACAAAAACCAAACTTCAACCAAAATAGGAAAAAAAAAAAAAAGTCAAAAATGTAGATTTTAAATTATCTGTCTGTGTAAAATAACAATTACGCAATCACAGTTCACAGTTCTTTCTTAGGGTTTATGACTTCCAGGGCTTTCGACAAGCATGATAAGCACAAAACTCTTTTTTTTCTTTTTCTTCCCCACATTGGTCCTAGGGTTGTGTCTTGATTAAATGAACCTTGCCACCAGAACTGTCAGGGATTTAGCTTATGTTCCTTGCTTTAAGAGGCAATAAGGTTTATTTGCTTATCCAACTAGCCAAAGCAAATGGATCTCATTTTGTATAAACCTCATCAGGTGGATAATCTAGATAGTGTCAAGTGAATTTGCCAGAAAAAATAGTACCTCTTAGTCTCCTACCTAATTAAGAGGCAGAGAGGTTCTCAGCAGTGATCAGGTAGAAATTACAAGAAACAAAGAAACAGGAAAAAGAAAGGAGTAATTCTGCTGGGTTAGAAATCAACACAAGATAAAAAGCTCACTGCCCTCCATTATTTGAGTGTTTATGGCCACTACTGAAAGCAAAATGCTGCTTCTAATACCTTTCACTTTGTGTTCATTTACATGTACATGTCGAAAATAAATTAGATTTAATGCTCCTAGCTGTGATCATGAAAGATAATATTGTTATTTTAAAGCTTCTTATGTGCTAAAGCTGATGACATTTTTGAATGTTTAATATTTAAAAATAATTTTAGACAAAAATAATTTAACAGCTGAAAACTACCTTTTAAAATAAACATATTTTTCTTTCCCTGTTACACTAGAAATTGCCTCACCACGCTGACTCTGACCACTTTCTCTCTCTTAGGGGCATCCTTGCCAAACTCTTATTTGTCAATAACAGATTTATACAGTTGACAATCTGAAATCCATAACTTGCAACAGCATGTCATCACTCCATTTAGGGGTCACTGAGAAGAAAATGCTGAATGTATTGAATTAAAAAAAAACCCTAAATCTTGTCACGCTACATCTTCTTCTTGATCATCTAATTACATGCATGCTAATAATCCAATTTTTAAAACGTGACCAAAGAAATCTTCAAAAATACTTTGCATTCAAATGTTATAATGTTAATTTTTTTTCTTCAAGGTAACTAGAAAGTGTTCACATTGCTGTTTTAATGGGTAGTAAGAGGACATTCGTCGCATGGGAATGTACAATATTCAAAAGCTATATATCACGAAAATTTTTTAAAGCAAATACACCGTCATCTTCACAGAGCTTCATAAAGCTTGATTTCAATTAACATACAACAACAGTTTGATGGGTGAGACTCACTGACATATAATAGCTAGTGAAGAAAAGCGAAGGAAGAGACAGAAGTTGTGAAGCATGTATCAGTACTTTTTTTGAACAAAATATGCATTGCTATGTGACTTACAAAGATAAGCTACAGTTTAGACACAAGTTATATATTAGGCCAACATTTATTCAACTTCTGAGTTACGAAATAGTAAAGAGGGAAGACTTTTCAAGCTTTGAGTAATTCTTAAACTCTGACTGCATTTTTTACTCCGAGTTCCTACCTCTTCTGTGCTCCAGTGTCACAAATTACTTCAGAAAACAAAATTGTTTAAAAATATTTATTTCTTACATGGTGCATATGTTACCAATTATTCAGCTTTATAAAGCAATATATAGTTGCATTTGATATTATTAATATTGGGGGGCATGACTTAACAGGACAGTTATATAGAAAAGAAAAAAGAAAGCCCAGAAGGGAACCACACATACGAAAATGAATAAACTCTTAAGAAAGATACTTCTTACAACTTCGCATTAATATCAGCAATTCTCAGTTATAGTTTTTGAAAAAGAAGGAATGTACTCCAAAGACAATTGAATACTAGGAGAATATTATCTAAAGAGCTTTTTCACTGTTTTTAACTGAGTCATTAGAAGGAAAGAACAGTGATAAGCCATTAGTTGGAGAAGGTGACATTCCAGCTACCCCTCAAAATCAATAGTAAAACTTTTTTGCTATTTTAGTGGACTCAATTTGGTCTACCCTTTATGATAAAATTGTCCTCTTCTTCATTCAGGACCAATTCCATAGCACAGAAAATTCTTCCATAGACTTAAAGAGGGCAAAAATCAACTAATTAGAAGAAATGAAACATCAGCTGTTGTGGTTTAACCCTAGTAGGCAGCTACACCCCACACAGTTGCTTGCTCACTCTCCCCTCAGAAGGATGAGGAAAAGAGTCAGAAGAGCAGAAGTGAGAAAACTCATGGGTTGAAATAAAGACAGTTTAATAAGTAAACCAAAAGTTGTGTGTGCAAGCAAAGCTGAATAAGGAATTAATTCTCTCATTTCTATCAGCAGGCAGGTGGTCAGCCACCTCCAGGAAAACAGAGCTCCACTATGCGTAACAGTTACTTGGGAAGACAAGCACCATCATTCCACCTTCCTCATTCTTTCCATCACCTTTTATCATTGAGCAAGATGCTGTATCGCATGGGATATCCCTTTGGTCAGTTGGGGTCATCCATCCCAGTCGTGTCCTCTCACAGCTTCTAATGTACACCCAGCCAATTGCTGGTTAGGTAGGCTGAGAAGCAGAAAAGGCCTTAACGCTGTGTAAGAACTGTTGAGTAATACCTAAACCATCCATGTGTTATCAACACTATGCTCATTAAAATACAAAATGTAGCACCATACAAGCCACTATGAAGAAATTTAACTCTACCTCAGCCAAAACTAGCACACCAGACTAACTGGGGTAAGAAGCATTTGCATTCATTAAAAAATAGGTTACAGCTTTCATAAAACCCATAGCAAATCTGGACTTACTAAAGTTATTAGTTTCCCTAATATATCTATAGGCTTTTGTTTCTCACAGTGTGGGTTACAGCTTCTTGTTCCCAGACGTTGACATTATACCATTATTTACATAAATTCTGATTTAATATTAAACAATTTGAAATTTGTTGACTCACTAGCGTGAACAATTCTGATTCATGGAAGCATTGAAAGATATTGAAATTAGTATTTCTTCAACATACGAGTGAAGAGGGGAAGAAGTATCTTTCAGAATCCTATTGAAAAAAAGAAAAAAACAACAAACCAACTTTTCAAAAATCTTCTGTTTCAGTCTCAGAGAACAGGTGTGTTTTCATGCTAGACATGTGACACTAACTCAGGATAGGAAAAAACAGATTTCAGATATCTAGTCTGCTTGCTTTTCTCCTAGATCATATCAAAACCAGGAAAACAGCCTCCTGAATCTACATCCCAGGCTAGTAAATTTTGCTTTCTTTTTGGAGTGGGGGAGAATTTTGATGGCAAAAAGGCTTTGCCACAACAAATAATCTCTAATTATTCTACTTCATTAAAAATGCAGTTATGCTGCAAATTATATTTGAAATGTGATTTCCATGAACTTCCCTCTTTTACTTTTCTCTGTCTCTTTTTTTTTTTTTTTACTTTGTAAGTCTTGATATAAACATGTATAATTTTTGCATTGTGGCAGATGATAAAAATTTTTTTAAACATAGGAAATGTGTAATTTAACACTTTATAATAGGTTTTATTTCAGATCTCCATTTGATAGCCAGACATTAAGGTGGACATTGCTATCTATCCTCAGGCAGCTGTCCCTAGTGTTTCCATGCCCTGTGCATTACTACAGCATCGACTTAAGGAGGGAACACTCTGCTTTGCATCCACCAACTGCAAGTCAAAAAGGTCAATTTATTTGAATTGTGCTACATGTGTTTTAATCCATACTTCAAAAAATTTGTGAAGAAATATATGCATTGGAGGTCACGGCTTAAACTCCATCAAGAATCACATCTGTGTTCAATCCATGTTTGATGACTACGGCTATTATAGAAACTAGTAGTTTCAATCAATTGGAGAAAAAAACCCAAACCAACAACAACAACCACAAAACCAACCAACCAACAACAACAAAACGCAAACCACTTCTTACAATCTCTTATTCTAATCCCATCTCTAAATAGTAAAAGGTGCAGCTTTTTACATGCAAGAACAAATCCAGAAATGTAACTTTTAATAAAGAATTCTAAACTGTAAAGTATTTTCAGATTTGTTTATTTCTGAAAATAGAGCAGAGCTGAACATATTTGCCCTTTCACATGATTTTCCAAACCTATTTATACAATAGGATAAATTTTAAAGCACAAATAAATCCATGTTCAAAACACATCCTTCAAGTGTATACTCTTTATAGGAAGGAAACTACTATTTCACCTCTTAGAATTCATTTTGCTATGAAGTTTAAGTGGTGGTCATTTGAAGTTATTCTAGTCCCTGATACGTTGTTGGTTACAGTAAAAAAAACAAAAACGCTCTGATATGGAATATCAAAGTTTGTGAACCTATAATGAGAATTAAAAACCATTAAAAGGAATGTGAACACAGTTCTCTTGAAATGACCGAAATCAGTGACAATAAACTGTGTTGCTAGGAGACCAGAGCTACAGAAAATGTGTCTCCATTTGAAATAAGAATGCTGATTAAAAAACATCCTCAACAGATAATGAGTAAAGGTGTCAGAGGTATCTTTTATGCCAAAGACCAGACAGAACATTTAATTTGTAAGCCAGAGCAATATAACCAATTCTTTAATAGCAGGCAATTCACCATCAGAATTTTGAGAAGAAGATGAAAGCTAATAGAACTTCAGACGCTGCTTAGATCAGGAATTGTAGTACATGACATTGTAGTTACAGGAATTATTTATCTGTATATTGATGTTATCTCTCTAAACTAAATGAACTTTTTTTTGTGTGTGAAATAATTTCTGAGACTGCTAGTTATGTGTTTTAAAGAAAACAGACAAGCTCTGAAGAACAGAGATGATCCCAAACTATAAAACTATTACTACAAAAGTTAAAAATGTATACAACCAATTCTACTTTTTAGTATTAAAGAGAATGACGTAGGTTGTTATTTTTCATCTTAATGATATAGCTATATATAAATATATCACAATTCATGGAGAGATTCTACACAAATGAATGGAAAATTACAAAATTAGGATTTCCACAGAAAATATGATTTGCTAATGAAAAAATGTCACTCTGCGCAAGAGAAGAAAAATATGTGCATTTAGTCACCTCAAATACAGTTATCTGAATCTGGAAAAGTTTACGTGTATGGACTGAATTCATAGATCTGCTTCTCTGCCTGTTTGCTGGTTTAACAGGGCTTTTTCTGATTTTTTTTTTTTTTAAGCTAACACCCAGATCTGCATAATTTCCACATTCTCAAAAGAGTCTTCTTTTGTTTGTCAAGTTGTCCTCTGGTTCTTTGTTGTTTATCCTCATATGCTGTACCAAAACGTAAGTCTAGGAAATTGGAGAGCTTGATTATTTTGGAAATAAGCACCTATTAGGAGATGTTTTCTTACTGTAAGGGTATTTTCACTTGTTTTTCATTAATTTTAGTATAAAATGTGATTTTGATGTATTTTTACAGTCTTTTACGGGTAACATTGGAGAGTCTGTCAACATAAAATTTAATTTGAGTCAATACTGTGAATCTCAGAGCTAGCCTAGACAGGAAGGATGTGAGGTTATTTATTCATGACAGCGTCTTTCCGAATATTTCAGTCTCTGTCATTAATGTTATTAAATTCCACTCTACCACTAAATGCTTCAGAAACTAGTACTTGTTTATCGTTTCTTGGCATATCACCATCATTTTTACATGCTAAGATAATTCCAGGAGTTTATCGTAAATATTCAGATTATTTGAAATCATTGCAATGGAATCACAGAACTGAGTACATAGGCTATATTCTTAGTTGTTTTGCTGTTGAATGGTTTTGTCAGTAGCTTCTTGTTTGGACTGGTTTCAGAATTAGGAGGGATGAAATTTCTTCATCCAGTGATTTTCTGTAAAAAATATAAATATTTCTTTTTTTCTTTTTTTTTTTTTTTTCCTATGGAGAAGAGTAATGTGTAAAGTCTTTGAAGAATATAGAAATGTTACATTTCATTTCAAACTCCCCTAGTAAAAACATTTCATTTCCCATGCAAAAATCTTTCAGATTTAAAATACTATTTTAAAACTTGCTTATAGCTTGAGTACAGTTTGCAAACAGGCATATTAATTGAAGACATGATTGGTCTCTTTCTTACTACATTTTAGAAGGAACATACTTTTCCTGTATTTGGTAAGGAAATGTTAATATAAATACACTAGATAAAAAATTCAGATACTATTGCTGTTATTTTGACATTTAAAGTATCTTGCCATATTTAGGAGTATATGCATGGGAAAGGCTGGGCACTTTGGAGTTGTCAGAAACCAGTTTGCTAATTGTGAGGCCAGACTGACATGGGGTAAACCACAAAGCAATTTTGTTAGTTTGGCCAGAAATAAGGTTTGAGTTAGAACTCTGAAAGATCCTGAAATCTCTTCAGGAATCAATAAAAAAAAAGAAAGATGAAGCTTATGGTAGGGAAGAACCAGTATGGTGCTCATATACAGGAAGCACAGTGGGGCTCAAATACGTGTCATGTTTGCCAGCTACTGCTTCTTATACTAGCACTGCAGAAAAGAGAAAGGAACAGGAAGCAGTGTTAGGCTTAGGGAGAAGCTCCGATGTCAGAAAATATTTTCCCTTGAGTCTATCAATAAATATCTAAAATTTTGCAGGTTAGAAACATGACAGACAGCAATGTATATCTCTACTTTGAGTCACTCTAGAATCTAAGCATTTTCCAGTGGAAAAATATGAGTGAATTATGTGTTTATAAATAAAAAACAACCAAACAATGACTGCGGCTGTCATTCAGGGTTTCTGCTCTGCTTCGTCTGTCATGTCTATGTAGTAACTGTATTAGTACTGTAATGTTTTCATTTGCACTCTGAAGTATATATGTAGATAACATAAGGATTTACATTGGAGATTTAGACACTAAACACACTTGTAGTAAGCTCCAAAATGGTTTTGTCATCTAAGGCTTTTATAAAGGCATTCTGTATGCCTTTATAAAATGGAGAGGGAAAACAAGCACCTTGAGGTAGCACAGACTTCGAGCTAATAGTATGTTTTGGGTTTACATGGCAAGGTTTTGGTAGCACAGGATCTGCAGGAGTGGTTTCTGTGACAAGACACAAGAAGCTGCTCTAATGTCAGACAGAGACACTCTCAGTTGGCTTCAAAATGGACCTGCAACTCCCCAAAGCTGAGCCAGTGAGTGACACTGGTGGCATTTCTGTGAAAATATATTTAAGAAAGGTTAAAAAAACCCCTGTGCAGCAGCTGTAGAGAGAAGGGTGAGGAAAATGGGAAAGAAACAGCTCTGTAGACACTCAGGCTGCTGAATTACGAGGGGGAGGAGATGTTCCAGATGCCAGAGCAGATTCCCCTGTAGCCCATGGGGAAGATCACAGTGATGCAGGTTGTGTCACTGCAACCCATGGAGCACCACGTTGGAGCAGATATCCGCACTGCAGCCCATGGTGAGCCCAGCCAGGAGCAGACTGCTGACAGGAACTGTGGCCCATGCGGGACTCATGCCGCAGAAGTCTGTTCTGAAGGACTGTACCCCATGGAAATGGCCTCCACTGGAGCAATTCTTGAAGGATTTTATCCCATGCGAGGGTTACCATGCTGGAAAGGGGAAACAGCATGAGGAGGAAAGAAAGGCAGAGGAGTTGTTATGGACTGACCTCAACTCCCATTTCCCGTCCCACTGCACCTCACAGAGTGGGGAGGAGGTAGAAGATTCAGCAGTTAAGTTAAGCCTTCGAAGAGGAGAAGTTGAGGAAAAGGTGTTTCTATTGTGTTTATATTTCTCACTATCCTACTGTGTTCTTAACTGGAAACAAATGGGTCTTCCCCAATTCAAATCTGTTTTGCCCATGATGGTAATTGGTGAGTGATCTTTCTTTCCTCATCTTGACTCATGAGCTTTTAATCATATTTTCTCCTCCTGTCCTGCTGAGAAGGGGGAGACAGCAACTTGGTTCGTGCCTGGTGGCCACCCAGTGTTAACACACTTAATCATATTGCTGCAAGTCAGTAAATAGCATGAAGAATAGGTTTGTTGTTCTCATAAGCTATTTGTTGACAGGAACTGTCCTATGCCTTATCTCCAGAGAAAGGTTCAAATGACAAACTTTTGAAGGACAGCAACCACTCTCTCAGACAGCTGCAAAAATACTTGGTCTCTGTTGCAGCATTTGAAGTCCAAATAAGCAAGCTTACATCTTTATTACAAGCACCTAATCCTACAGGCAACCGTGAATAAACATTATTCCAATGTCATGTAAAATTATAATCTAGGACAAGAATGTTTAGTAATAACCTACTCATTAACAAGGGTAAAATCCTTTCGTAGTTTAACCTGAGCTAGCAATACAACCACGATAGCCACTCACTCACCCCCTTCCTTACCCCCCCAATAGGAGAGAGAATCAAAAGGGAAGAAGGAAACTTGGATTGAGATAAGCACAGTTTAATAAAAATAACAAAATACTAATACACTACTAGTAAATATATATATAAAATAGAAATAAAAGATCCTCCAGGCAATTCCAAATAAGCAAGCTTAGCACCCCTTTACATGGACGGAAAAACAGAAAAAAAAAAAAAATTAAACCGTTTATTGGAGACTTCATAGTCACAAGAAATTGTGAACAGCATCAAAGGAATTTTCATATTAAAATAAAATTTTAAAAAAAAACCAAACAAACCAAACCTCGATTTGGAGAGAAATGTATTGTAGCAGTGATTAACTGACATGTTTGAGAGAATGTAGAGAAGTTCATTTGTGCATTTTGCTCTTGGATAAGGATGTACACCTCAAAAGTTTCTAGAGTGAGTGGACGTACTTCAAATTTTTGAATATTTGAATATTTTAACATTTATCAGGGCAAACAGCTTAAAGAACTCCTCTTGGCATAATGAACTGTCCTGAAATACTTCATTTAAAATATCCAATTAGCTTTTCTCCATAATTAGGAGCTGACTGATTCACTTGCCCAGACAAGATATCCATCTCACGGGAACTATGCCTGTTCTGTATGTCTCTTTTCATGATATAGATTCTGAGAGCTGCAGTTCTTAAATATCCTGGCCAATGGAAGGAAAATGAGAATCAAAATACAACTCCTACAAAAAACGTAATGCAAGAAGAGAGGAATACATTACCTCCTTCAGTTGATTACTTGTGAAATTAAACATTGCAAATCCATGAAAGCTTTAGGGTTTAGATCTTCCTGAAACATGTTGGGGGGTTGTTTGTTTCTTTCATTTTGGTTTGGATTGGTTTGGTTTGGTTTTTATACCTGTTAAACTAAAATAGAAAGGAAAGCATAGCTCAGAAAATGGTCTCTAAAGAATGAATAATTAATATATAAATTTTGAATGTTTTCTAAACATGCAATTAATGTTTTCCAAACATTAAAAATAGCTAAAGCTCTAGTTTATACAATTATAAAAATGAATACAAATACAACTGCTTTCCAGCATATATCATGCATATGTATTATGAAATTGTGCATTCATGAGCTAAAATATAACCAAAGGAAATGCCAGAAATATTAAGAAACTCTTAGCTACAATACTATTAAAAGAACAGCTCATTTAGATGACCAGGCAGTGAAAAAAATTATACTAGGTGTGGAGTCTGGTTTGACTTTTTTTTTTTTTTTTTATTTGTAACTTTGGCAAGGTTTTCTCAAGAATGATGATCAGAAAAAAAAAATCAAAAATTATCTGAACTGAGCAAACTAAAAACATGTGATTTCTATTTCTCACCTTGACAACACTTACTCTATATCATTCTGTTCATCTCTGTGAGCAAACAACTAAGAACAGAAAACCAAACAGAAGTGCTTAACAGTATTGAGGAGAAACAACTTCCCAGTTCAGTACAGTATGTTCAGTATTGTGTTCATGATAATTCATAAAACATGGAATTATATAATTTTTTTTCTAGTTCTTTTAGATTTTTTCCCTCTGCTTTAATATGGAAATGCTATTGTAATTTAAACCTCTCTTTCTAAAACTGAAATGTTCAGCCTATGCATCAAAGGAAAAGGGGTAAATAGTACCTTGGTTAGCAGATCAAAATTAATCTGATTTAAAGATTCTTACTATTAATTAAACTCTTAATCTCAGGTCCTTCAGCAATCATCGAGTGGCTTTTCTTTAATAACTAATGAACAAAAGCAAGTTTTAAAGGCTTTTTTTGAGCTCAGTCACTCTAAACTGTCAACAAAAAATGCAAAATAATCTCTAAATCATAAAAAATATTTGAGTAATAATCACAATAAGCAAATAAGAATTCCTGATGCCTTTAGAAATACATCTAGTCTAAGAGTTTAAAAGTTTCCACAGACAGACATATAAAATAAATGGGAAATGAAGCAATTATAGTATTGTTGGGTGGCTGAATTTTATTTTAGGTTTTTAGATTTTTCTATATTAGAAGGGATACAATTAATGACTAGATTTCTAAAGATTGCTTTCAATGATGGTCCTTTAAACCACAGCAAATAATCCCGAACAAATACAACAAAAATAATCAAATCTCAAAGCTGACATTAAGATGTCAGTAAGAAGATAAAGCCTCTGGTTTCTTCAATATGCTTATCTACCACTGAAGTACAGACTTAAAATACCACCATCTCATTCTGATGTTGCTATCACATTATTCACTTACCTGTTGAATTGTAAGAATTCAAATCATGGGGGAACAACAACAACAACAAAGAAGCCATAAATAATGCCTTTATTTGAAGTAACAGGTGGAACAGGTAAAAACCTGTGTTTCCTAAACAGGAGAAAAACATAAGAAAAACATAACTTTACATGAGTAATATCGTAAAGGTGATACAAATTTGGTAAGAATATAGACACATAAACAAACAAACAAACGAACAAACCCTAAAAACAAAACCAACAACTATACTAATAGTACTCTAAATAGTACTCTGAATGAGTATCTGTAGCAGCTCTTATCCCATTCCAAGTTATTTTCACCCACTTACGATGACAACAGGTGGCAACATTCTAGATGGGGAGTATATTTGTCTTAATCTATGAAAAAAATATGCTAATCGGTTGCAATATTGTTCTTACATTTGTGCATATACATTTTGTATTATTTTGAAAAAATAACACTGTGATCAAAATGAGCTTTCTGGGAGATCTTTAGGCTGAAGCTTAGTGAAAAATCTAGTGCTTTCCTTCTACAACAAAAATGGGTGCTCTATAGTAACTTAAAAACGACATACACATTAGCAGTAGTTTAGATAAAGTATGCACCAATTGGTGAAGTGAAAAAAACAAAACAAAACAATAAATGTACTTCACTGCATTGTGGATTTAAATTTCAATGATCACTAAAGTCACAAACAACTCTTATGTCTCATATTTAAAGAGTTGTTTTTTTTTTTTCTTTAATGAGATTTTAAAATAATATATTCAATGCTTTGAGGAAAATTCAATTATGTAGTTATCACATCAACACATAAGTCATTCCTTGTTTGAAGACGCATCATTAGTGTCTACTTGCACACAAATCATTAAAAACCTAGCCAATCTGCTGCCATCACTGTATTTCCACTTAATATTTTTCCATCTTTCACCCAGCCCATATCATATTCTGTGTTTTGCTTTCAGGATACAGGTTTCTGGGGTATTCAGACTCTTTGTGTAACTGTTCATTGAAAGGCAAAAAAGAATAGAAGAGACTTCTAAACTTGTATGAGAAAAAGTCAGTAAAACAGAATCTGCTTGCTGTGTAACTTTAACCTGTTATTGTAATTGAAAAAAAAAGCTCTTACTTTTCTTGTATTAAACTAACATTGATTGGAATAATACTGGTAGAATAAAAATAGATTTTTACCATCTGTTTAAGTGTACGTGAATGAGAAAAGTTGAAATTAAAGCTGAGCAGTGGAATTTTAAAAGCTTCAAGGCAGCCTAATAAAAAGAAATGAGGACAAATATTGAATATTAGAAGTTGTACCCTGTGGCCCTCCAAAGATCAATGTGTACAGACTGAATACTGAAAAAGAGTAAAACAAACAAACCAACCAACCCTGAAACAACAACAGACACTATCTGTAGTTATTTTAAAGTCGCTCATCAGACAATAGCAGTAGTAGATACACGGTCGCTAGAAGGTATAGGAAATAATGCTTTTCAGACTATCTGTAACCTTACTATTAGTAGTTTATACTTTTAATTTTGGACATCGACAAAGCTGAACCAAATATGCAAAAAAATAAGATTAATTGGGATTGGTGGAGAAAATATTTCTTTGACCTAGACCTGAATTTATAATTAAGCCTTTGGTTTCTACTGGTTCCCTAAATCAAAATCAAGAAGAGCTGATTTGAATTTTGATAATATTTTCCTTAATATCAGATATTAAAAATGTTTAATTCCTTAGTAAATTAGGAATAAGGAACACAGAAATACTTTCAGAAAGAGAAAGGAAGAGTTGTAGATGAGTCTGTTTTTCTAAGATGGTTTACACAAAATCTCTGCTTTGTCCAATTCCAGAGTTCTGCAGAAGTTAAATTTCAAGAACACTCATATTTCTCAGGATGGTATATACAGGGTGAACAGAAGCAAAGTAACAGGGAGAACAGCAATCTGACAGAAATCATGAGCTTCCAGAAGCCAAATGAAAGGACTTTTTTTTTTTTTTTTGAGGAAGCTTGTATTGCTTTTTGGGTTTTCTTCATGTCACCATCCCTGTCCTATCCTACTTCCGGAAAGAATTCTTTTATTTCATTATTCCTAAAAGTTGGGCTTCAGATCTTATTTTGTGTGTGTGTGTTTGTCACACTGCTAGCGTTACAGTAGTTCTGTCATTGCCTTATCGTGACACTGCACCCTCATTTGCTTCCTTTGTGCTTCCATGCTTTGTTTTTTCTTTCTGTTTCCTACTCTGCTTTGCTGTGTGAACTAATGAGAGGAGAAAAGTTCCCTATTATCAATATTTGCACCAAAGTCACGTAGTATGCTGAGCCAAAGGAATTGAGTATTGAATAAGCAATGAAAAAACACTCATTTTTTTCATAAGTCTGGTTTTAGGACATCATAAGTTCGAGGTGAAATATGAGAGGTAACAACCTCAGAGATACAGTTGTTTCCATGTTGTTTTCTTACACATTGGAGTGTTTGTAACCATGTCTTTAGTCACACTGTAAGAGAGCCCTATCTTCAAAATTGGTCTCCTGTCTTCTATTCTAGTTTGTGACCTCCTGGATTTTATTTTCTAGCCTTTTAATGACTTCTCTGTTCTCTTATTAATATTCCACTAACCTGGTTTTCTAGCTTTTTTTTTTTTTTTAAAAAAAAAAAAAGTAGATATAAAAATGGATTCAGATACAAATCCTTTCTGGAGGTAACATAACAGAAGGTTTACTAGAGAAAACCAGCTGATATTCTGTTGTGCTGCTCAGCTTTTCATGTAAGATTTTCTGTTAAATAAGAGGAAGATTAGGCCCAGAGAATTTGGTTTTCTTGTAGACTAATTCTCCATTGAATCATTGTAATATGGAACTACAAAGCAGGGTTTCCTAAAACCGATGGTAATTAAAGGTTTACATATTATTACATTATATGATCTTCCCAGTGAGTTTACTTTTAGTACCAATACCAGCTTTTATGAAAGCCTTGAAGAGAGACCTTCAGCTGAAATGTTTGTTTGCCTTTCTGATTAGGCCATGTATTATGCAAAACATTGAAGATGTTAGACCAGTTTATCAGCATAAAAGTATATGCGTCGTTAAAGATCACAGAATCATACATAGAATCATTTTTGTTCAAAAAGTCCTTCAAGATCATCAAGTCTAGTCATAGTTTAGTTCCAGCCTCCCTGCAGCAGGCAGCTCATCCCTCCCCCACCCCCAGTGGGCTGGAAAGGAGAACAGAAAATAAAGGCAAAATTCATGGGCTGGGATAAGAAGAGTTTAATGGAACAGAAAAAGAAAAATAAAACAACAAAAAAACCCAAAACAAAACAAAAACAACAAGTAGTAACAACAACGATAATGAAAGAACCTACAAAAACAATGGGCACACAGTGTGACTAGATCTGTGCAGCAGTCACACTATGTGGCAGCCCCGCCATGGCAGCGCCCGCCCCCCCCAAGCAGTGAGAAGGCTCCTGCTGCAGCTCCAGATGAAAATCTCCCACCGTCCCAGGCAAAGGTCATGTTGAAACCAAACCCTCCTGCCCCGAACCATGACTCATGTCTGATATACAAAAGCACCAAACCTTGTGGTCAAGAAGTAGCCGACCCGGACCAGCAGCAAAGGTGAGAGAGAGAGAGACAGAGCACACCCAGGCTTGTCTCACCTTTACACCTGAGCTTGACATTGTGTGGTACTGAATATACAATGTCCTGGCCGTCTAGAAGTTAACTCCATCTTGACTGACCCAGCACATTCCACCCCTTATTCTATACCATGCTATGTCTTGCTCAGGTCTTGCATGTAGCCATATGCGTCAACTACTTACTATCACCTTGAATAGGCATACACATATACATACACAGATATTTTCTCAGTTCATAGCATAAACTCTTTCCTTTGAAATGTTCATAAAGGCCGTGTTTTTGGACTCCATTAGGACAGGAAGGAAAGGTGGAATGCCATGTTGAAATGTTGTATTGCTGCATGCTGCATCTGGAATACGTAGTTTGTGTTCATGGTTTGCATGTGAAAGGCGTCGACCTTGAGGAGGTGGCTGGATACCAGTTGTTGGAGCAAGCTTTCATTCCACCGTTGCTGCACTTTACTGAGTTTTGCTGAAGTTCATTCTTCGTTAACCTGAAAGATACTTACTGAATATTGTTGTCTGCTGTATAGTAATACAGTATTATAGAATCATAGAATCATTTCAGTTGTAGGAGATCTTCAGGATCATCAAGTCCAACCATAACCTAATCTAAATCTAGCAATAAAACATGTCCCTTAGAACCTCATCTAAACGCTCCAGATATGGAGGCTCCACCACTTCTCTGGGCAGCCTGTTCCAATGCCTGACAACCCTGTCCATGAAGAATTTTTTCGTAACATCCAATCTAAACCTGCCCTGGTGCAACTTGAGGCCATTTCCTCTTGTCTTCTCGCTTGCTACTTGGGAGAAGAGACCAACATCCTCCTTGCTACAACCTCCTTTCAGGTAGTTGTAGACAGCAATAAGGTCTCCCCTCAGCCTCCTCCTCTCAGGGTTAAACAGCCCCAGATCCCTCGGCCGCTCTTCATAAGACTTGTGCTCCAGGCCCCTCACCAGGTTTGTCACCATTCTCTGTACTCTCTTGAGTACTTCAATGTCCTTCTTATGATGAGGGGCTCAAAACTGAACAGAGTATTCAAGTGGGGCCTCACCAGTGCCGAGTAGAGTGGCACAATCACTTCTCTAGTCCTGCTGACCACACTATTCCTGATACGAGCCAGGATACTCTTGGCCTTTTTGGCCATCTGGACATACTGCTGGCTCATATTCAGTTGTCTGTCAATCAACACCCCCAGATCTCTCTCTGCCAAGCAGCTTTCAAGCCACTGGTCCCTGAGCCCATAGCCTTACTGGTGGTGGTTGTGATGCAAGTGCAGAACCCAGCACTTGGCCTTGTTAAACCTCATACAACTGGCCTCAAACCAATGATCCAGCTGGTCCAGATCTCTCTGCAGAGCCCTTCCTGCCCTCCAACAGATCAACACTCACACCCAATTTGGTGTCATCTACAAACTTACTGAGAATGTACTCAATCCCTTCATCCAGATCATTGATAAAGAGTTTAAACAGAACTGGCCCCAATACTGAGCCCTGGGGAACACTATTCATGACCGGCTGCCAACTGGATTTGGTACCATTCACCACAATTCTTTGGGCTTGGTCCTCTAGCCAGTTCTTTATCCATCAAAGAGTACACCCATCCAGGCCATGAGCTGCCAGCTTTTCCAGGAGAATGCTGTGGGATACGGTGTCAAAGGCGTTACTGAAGTTTAAGTACACTACATCCACAGCCTTTCCCTCATCTACTAGGTGAATCACCTTGTTGTAGGAGATGAGGTTATATTCTCACCCAGAATCAAATCTCCCTGAGGTACACATCAGACTACTCCATCCTCTAGCATTACTCACCAAGGGTATCCAGGTCTCTGAGGAAAAGCAGTCCCACGGATGGGTTTGCCTTTGCCCAAGGCAGGAGTAACACAAACTGTTTTCCCCAACACATTCATACCACATGGACTTCCCCCCGCAACATTGTGTGGAAGCTTTGATCGGGCAGGGCCAGCTCAATTGGTAGATTCCCTGCTGTTAACTAATACCAGGTGGCCTTTGCTAAATTTGACTCCCAGTTTCTAGAAGTTCCACCACACAATGCTTGTGATGTAGTTTTTAACAATTCATTGTACTGTTTGATTTTCCTGGAGACTGGTGCATGGTAGAGAATGTGATATACCCACTCAATGCCATGCTTGTTGGCTCAAGTGTCTATGAGGGTGTTCCAGAAATGAGTCCTGTTATCTGATTCAGTTCTCTCTGGACTTACTTTTCAAGGTCTAGGAGAGCGTTCGGGGCAGTGGCATGGGGCATGGCATATGTTTTCAGCCATCCAGTGGTTGCTTCCACCATAGTAAGCACATAGTACTTGCTGTGTCGGGTTTGTGGGAGTGTAATATAATCAATCTGCCAGGCCCCTCCATATTTATACTTCGGTCATTACCCCCCACACCACACAGGCTTTAACTGCTTTGCTTCCTTTATTGTAGCACATGTTTCACAATTGTGAATAACCTGTGCAGTAGCGTCCATGGTCAAGTCCACCTCTTAATCACAAGCTCACATATATGTTGTATCTCTTCCTTGATGATCTGAGGCATCATGGGTCCACCAAGCTATAAATAATTCACCTTTATGTTGCCAGTCCAATTCTACCTAAGACACTTTAATCTTGGCAGTTCAAATCCCCCTGATGGTTCTTTTATTGTTCTTCAGTAGACTGACTTTTAGGCACATGGGCATCTATGTGATGCATTTACAGGCAGGTTCTCTAGTCAGGCAACAATATCTCACCACAATTCAGCAGCCCAGATGGGTTTGCCTCTGCGCTGCCAGTTGCTCATCTTCCATTGCTGTAATCACCCCCACAGGGCATTTGCCACCATCCATGAATCAGTATAGAGATAAAATCCTGGCCAAGTTTCTCGTTCAGCAATGTCCAAAGACAGATGGATCTTTTTTACCTCCACAAAATGACTTGATTTACCTTGTCCTTCAGTGGTTTCTGCTACTTGCCCTGTGGGACTCCACACAGCAGATTTCTGCCTCTGGTGCTTTCCCACAATACAACAGGATCCGTCAGTAAACAAGGTATATCACTTTTCATTCTTGGGTAGCTTATTATACGGTGGGGTCTCTTCAGCACATGTCACCTCCTTTACTGGTAATACTCTGAAATCCTTACACTCTGGCCAGTCTGTGATCAATTCTAAGATCTCTGGGTGATCAAAGTTTCCCATTCAAGCCTGTTGTGTGATCAATGCAACCCACTTATTCCATGTGGCATCAGTTGCAGGATGAATAGAAGAGACCTTCCTTTTGAACATTTAGCCCAACACGAGCACTCAAAGTTCCAGGAGGAGCTGTACTTCAGTACCAGACACTTCAGAAGCAGATCAAACCCCTTCATATGCTCCCAATATCTCCTTTTCAGTTGGAGTGTAGCAGGCCTTGGACCCTCTGTACCCCCGACTCCAAAACCACAGAGGTCAACCTCAAGTCTCCCTGGTGCCTTCCGCCAAAGGCTCCAACAAGGCAAATCTCCCCAGCTGCAGTGTAGAGAATATTTTTAACATACTGTCCTGCCCAGACATGCCCAAGAGCTATGGCATGGTCCATCTCCTGCTTAATTTGTTCAAAGGCTTGCTGCTGCTCAGGGTCACACTCAAAGTCATTCTTCTTCTGAGTCACCTGACAGAGAGGGCTCACAATCTGTAGTTTGGAATGTGCATTTTCCAAAAACCCACAACCCCCAAGAAAGTCTGTGTTTCCTTTTCTATTAGTTGCTGCAGCCACAGCTGCTGTTTTGTTGGCTACATCCACTGGAATTTGACAATGTCCATCTTGCCATTTTACTCCTAAAGACTGGATCTCCTGTGTAGGTCCCCTGATCTTATTTTGTTTTATAGAAAAATCGGCTTGCAGAAGAATCTGGATTATCCTCACACCTTTCTCAAAAACTTCCTTTGCTGTGTCACCCCAGATAATGATGTTGTCAATGTACAACAGGAGTTCCAGAACTTTGCCCTGCTCCAATCTGGTCTGGATCAGTCCATGGCAAACGGTGCAGCTGTGTTTCCACCTCTGGGGCAGTTGCTTCCAGGTGTACTGCACACCCCTTCAGGTGAAAGCAAACTGTGGCACGAACTATCAGCAAGTTTGCTGATGACACTAAGCTGGGAGGAGTGGCTGACACGCCAGAAGGCTGTGCTGCCATCCAGTGGGACCTGGACAGGCTGGAGAGTTGGGCGGGGGATAACCTGATGGAATTTAACAAGGGAAAGTGTAGAGTCCTGCATCTGGGCAGGAACAACCCCAGGTTCCAGTATAGGTTGGGGAATGACCTATTAGAGAGCAGTGTAGGGGAAAGGGACCTGGGGGTCCTGGTGGACAACAGGATGACCATGAGCCAGCACTGTGCCCTTGTGGCCAGGAAGGCTAATGGTATCCTTGGGTGTATTACAAGGGGGATGGTCAGTAGATCGAGAGAGGTCCTCCTTCCCCTCTACTCCGCCCTGGTGAGACCCCATCTGGAATATTGTGTCCAGTTCTGCGCCCCTCAGTTCAAGAAGGACAGGGAACTGCTGGAGAGGGTCCAGCGTAGGGCAACAAAGATGATGAAGGGAGTGGAGCATCTCCCTTATGAAGAAAGGCTGAGGGAGCTGGGGCTCTTTAGTTTGGAGAAGAGGAGACTGAGGGGTGACCTTATTAATGTTTATAAATATATAAAGGGTGAGTGCCATGAGGATGGAGTCAGGCTCTTCTCAGTGGCAAACAATGATAGGACAAGGGGCAATGGGATCAAGCTGGAACACAAGAGGTTCCACTTAAATTTGAGAAAGAACTTCTTCTCAGTGAGGGTAACAGAGCACTGGAACAGGCTGCCCAGAGAGGTTGTGGAGTCTCCTTCCCTGGAGACATTCAAAGCCCGCCTGGACACATTCCTCTGCGACCTCACCTAGGCATTCCTGCTCCAGCAGGGGGATTGGACTAGATGATCTTTTGAGGTCCCTTCCAATCCCAAACATACTGTGATACTGTGATACTGTGAACTCTTCTGCCAAAGGAATAGAGAAAAATACATTAGCAGTGTCAACTGTGGCATACCACTGAGCTGCCTTTGACTCCAGTTCTTATTGGAGCTCCAGCATGTCTCGTACGGCAGCACTTAATGTTGGTGTGATTTCATTCAGGCCACAATTGTCTACTGCTAGTCTCCCCTCTCAACTTGGCTTCCTCAATGGCCATATGGGACTGTTAAAGGGTGGGTGAGTCTTACTTGTCACTCCTTGGCACTCGAGTTGACAAATCAACTTACGGATGAGAATCAAGGAGTCTCAGTGCGATATTGCTGCCAGTGCACTGCCATGGTAGCAATCGGCACCTGTTGGTCTTTGATCCTCAGCAATCCTACAACAGAACGGTCTTCTGAGAGACTGGGCAAGGTAGACAGCTGTTTAATGTCCTCTGTCTCCATGGCTGCTATGCCAGAAGCCCACTGGTACTCTTTTGGGTTCTTAAAATACCCTCTTCTAAGGCAGTCTCTACCAAGGATGCATGGAGCATCTGGACCAGTCACAATGAGGTACTTTTACCAGTCCTTTCCAGTCAAACATACCTCAGCATCTAATACAGTCAACTGTTGGGATCCCCAGTCACACCAGAAATGCTGATGGGTTCTACCCCTTGATAGTTTGATGGAATTAGAGTACATTGGGCCCTGGTGTCCACTAGAACCTTGTACTCTTGTGGCTCTGATGTTCAGGCCATTGAATCCACATAGTTCAATAAACCTGAATACTCCTCCCTCCCACTTGACTGGAGGCAGGGCCCCTCTAATCCTGGTCATAGCATTCGTTGCTTCCTCTTTGGATGAATGAATCAGAAGTCCCTTCAAGAGGATCAGAAGCAAGATCAGCTCTTCTGTCTGGGGAAATGTCTGCTGGAAACCGGGGCAGCATTTTTCCTGGCATAATGTCCTCTTGAGGTTGTCTTTCCTTTCAACTCATGTACCTGTGCCTCTAGGACTGAGGTAAATTACCCGTCCCACCTTCTCATGTCCTTTTCATGGCCATGTAGAAAAAAAACACTGTATCCCCTGTATTCTCTCTCTTGATTGGGGAAATGCTTATTCCAAGTAGCTGTGACCCTAGGCTGTACATGTGGTGAGCGGAACTTGTCTTCGAAATGCTGGAATTCTCAGGATAATTTTTCAGCTAGCATGTCTGGCAGTTTCTCCACAGCTGAGAAGCAAGTCCACAGGAAGGAAGATAGACTTCCCTCATATCGGAGGAACTAGCCAGCATATTAATTCATCCTTTGTCCCTTGCCCTCTTTCCAGGACATTACTGGCAATGAGCTGACACAGGATGATGATGCATTCCACAGGGACTTCCACCACATGAAGTGGGTGCACCAAATTTCATCAGGATCTGTGAGTAAAACATCATTATTGCTGACATTATAAATCACCTCCAGAACAGCTAATTTCCTCATGTACTGGATCCCTTTCTCCATGGTGGTCCACTTGCCTGGGCGACAGGTAGTATCTTCCTCAAAGGGGTACCTTTCCTTCACACCTGACAGAAGTTGCCTCCAGAGACTGAAGGTTTGTGTCTTTCTTCCAATCACCTTGTCAATACCCGCTTCCCTAGACAGCAACCCTAGTTGCTTAGCTTCCCTACCCTCTAATTCCACACTATAAGCCTCATTATCTGAGCATCAGAGCAGTCAAGCAACAATGTGCTCACCATCCTGGCTACTGAAATCCTTTTGCATATCTCACAGCTCACCTGGGGATAGAGACCAGGTGATTATCTCTGGTTCTGCCTCCTCCTCCTGTTCTTTTGATGGGACTGGGTCATCATCTTCCCTCATTAAGTGAACTGATTATTTTGTGTATTTGTTTTTCTGGAAAGTGGCAACTGATATAGACATAGACTGGTTCTCTGATTCAGTTGCAGCATCCGCTGTCTGGGTGTGAGTAGCCACAGTGCCTGTTGCAGGGGTCTAGGCAGCTGCAACTTTTGGCGCAAGGATGGGAGTAGCCACAGTGCTTGTTGGTTTGTTAGCCCCTCTTCACCCAGGGACTGCTGCATGGAGTTGAGCAATGTTTGACAAATACTGGCCAGGGCCCAGCACAGTGCAGTAAATTGTGCTTCTTTGGAGTTGCCAGAGTATTTTTCTTTTAAATATTCTGCCACCTCATCAGGGTCCTGCAGTTGTTCAGAAGTGAAACTACAAACTGTTGGAAGTGAGGAATTCTCTAATCACCTGCCCATGTTTTCCCACATGCCATTCCACCCATGATCATGCAACCTCAGGGCAAATCTACGAGTCAGATTCTTAACACATCCTTTCGTAATGCTGTATATGACCTGGCACACATTCGGAAGACATAGCAACAAGAGCATTCTAGCTTGAATATCCCAGGGTGTCCAAAATCCACAAAAACTGTTGCACCTAAGCCAAAGGAGAAAAGGGAGGTGAAGAAACAGGGGGAAATTCCCCCCCCCCGGCCCCATAGACAGGTTGCAATTACTAATCAGTTCCGAGGAATGGTGCCCGAGGTATGAAAACATAAAATAATATCTTATAAAAGTACGAATAAAGATGCGTAAGAAATTAAATCAGGATCTAATAGGGGCTGAAGGGGCTGATATCTTACAGGACAGCTGTATGATAAACCAAATACTTTTCCCAGATGTAATAAACAGCACTGCAGGGAATACATAGAGTGTGTAGGAAATCAGATGACATGGGCAAATGGACAAAGAAAGAAAGATCGTGACCCCTTAACAAATACAGTAAACTTTAACACGCTCTGGTCAGCTTTGTCATCATCCCAATCCTTTTATTTTCTCCTGGTTGGCTTTCTAAAAAAGACTGTCATAGTTTAGCCCGAACCCGCACCCCAGTTGACAGCTAAAACCACATGCTGCTCGCTCACCCTTTCCCTGCCCCTTGGGAATGGAGAGGAGATGGGATAGAGAGGAGAATCAGAAAACAAAGGCAAAACTCATGGGTTGGGATAAGAAGAGTTTAATGGAAAAGCAAAGGAAAATGATCAATCTATCAATCAAACAAAAACAAAAACACACACAAAAAACAACCAACCAAAGGAAAAAAAAACCACAAAAAATCCCCAACAAGCAGCAAGCGCTAACAACAACAATAACGAAAGAACCTACGAAAGCAATGGGCACTCGATCTGCGTGGTAGTCACGCAACTTGGCAGCCCCGCCAAGGCAGCGCCACCCCCTCGCGCCCTGAACAGTGACTTATGCCCGAAATGGCAAAAGCACCAAACCTTGTGGTCACGAAGCAGCCGACCAGGATGAAAGAGAGAGAAGAAATCAACCCCATCTTGACTGACCCAGCACAAGTCTATAAGATAAAACTTTAGCTTTTTTCTTTTTCATTCATTTGTAGTATAAATTTACCGCAATGTGTTTACATCAGTCCTTTCTCTTCCACCCCACGCCTTTTTTAGGAGATAGTAGGATTCAGTGTTCAGCATTTTCTGAAAGGAATATGCTGTTTAACATCATGTTATGAGGTCGAAAATTGCTAGCACAACAGGAGATTGAGTCTTCTAAACTCAGGTTAAAATATGCTAATAATTTCAAATTTTATTCTACTATTAATATATCTATGGAGATATATTTTGCATTTATATGAGCTAATTAGAAGATGTTTATGCACAAAAAAAATGCTGAGGTTTTTTAGGTTAAGGTCAAACTGCTTCTAGAATTTTATGTCTAATTCCACATTTTAATTGAACATTAATAAAAAGAAGAGAGATCCACTGGTAATTTTGCATGAACATACATGTTTAATCGTTGATTGGTGGGAGAAACTCCAGCTGAGGTACATGAAGGAGTTTCTCTCTTCAGTTTACAAATGTAGAGAGGAAATACAGTTCTTTGCTTTGCTACTTTCCAGAGCTTACTTTGCAGTGTTTTTTAAACACTTATTCAGCTACAAAAGTTTTAGGGAAACTAGGAGAGGCAAGCCTGGTAAACAATTCATTTACATCTCTAAATCATTATCTGATACAGAATAGACAGAGAACAGTGTGCCATTCTCAGGGTACTATACTGCTCTTCTGACACTAAGAATTCTTACACCTGTTATGCTGAATTTAAGTGAAAACAGAAAACTTTTTAATTGTTGTTTGTTTGTTGTTTTTGTTTGGTTTTGCTTTTGTTATTCTTTGTTTTGTTTGTTCATTTTGTTTTAAGATGGCCTCTCTGAACAACTTTCCTGATCTCATTATGTTGTATTTTGTATCTTTTTATTTATGTTGTCACTTAAGTGATAATGTTAAGATCTCACATGGGTTCCTTATTTTTTCTTCTTTCTTACTTTGAGGTTGACTTTAATCTGTGACTTAAACATATGACATTAGACCTTGTTATGAGAATCTCTTAAAGCTACCAAATCCCCATGGTAAATCCAGCCATGTGTTTGAGATCAACACAACATTGTTCTACATGGAGAGAAGATCAAAACTAAAACTCCGGTAAAATATCGAGTATTGTAATGGTAATTTTTTACGTGGGAATGTATGTAAATTTGTGAAAGGATAGATGGGCATATGTACCCAATTACATATCAGATATATAGTGGACACTGAGGTTCAAGTTTAACATAAGTGATTGGATAGTCAGGAACTTTTCACCTGTGTGATTTGGGAAATAATTGCTAATATGGTGTCTGATAAGACAGTCCAAAGCCACAAAGAAACAGTTTACAGGACTCCCTAGATTGGTGGCTGGCCTAATTATCTGAGATACGGAAAAACCAGTCACTGCCACGACTCCCACGAGCCTTGAATGTGACTCTCTCATGCCCCATACCAGACTTCCAGCCAGGGAGAAGGCACATTAGTCCTGATGCTTTCCTTATTGCCCTGCTCCCCCACTTACACACAAATTAAAGCAGGGGTTTTGGTTTTGTTTTTCAATCCTGTTTAAAAACCAAACAAACAAACTAACCAAAATTTAAAATCAAATCACTTATCAGAAAAAAAAAAAAAAAAAAGGTTTTCTGATCAGTCCTAATAAACAGATATTTTTACTGAAAAGCATCTACAATGTGGTTTACTTTTGGTTTGTTATTATAGTTTGTAATGTGATTTGATAAGGACGGTTACCTCGCTGTTCACCTCTTTCAGTGCAGTACTTGATTTCGTGGTTCTTATCAGGTTCTATAGGCACATCACAGCCAACAGGGGTCACATTTACATACTCTATTGGAAAAGAATTTTTAGTTGTTAAGTGCTCTAATAGTTAAGAACCTGCTGTGAAACATATGTGAGGTGACATTAGCCACCTACATCTGTTAGGAATGTAAGGAAGACAGAGAGATTGTTGTACAAACTGGCAAAATATTTGAAACTTAATGAGGAGCTTCTCGAGGCAGAAAATGACCTCTTGTTGCAATGTCACTGAATTTCCACTCTTCATCAGGTGGCACAAAAATGAAGCTGTAAGAGCACAAGGAGCAACGCAATCCTACTGAACAGAATTTTTAACTGAGTGTTGATTACTTCTAGGTGTGGATTATTACATCATTTCAGTGTAAAATAATCAAAACAGCTTTCACTGAGCTGACTAGGAATTTTTTATTTTCCAGCAAGGCAGAGTTGGAAAATTCTTTTGTTCCATAGACAAAATTTCCTTTCTATGGTAAGTTTAAAGAAGTCCTGCAGCTTTGTTGTATAACAAACTGGTGATTTCCAGCCCATTTGGAGAGGCAAGTGCATATTGTAGCTTCTGGTGCTTGCACCAGATGAATTCGTGATCTTTGATTGCCAGAAATCCTAACATGGTTGAAGAGTATATACATAGTATTGGCTAAAAATGATGTTAACAAAAATGAAGTTATTGGAATGCACTGTGCCAGTTTTAGCTTACATGATTTTTCTCAAGCTCTGGTTAACAAGTTTTATGCTGTAATCTACAGCAGCACATTTCTTCTTGAGAATTGTTGCTCATTTATATCTATGTCACATTAAAAAAGTAGGCATTGACAGACCTTATGGATCTTGTTACTGATTCATTTAAAATGTAAGACAAAGAGTACATCAAAGTAAGCACAATCTTAGAGCTGTTGATTTGCTTAGTTTTACTGTATATTGTAATGAATTTTCAATGAGAAAATTACAGTTAATCATGTATTACATATGTACTAGGCACTTATTAGCTCAGCTAAACTTTATGCAAGGAACTTGGAATTTTCATAAAGCCTTAACACATTTCTAAGCTCAATTTTCATTGACATTTCACCAGTTCAGTTATATTTTTCCAAACTCATCTTAGTAAAATTTCATTTGATGGTTAATATAGAGTATTTCACTTTGCCAGCATGGAGAAAAAATTGATGTAAACATCAGAGGTTCGATATCAGGCTTAACAGGAGTAAGATTTCTTTATGCAAATACCAATTTCTCCTCCTGTCACATGACATCTGCTGAAGCAGACCAAACGCAACTCTTAGAGCATCAAATCCTGTCAGGCTTTCAGCAAAACATCCAAGGGAAGAATGCAATGTCACTTTTATGGAATGAAGAGAGGGTGAAAAAAAATTCCAGAAACTGCTAAACGGAGCACAACATTTGTTACCTACATTACTATGCTGACCTTCCTTGTCCCACACTGGGTGTAGGGAAAAAGAGAACAGGAAGAATGAAGGCTGAAGAAACACACATTTCATTTTCTTTCTGAATCTACCTGACCTCCTTCTCATGTCATGATATGGGGAAGGATATTATCTATCGCATGGAAGCATGTTATTATTTCACATAAGATGGTTGTGGCTTTTCACTCATGGAATCTACATAATCTTTGAAGGCCTTGATTTGATCTTATAGTCAATATAAAAACACATGTAAAAAACTCTGTCAAAGAGAAATCTTACCTATGCTTTGAGATTTCTGCTGCTTCACCCTTTGGGTTTAGCCAACTAAGACATTATTTCAGTAAGTGATTTCAATTTGCCAAGATTTGCTTTTTGTACTCTGTTTGTCCTTAAAGATATGATGGGTTAAAGACCTCAAACAGGTCATTGCTCCAGAGTGGTGAATTATTCTTCTGTCTGGTCTTAATTAGTAATAAGCAGGGAAAGTATTGTTGCTAATTTGCACATTTACGTAAATTGGCATATGAAAAGGTGTTGTAGTAATAAATTCGACGAATCCAGACGCCGGCATAAGCTCTTTGATCGAACGGGCGGGCCGGGCGAGAGTAAGGAGTCTAATTCAATGTGAATTTACCATCCGTACTCTTTCATGAACTCTTAAACAACACTGAATATCAATGTCCCCGAGACCACGTTTTTCCAAGCCTTATATACTCTCTACCAAAAGGCCATGCGGCAAGTGCAGGCTACAATTGGTTACACTCACAGTCACTCATCCCCCCCCACTATGGTGATTGGCTGCAGGGCACTGTTCACAGACTGTTCATGCGCAGCGGCAACGCCCCTCCTGCAGCCTGGGTCGAGGGCAGAGCAGCTTCTGTTTACTTTCCTTTTGTCTCTGGTGTCTCAGGGAAATCCTTCCGTGTAGCACAGCCACATCAAGCCCTGGCTTGTTCACAGCACACAGCCAGAAACTCTCCACAAAAAGGTTTTACTCAGGACTGTCATATTAAAATAGAGGGGGGAAAGAATTTTACCCCTGTCTAGAGTAAAAGTTTTAAATCAAGATAAAGTTTTAAAATCAAGATAAAAGCAGATAAATTATACTCAATCCAAGATGACAGGTCTGAAACTGTTCCCTGAAATAAAACAAGGCTCTAAAATCTCGGAGAAAAAAATTAGGCTGGGGAGTTTAGAATCTACATGAAACACAATAAATCCCAAACAAGGCTGTGAGTATAAAGAATGGCATTCTTCACCAGCTAGATGTTATCTTTTTGATAACAGAGCTGGTATTGAAGAGATACAAAACAAGTTAGGTAAACATCTAGAGCTTCTCATATGGACAAAACAGAAGAAAAAAGTGTTCTTTTGGTTTTGATATTGGGGTGTTTACAGTGGAAAATATTTTATCTTCTTTTATGTCACTTGTGTATTTAAAAATCTTTGTAACTGGATGTGGTAAGTAATTTTGATCTGCTTTTACCTTAATCTACCTTCTTCACAGTATCACAGTATCACAGTATCACAGCAATTGTAAAGTCATTGGTCAACATTAAAGCACTATAGCACTTTTCAATATCCTGCAACAGAAAGCAAAGATACAGAAGCACTTTGGAATCCTTAGAGTTCCAAAATATTGTCTGAGGACAGCTTAAGGGCAGCAGAATACACCTTCAGCTGCTCTGGGGTGATTTGGGAACCAGTAACACAGATTTTGTTTTTGAAGAGCTTCTGGCTACTGCTGCTAGCCACTGTGACACTCACACTGACTGGCAGCAGACAATGAGGAACATTTCTGACACTTGAGTTTTCCTGTGGAGCTTGTGAAATGCAGCTTTAGTAGGAGAGCTGGCAATGTCTTGATTCCCTATTGGAAACATTTTGAGTTCAGGAAAATAGCAGGATTTGAAAACTGCATATAGTCACTGCATAAAGCCACAAAGATCACATTTTTTGTTTTATGAGAACATAGGGGAAAAAAAAATCCCAACCAACCAACCAGCCAAAAACCTCAAACCAAAAGGCTTCCTACCAGACCTTGGTAAATGTTTAGACTATTGTTGTTGCATTGAACAGCTTCTTTCATAACTGTACCAACAGCTTCACTCTTAAGTCGTTCAGGTGGGAAATGCAGATCTTTCCCTTTCAAACTTACTTTGTCATTGGAGTCAGTTGTAAAACACTGAACTAAAAAAGCTGCACATCTCCCTTTCAGGATATTACAGCAAGAATATTAATAAAAATTTAGATTTATTCTCCTTTCCCAGCATTTGACTCAGTTAATGATTTTTGCTTTCAACATTTTCTCAGGTGAGAAGTAAAGTCTGACAGTTGTAGGTTGAGCAGACTTCAGACACATGGTAAGGATTAATTTTATTGCTTTCCTGCTAATCCCTTTCCCTAAGCCGTTGCCAATGTTTGTTTTTCACTTTTCATTCTAGCTTTCATCTCCACTGCATTTAACATTTATGTGGTCTTCTAGAGAGACACAGGAGTTAGACAAAGTTTTTCTGTACAAGAATGATTATGTTCTTAAGTAATGTTTCTGAGCTATTATGGAAAATAGAAGAATAGCCTCTCATGCTTGTAGTCTAAGTTATTATGATCGTGGCATCTAGAAAGAGTCTTTCAGAGGTCAACATGTTAATAAAATTTGCTAAGAGAAATAAATGTCTACTTCGTATATACTTGCATACATAGAAACATGTACATATATGCACATATATGTGTGGTGACCCTGCACCTTGAAAAATGTGTGTTCAGGTTTCCTTTCTTCCCCCTGAGGAAGGAAATCGTGAAGCTGGGAAAATGTTAGTGAAAGGAGTAAGGATAATGGAAGCCATGGAACAACATCAACAAGTGAAGAGGTTAATTTGTCTGAAATGGACAGTTTAACTTGGAGAAGAAAAGAAGGATATCTGCAGATTGACAAGTGCTGTAAGGGAAGGAACAGAGAACTATTATAATTTCATAGTACAAGATCAAGAGAACATCTGAGGAAATATCTGAGCTGCAGGTTCACCACAAGCCAAGAGGAGGTTCTGGGAAAACATCACAGTATGTTTGCCTTATTCTCAAATATTTTGACGAATGTTTATGAGTGGCCTCATCAGAAAGAGGACATTCCTCAGTGGAATCTGTGCTGTCCTGTTAAGGTTGAACTCACCTTCAGTGAGCCTAGAGAGAGACTGCAGAAGACCCAGACAAAAAAGTACCATTGCAAAGCTTGGTCCAACCTAGCATTTTGTATTAACTAGTGCTGGAGAGAGCTCAGAGAGGGCTCAGAGAAGGGCCCCACCCAGCTCTCCAGCCTGTCCAAGTCTCGCTGGATGGCAGCACAGCCTTCTGGTGTGTCAGCCACTCCTCCCAGTTTGGTGTCATCAGCACTCTATTCCCTCATCCAAATCTTTGATGAATATATTGAATAATATAGGCCCCAGTACTGACCCTTGAAGCACTCCACTAGATACAGGCCTCGAAGTAGACTCTCTGGCTTCTTTCCTCCAGCCAGTTCTGCAGTCTACCTCAGTACTTGAGGTGGTGTTTGGTGTAGTGTTCAGTTTTTGTTATTGTATGGATGAATTTGCACTGAAAGATAGAAATAGGTCAAAATCTGACAGAGGTAGAACAAAGTAGGAAATGTGTTACATTCTGTCCTTGGCAAAGAATTGTAATATACTCTGACTTGAAATTTTGTGATTCAGAACTCCCCACACTCCTCTTAATCCAAATGCCAGTGTTCATAGCTGTATTTTTCAATTCAACACCTCTTTCCTTTTGGCTTCCGATGTTATACATACATTAAACATTAATTAATGTAAAATTCCATCAGATCTGTATGTCTTTTTGCATATTAAACAAATGTAGTGTAACCATTTAGTATATTTACAAGAAATATTATTAACATTTCTCAGCAAATATCAAAGAACCAAAGCTAATAATTTGGAAATATAAGTAAAAAGATGAGTAAAAGTAACTGTAACTGTAGAGTAACTGTAGAGAAACTGTAGAGAAAGTACAACAAAATGTAAACTGAAGTAGTTTTAGAGAGCCACAGGCATTCTCATTTTGGTTGACAAGTACTAGCATTCATTAACTTCTGCGAAAAAGCCAGATAGTTCAAGGTCCATGTTGACATTATGGATAGTTTTTAAACATATTTAATACTATTAAAAGAGGTAATCAGAGAAGTACCTCTTTATTACGCTTGATTGAAATATGAAAAAACCTATTTTCATTGTGTCAGAGATATTTAGAATAGAATAGTTCAGTGGGAAGGGACCCACAATGATCATCTAGTCCAGCTGTCTGACTACTTCAAGGCTGAACAAAAGTGAATTCATACTAGCAGCATGGCCCAAATGCCTCTTAAACACTGACAGCCACGGGCTATCAATCACCTTTCTAGGAAACCAGTGCCTGACTAACTTCTGTGTAAAGAAGTTTTTCCTAATGTCAAGTCTGAACTCCCTTGATGCAGATTTGAATCATTACCAGGCATCCTGTCACTTGATACCAAGAGGAGATGAGCTCCACCCTCTCCACTTCCACTCCTCAGGAAACTGTAGAGAGCAATGAGGTTGGACCTTCAGCATCTTTTTCTCCAAACTAGACAAACCTAAAGTCCTTAGCTGCTCCTCACAAGTCATCCCTTCCAAATCTTCCACCAGCTTTGCTGTCCTCCTCGGGACTCATTTGAATACCTTAACAACCTTTTGAAACTGTGGGGCTCAGAACTGTATGCAGTACTCAAGGTGAGTTTGTACCAATGCTAAATTCAGTGGGATAATCACCTCTTTTGACTGGCTGGCTATGCTGTGTTTGATGTGCCCCAGGATGTAGTTTCCTGTCTTGGCTACCGGGGCACACAGCTGATTCATATTGAGCTTACCGTCAACCCAGGTGCAGCCAGGCTTTTCTCTTGTGGAATTTCACACCTTGATGATTGCTCAATGCTCCAATCTACCCAGATCCCCCTGCAAGGCCTCTTGTTCTTCAAGAGAGTCAACAATATCTTTCAGTTTAGTATTATCACCAAACTTACTATTACTGCTTTCAACTCCTGCCTCCAGATCATTAATAAAGTATTGAACAATAATGGCCCTAGAACTGAGCCAAGAGGAACACTGGTTGACATCCAGCTGTAGCTCCTTTAACTACAACTCTTTGAACCCTGCCATTCAGCCAGTTTCATCATGTACCTGCTTATCTAACAGCTGGACAACTTGTCCAGAAAGCTGGTGTAAGGAACTGTAACAAAAGTCTTAGAAAATCCAGAAAAATTACATCCACAGTCTTCCTTTCATCCATTAGGCAAGCGACCTTATCCTAGAAGGTTACTAGATTAACTATAAAACAAACTTTCCCTTTGTGAACCTGTATTAGCTGTGCCTGATGATTGCATTGTCCTTTAGATGCCTTTCAATAGTACCTGTAATTTTTCCAGGTACTGAGGTTTGACTAACAGGTCTGCAGTTTCTTGGATCTTCCCTTACACCCTTCTTGTAAATTGGAATGACTAGCTTCCAGTGAGCAGGGACCTCCCCAGACTCCCAGTTCCTCTGGCAGATGATTGAGAGGGGTTTTTCTCTGACATCTGCTAACTTCTTCGGTATTCTGAAATTAATCCCATCAGGACCCATGGACTTGTGAACATTCAAATGATGCAACTGGTGCCTTACAAATTTAGTGGACACAAATGGAAAGTTTTTGTTTCTGTTGTTGTGGTCCTCCAACTCAGAGGACTGGGCAGACCAAGGTCTGTTAGTATTGTTAAAAACTGAGGCAAAAAAAAAGCACTGAATGGCTCCTCTCTTTCTTCATCCAGTTTTTGTCAGATGACCACCTTCAGCAAGTATCAGTCTAAAGTTTTCTCTAGAGTTTCCCTTATTACTGACATTCTTAAAAAAGCCTTTCTTGCTGTCTGACACAATGTTGGCCAGTTTCAATTGTAGTTGAGCTTTGACCTTTCATGTCTTTGCACTCAATATGCAAATCATGGCTCTGTAATCATCCTGAAAGCCTGACCTCTCTTCCAGAGCCTATACAATTATTTTTCTCCTGAGCTCCAAGAGGGGTTCCTTGCTCATCCAAGCTGGTCTTATGCCCTATTTGCTTCACTTGCAACACACTGAAATTGCCTCATCCCATGCTTTTAAAAGGCAGTTCTTAAAAACTGACCAGCACTCTTGGACTCCTAAGTCCTCAAAAACAGTTTTACAGGAGATACTGTAAGTAGCTCCCTGAATAGTTCAAACTTTGCCCTTTTGAAATCCAGGGTAGCAACTCTGCTGATTTTTTTTTTTTCTCATTAAAACAAAACTTTAAAATCCAAGTGTTTCTTGATCACTGTGGCCAAGACTGTCAACTGTCACCACTCTCCCAGGAGTCCTTATCTATTCACAAATAAGAAGGCTTGGAAGGCATCTTTCCTATTTCACTTACTGAGTACTTGTGACAATAATTTATCTTCACCAAAGTTCAAGAATTTCTCAGATTTGCTTGTCACAGCCATATGGTATTCCCAGTTGACGTCTGGGAAGTTGAAATCTCCCAGAAGGACAAGCACTACCAGGTTTTATCCTAATTGCTGATAGAATAACTCATTAGTGTTTAGATCCTGGCTCAGCAAATGATAGTAAACACATGCTACAACATTTTTATTTTACATTTCCCTAATCCTCATTCAGAGGCTTTCAACCACATCATCCCTAATTGCAAGGGCTGTAAAATCTCAACCTCTCCCTTACATATAGTGGAACTTCTCCACCTCACCTGCCCTGCCTATCCCTCTTGAACAGTTTATTGCCCTCCACCATAGCACACCAATTGTGGGACTCATTCCATCAGGTCTCAATGTAACAGTGGCATCGTAACTCTAAGAAGACAAACACTTCCAGTTCATTATGTTTGTTTCTCATACTCCATGCATTGGTGTACAAGCATTTCAGATGTGCTTCTAAACCCTCAGTGCTCCCTGGAGCAGTGTAAATTATGACATTAGCATTGTCATTCTCAGGTGGTGCTATGATGATGCTTGGCTTACGTTCAGATCTCTTGATGGCACCCCTTTTTCCCTATCCTGCTGGCTTACAAGCAAAGGGCCTAGAATACTTTATGCCTCAAAGACTCTTTCATCTTCATAAAAAACAAAGTTTTGGTGGAGGTGCCAATCCTAGAGCCAGGTTTTGATGCACATTTGTTTCTTCTAATGTCTCTCCTCATTACTGGGAAGGCTGAGAAAAACATTACCTTGGCTCCTAAATCCTTTGTCACTCTTCCCAGGGCCTTGAATTCTCTTTTGACTGACCTTAGACTTCTTGTTGCAACAGTACCAACATGAAAGAGCAGGGGTGGGTAATAATCTAAAGGGTGCAATAAACTTGTCAGTTGTCTGGTGCATCGCTGATTTGGGCCTCAGTTGTTCTCACAACGGAGTCACCTATAACTATAACTTGCCGTTGTTTCTTCTTGGTGCTGGTCTTAATAGAGCTCTTGACATGACAGGTTAGTTGATCAGTGAGAATACTTGTACAGATTCCTCTTCTTCTATCTCATCATGTCCTTCATCTACTATACCCAGAGCCTCGTACCTCTTTTGTAAAGGGAGCTGAGCAAGTAAGAAGGGGCTTGTCTTACAGGTCTGTGCAGTATCTTGCTTCCACTCCTCTTTATACTGCCTTAATACTGCCTTAATACTGCCTTAATACTGCCTTAATACTGCCTTAATACTGGCACAAAACAAATACTGGACCTACCCTAGTAACAGTCACACTGAATTGGTTTGTGTGTGTAAGAAGTAGCAGAGCACAGCTCCTTTGCTCTATCTCCTTCGAAGACTCTGCCCACCTCCTCCCAGTCTCAGCCACTAGGCAGAGCAGTTCATTTATATAGGTACGCCCCCCACAGATATGCTTGCTGTCATTTTCCACCTCTTGGAGCACTTCCAGGCAAACCCTGCAGCCTAAAACCTAGATGGTTGCATACCCTGATATGAGCTTTATCTGTGTGTCTGCGTTGGTTCTACTAGGTCCTAGAAGCTCTGGAGAGGCAGAGGACATGGCTTTTTGCTGGTGATCACAATGCTGCCACACACTTGCATGCTGATATATGTATACAGATACATGTAGATATGAATCCATTGCAATTAGCTGAGTTGATTGTTTTATCCTTTTTAAATCACCAGCACTGTCAGGTGCAGGCTGGAACCCTTGCTGGTTTGTACAGTGAGACTGTCTGGGCTCAGCTCCTCAGGGAACACCCCATATTCAGCTTCAGCTTCAGCTTCAGCTTCAGCATCTCCTTGTCCTCATGTATCCATCATATGTCTCTCACTGCTGTGTTGTGCTTCCACCACTGACACTGCTACTCCTCACATCACTCCAGTGTTCATTACAGTTTGGTGAAACATTATGTGAAAAGAACTTTAAAATATGTGTTTTATTGGATTGAAGTCATAAAAAAGTACTAAAAGAGACGATGCTAAGATTCTTTCAAGGCTGGAAGTGCCTGTGACAGAAGGCATTATATAAAATTTCAAAGGTATTGGTATTAATTAGCAAAGGGTGCAATTTCATCAAACATACAGGCATAACTTACTGCTAAGTGGATAAGAACTTAAAATGAGATCTGTCTTCTAGAAAATGTGACAAATCCTGCTCACACAAGAATTGTCTCTCAGATCTCTTTTCCTACATCTTTTTCAAAAAGAATAAAAGCAAAGATAAATGAAATTTTGGCTGCCACACGGTAAGACAAGACAGGACTACCCACAAGCAAAGAAGCAACATAAAACATACGTGGTTTCCTTGACTACGTTTTGTCTCAAATTGTGAAGAGATTATTTGTGGTCAGAATATCAGAAACATAATTGCAAGGGAAAAAAAGCAGACAGCAAGAGGTTTAATCCATAGATTTATAAGGTTGGTCATAATTAGATTCTCCTGTCTATAATAGGCATTTATGCACCTTTAATGCAGAGTTATTTTACGGTAGAATTAAAGATGCTTTTTGGTTAAAAAAAACCCACGGATATTTATCTGTAGGTCAAGTAAGTCTTTATTCTTGACATGTGTGGGCTTTGGAGAGTTTTAAAGTGTGCTCACCCTCTTTTTATTTGACATTTTCTTTTGCTCTGCTTTTTTTGAAATAACTGAGTTGAATTTACACTGTGGTCTCAGGCCATGAAGGGGCATTTCTGACTCTTGCATGACATAAAAAAGTTATTGCTGCAACTTAGTAGTTATACTATTGTCTTTCTGCTGTCAGCCACACCTCTGAAATGCAGTCTGTGGATGGGTATTATAATGGAAATTTAGGTCATATGTTTACTATCACTAGTGAGTCATCAGTATTGTTGCTTCCAAAGAAGTAAAGGAGACAGTTCATCACAGAATGCTGAATGATAAAGATACACAACAATTAACAGAAGGTAGAACTGAAATAGGATAGAATGACATACATTTTTGTATAATGCCATGCAGCAAGAAAAAAGTACAAAAACATTACTGCCTTGTGTGTCATTACCTTCCACTTCTCCTAACAGGAGTTTACATCTCTCTCTAGCATGTCCTTTTGCATTGAACTCTTCTTTGATCAATCATACAAGCAAAGAGATTGATCAAATATGTAAACTTGAGCTGGGAAAAGAACACAAACACAGAAATGGAGTATCGACCTGTGTCTAACTGCCAGTAAACTAACAACATGTTCTAATTACTTAAAACAACAACAACAAAAACAACAACAACAACAACAAAAACTAACCACCAAACAATTAAAAAAGGAGACTGTGGGCAAGCTTCCAAGGTCCACAGGCACTGGAGCTTGTGGCAAGATTTTTGCCACTCAGGACGTTGTTCTTGCTGCCCATCAGTCTCTTTGAGTGCTTTGTACACAGTTTACAAATATATCTGTAAGATATTCTCCAAAGACATGTTAGATTGAATAAGCAATTTTTTGTGCCAATATTTTCCTTATTACAGACTATTCTAATTTCATCTTTCAGAAAGATTGAAACAGAACCCTTTTAAAACACCACTATGTGGAAATCCAGTATTAATTCATTGTATTGTCACTTATTCAGTTTTCCTTCCTGAAAGGATAAAACTCTATTTAAGATGTATCTGCCACACTGTTCAATTCCTCTAATTTGCTAGATTTTAGAACTATGAGCTGTTAAAAACCAAACCAAACCAAACCAAAACAACAACAACAAAAATAGTAAATTACAATCATTGATATAGGGAAGATGTGATCTTACTTTTGTCTGTATTATGCGTTTTAATTTTCAGAATTTCAAGTAAAAATATAAAGATCAAAAAGACTTCACAGACTGTGTACTGAGGGCTCACAAATTATATTTGAAGTGCCTTCCAAACTAAAATCTCATATCCTGACTGTTCACAGTTCAGACAGTGATAATTTAGTCATAGTGAATTAAGAACAACTAATTGCCTTGTTCATCCTTCTTGGCCTATCATCTAGAAATGGATATGATCTATCTTACAGTAGAAGCAGCTACCATTTCTTTTGTTTACTGAGAAGCCCAACTACAATGTAGTTAGACCTGACTACTTTTTTGCAGGACAGGAAGTATCACCAGTCAACAAGGGATTAACAAGATATTTTACAAAACTGGTAGTGAAATGAACTTGATGAAAGGATGAAAGAAGCAGACTATCATGTTTTATCATAATTTTGTTGCAACATAACCTGATTAGGACTGTATAAATCATATTCAAGAAAAAACAAACTGGGTTTTCTACTTGTCAAATACTTAACAACTAACCTAAACTTATGTGTATCTATTTCTTCAGGAAATAAATGATAATAAAAGATCAAGAAATGTCAGTGTGTGAGTTTGTCTCAAAATCTCTGCTGGTAACAGGTGGACTTCTAAAATTTATACTAAGAATAATGAAATGAGGGACTTTTTTTTGTTTTGTCTTTCATTGACTACTTATCATTCAGTGTTGAATACATCTATCTCTGGTCAAGTATAAATGTTTGATATCAAATGCATGCATTAGACTGAAACATGCAAACCAGTTGCAAAGACTTTTAAGTTCATAATTGCTGTTCAGCTTATGTGCAGTCAAATGCAGTCTAAACATATTCCCATTTTTAAAATTTATTCTCAACACTGATCCTTATGTGATCCCCTATGAAAAATGCTAACCTAACCTCTTGAGATATTTCGTATCTAATTCTCCATGGGTTACTGGAAGTTCATGAAGAAAGAAGTATTTTGAAGATTATTGATTTTTCGTGCTCTGTGTCTTTAGCAAACGTAGTTCTAGAGGAAATATATTTTTGAATTACTTATTTTAACAAGTCTATTTATTTATAGATATTGAAGTGCTTGATTTGATTTTACATATGGTAGGATGACACTCAAGTATTCTGGGGAAATGCTGCTGCTTAAAGTCCTATTGGTCCTATCACAAAAGTGAGAAACAGGTCACATAAATCAGAAAAAAAAGGAAACTTCTCTGACTATATTGATGAGCTCCCAGGTGTCGCTTTCTTTCATCTGTTCTTAGTAAAGTCTCATAAATAATTTGCTCAAAAGTATATTAGCTCAAAATAAGTATCCGATTTGATTTTTTCAATTAGAAGTACATAACAAATAATCATTATTTCCATTGTCTCTGGTTCAAATATGAAAGCTCCTGACTAGATCGGTGAAACAAGAAAAGGTTGTTGAGAAGAGGAGAAAGAGTAAAAAAAGTAAGCAGAATGTAAGTCTTTGGAGTGAGGCTTGAATTCAGGAAACTAAAAAAGTGGAATAATACATATAGTTTCATAACTCTAGTTTTTATCCATTCACAAATCACAAGTCTACCTAAGAACAGCAGTTGTTTTAAAACAAAGGAAAGGGAAATGTGCATAGGAGATAACACAGAAGACTTCTTTTAAAGAAATGACCAGTGTTTCTGTTCAACTGGAAAATGTATGTCGTATGGTATTTCTGGAGAACGGACCATAAAAGAAAAGCTTTGAAATAACAAATAGTGGGGAAAAAAAAAAGTGTTGATTCGCATGTGCTGAATCAGTCTATGGATAGTGTTGTTTACGTATCTCTTGCATGCATTATCTTCTGTCAGCTGAAGTCTCTCACTAAAGAGTTTGTTTCATGACATCCCACAAACCCTTCTCTTTCAGCCAACGAAGACTTGATGAAATTTTGTTGCATCATAGAAAATATAATACATGTGGAAAACCTGACCCAAAGAGAATTTTGAGCATACAAAGCATTTGCACAATAATCCCATTACTCAGGTTTGCGGACTTCTATTGGAAAATATTCTGTCTCCTCATTTTTGGAGACTTTTTCTATAGGCAAAGTGATTTTTTTTCTACAGGAAGCAGACATTTTTCTCACAAACAAGCATCACTCTGTCGAAAACCTGTTTTCTGTCAAAATAATTTTAACTGAAAATTTTGAGCCATCTGTTTTATATCATCACAGTGAGCAGAATTTGGAGGTAGATTGTTACAGTGCACAGGCAATTCCAAGTGAATTTACCTCTACCAGCTGGTACAGACCAGCTAACAAATCTGAAGAATATAATTTTCAGTAAGTAGAACTCAGGCAAACTATTTTAAGTAAGTCCATACCTTGAAAAAGTGGACTTCATTATACCCACAGTAAATTATGTATTTTTAAATTCTGTCAGTGCTAGAAAGTAAATCAGATTATCTGTTATTCATATGACCACTTGACAGTATTAATGGAAGAGGGGAAATGAGGGATATGCTATGTACAATGGGCACATCTGTTCTGATAACTAAATTATGGCCTACACAGTAAACAAGGCAATCTGAAAAAGACATACCATCTGTGTTTCTTACCGCTTGCTTCCTGATTATTTTAATGCACTCTAATGTACATCCTGTTTGCATTCTGTGTATCTCAAAGTAGGGTTTTTTCTCTTTACAGAATACCTTGTTTGTGTATATTGTCAACATCGCAATGTTCAGTGAAAGCGATATAAATTTCATCTGTTTGCATGATTTGAGAAAAAATGCATATGATCCACTTTACAGAATCTGAAGGGAAAATAAAAAGAAATAAGTATTTTAAAATGTTTACTAATTAAATGAAGATGCTTTTCTGTATTGAACATTAAATCTTCTGTTTCTAAGTATGGGATTGTAGGCCTGAAAGGACTTTCAATTATTTTTGAAAGAGAAGTATATTTCAATAAACTTTTTAAAATATTTGAATAATTTCTAGGGAGACCAGTTCCACAAACTGCCTGTCTAGCCTGTTTTACTGTCTATTTGTCAGAAAGATTTATGTAATATCTAATGAAAATCTTTGCTATCAAATAAGTTGACTATCAAGTGGACGAATGTCTATTCTGACCATATAGCTATACCAACAAGATAAAATCTTCCTGAAATCCGAAAGAAGGTAATGCCCATGCAGATGACTAGTCTTGGTTTAAAACTATGAGAAATGGCTAGACCAAAGAACATACTGGTGGAGTCCTATGAAATGTTCTTTTTTTTTTTTTTTTTTTTAAATAATCAGCCTTTGAAAATTACTCATTGATAAATTTTTAATGTCTGCTGTCAGTGACTGATGAATCTGTATTGTGGGAAAGACCCTACAAAAATACTAGAAAACCTGGAGCTAGTGAACCTCATGATTGATGGGAATTCTGTGCAGCACATCATGATTTGTGAAGGGGGATTCAGCTGAGTTGCAACAGCTGGGGTTCACAGCAGCAGAAGGCAGGTGAGATTGCTATCACATTTTCTATAATTTCCATCCTTTACTCAACAAAATAGTAAGCTATCTCTGATTATTGAGTCCCAAAGGAACCGGCATCTCCTTGCTGCAAAACAGGTTCTCAGAGACTTCTGAAGGAATGTTCATTCTGCACAGCATGCTCTCCTTGGGTAAACTGTAGTAAAAAACATACACTCAAGCAGGTTTTCTTAAAATCCTATAACTAGGTTGAATTTAGTTAAAATTTGAATTATTCCACATGCTAATAATAAGGCTAGCACAAATACAATACAAATGTCAAGATTTCAGTTTGACAACTGATTGCTTTGTACTTATGTCATGCTACTGAAAGCTGTGCTCATTTTCACTTAATGCTTTCCAGTTCCTCATGGTCAAAGAATGCTTGTGTTTCCTAGGAATTTGTGGTAAGACTGCCACAAGGTAGTGGTACTCTTGCAGATTTATATTATATTATATTATATTATATTATATTATATTATATTATATTATATTATATTATATTATATTATATTATATTATATTATATTATATTATATTATATTATATTATATTATATTATATTATATTATATTATATTATATTATATTATATTATATTATATTATATGTCAGACCACATTTACACTAAATGTATTTATATTAATGATATAAATAGTCATTTATGTAAATATATTTCAATGTTTAAATATTTAATAGTTATATTTTAATAATTAATTAATATAGATTTAAATATTTATTCACATATATTTATATTAACAATATAAATAGAAGCACAGAGTAAGTGCCCTAGTGAGGCTTTTGTCTTAGGAATTACAGGCCAGCAACATGGAAATCCCAGTTAGATAAAGTAATTCAAAGGATGCCAGAAGTTTTATTTATCTTCTAAACTGTGACAAAATGTCTTGTACAACTGAGCACATGTATTGATGTCTTAACTACAGTTTCTTGTTAATATGACAACACAGAGCACCACTGTGACACTTTAATGCCATTGGTTAAAAGTCATGAGAAGGTACTCCACTTGACTCTTTTCATTCAAAACTGTGTATCTCACTGCCTGTTTTTTTTAATTAAGAAGTTGTGGATGGGAGAAAATGTAAGATTTTAGTTCAACTTATCCCAAAATTCTCTGCATAATAGATTTAAATAGTCTACAATGAGTGAATTACAGTTCTTAAACAAATAAATATGTAAAGGGTGAGGGTCACAAGGATGGAGCCAGGCTCTTCTCGCTGACAACCAGTGATAGGACACAGGGCAACGGTTGCAAACTGGAACACAGGAGGTTCCACTTAAATATGAGAAGAAACTTCACGGTGAGGGTGACGGAACACTGGAACAGGTTGCCCAGGGAGGTTGTGGAGTCTCCTTCTCTGAAGACGTTCAAAACCCTCCTGGACACATTCCTGTGTAACCTGATTTAGCTGTTCCTGCTCCAGCAGGGGGATTGTACTAGAAGATCTTTCGAGGTCCCTTCCAATCCCTAACATTTTGTGATTGTGTGAAATATGTAATCTGGACTAAGGAACTAAGGAACTAAGAACTGACTAAGTAACAATTAATCAGCAGGCAACTTGTGCCCCTATATTCCCACTTACAGTTTAAGGCACATTGCTTTGCCTGAGAAATGGATTAACCTGCATACAAACATAAGCTCACGCAAAGATCTGCACACTACCAGGTAGCTGTGAAAGAGGAGTGAATGTTGAGCCTTCAAGGACCATTTCTAAAGTGTGTCCTGTGGTTACAGTTGAAGATCAGAAAATTGACACTTTTGATGCAATCAGACTGTCATAATGTATTACAGAGCTGGAAAATCCTAGAGAAAGGTTAATATTCACATTAATGAAATAAACGCCTCCCTAAATTTTAACTGTAGATGGATTTTCTGCATGTTTGATGGCTTGTTATTCACAGATATACTAGGAGAAAGCCTCTATGAATTGTTCCTTTCCCCATCATATTTGCCAGGAAGGCTGCACACAGAACTGGGAAAATGATGAGCCGATGACCACCTGTCTACGGTTGTCTTGAGCACTTGAGAAATTTATTTGTGATTGATTTTTCCCTTTTCCATTTCCAGGGCCCATCCCAAGTCCAGCTGGTATCATCACCTTTTCAGAACTCTCCCTTTCACCATAATCAGCACTGTCATGTTCCATTCGCTCACCAGACTTTCTTTTTCAGTGCTTCATCATCTGCTCAGTGCAGAATGAGGAGTTTTGTTTGCTCTGTTTGTTTTGTGTTTCCCACTATGGCATATTTCTCTATTTGCTCAACTTTCTGCAATTTAGGGCATTGCGTGCATAGATTCCGCATCCTTGAAGGGCAAAATGACGAGAGAAGAATATTGTTTGAAGAAAGCTGTAAAATGAAAGTATGCCACAAGCTCTTTCAAAAAGGTGTCCAAGAAGATGCCAAGGAGAATGTGAACCAAAAATGTTAGTAAATCACCCAATAGAAAGGACCTGTAATATATTCAGTGCTGCTAAAGCCAAAAAGTTATTGCAAAATATATTTGATCTTTAGGTTAGGTAGCTATTGAGAACATCTATATCAAATAAGTATTTTAAATTGCCTAGTTTTTCCTCTCACCACTTAGTAAGTCCTGAAAATAAAATAATAAATAGCAATTCACTTTTACTTCCCTTCTATTCTCATTGTTCTAGAGGGTCTGGAATATCTGACAAAACAATAAGCATGGAACTAATACTGTCCCTCCTCACCTATACACAAACACAGCTACCAGTTTCAGGTTTAATACTGCAGCTGTGAGAGTTGAGATATGCAAATGGGTAAGAGAAATCAAAGTAAGCGTATGACATAGATGTAATCGTCCATCAACAAAACAATGACACTAAGGATTCATAAAATCATCTTTAGGGTTGCTAACTTTCAGAAAATCCCATAAAATTGCCCGATGTTTCAAATGTTCTGAAATACATCTTAGCTGTCCTATTCTCATAGTGAAATGAAAGACAAGGAGAAGGTATAAAATTAACAATAAATGAAAATACATTAACATTTAAAATATTTCCAGCATAAAGTAAAACAATTTCCATAATTCCTCATTTTCTCCTACTTAGCATTACTCATGTCACTTTCTTGGATCTGAGGTATTTATAACTAATGCAAAGAATGTGCTCTAATTTTCAGCTACATTGACATGTACTGATTTTACAGAATTTTACATAGCCTGACAAACTTCATTTCTTCCACACTGCTTCACTCATACATAAATCATTTCATTTTAGAGCCATTAAGAAAGAGTCAAAAAAAGAGCTTATTTTTATGAAGTAGATGAATTCAAATTCAGTTTAATGAAAAGTAATGGAGTGAGAGGAACTTCAGGTTTGCTAATTAGGTTAAGTCAATTCAGTCTTTCTTTTAACCCATGGTACTCACTATTAGAAATATTTTAGAATGGTAAACTTTTGCTAGTGTAAACTAGGGAAACCAAGAGAATGACTTCAGTATTGAGATTGTAGAGTGATTACCACAGTTCAGAAATTAGGAATATAAATCACCTAAGAAAAATGGCACTTTAATCTGGAAGATGTACAGTCTCTTTGCTCAGAAAATGTGGATTAAAAGCTAACAAAGCCTGGTAAAAAAACTTGTAAAAATAGCTCTTACTGACTTCAGCAGGCTTTAGATCGGATTTTGTGTTCTTAATAAGACATGGTCTAATTGGTTTTATATCATATATTAAATGTTTTCATCACAAAACCCCATCTGAAAATAGCATTCATCCAGTGACACTGGACATCATCTTGAAACTAGATTAAAAGAATAGTAGATGGTCCAGCGTTGCAATGTGTCAATACTTGAGAAAGTCTTATAAGAATCACTTTATTTAAATATAATAGTAACTTGACTCCAAATGGTTTCATTTTTGTGGAGCCTGAATTCACAAGCAGAATTTTCTGGGGAAAAACAGAAGTGTTGAAAACTAAGGTATTGCTTCCCCTGAAGTGATAGAAGCTGGAAAATGAACAATGGGTTGAACAATTTTCACTGAGTTCAATGTCTGATGTTGCATAGGAGTCTGTTTCATATGCCATAGATCACAGACAATTCAGACACCTTGTCACAGAAAGAATACATATTTTTAATGGCTTCTAATGGATCTCCACCCATATGTATGGCAACAGTTTTTCGTTTGTACGTGCATGTTAAATGCAAGTCAGAACAAAGAAACAAACAAACCAGAAAAAAATAAAAGCAACCTCAGCACTTTGAAAATAAGTGCAATACCTGTGCTACTTTTCAGTTTGAGTTGTTTTGAAATGAAAATATATTATCCAAAATTTGAGATAATTATTTTCTCTCCCTGAGTCAGCTGAAGCTTTTAAAATGAGAGGTGGAACAATTAGAAAAGTAAGGGTCCAGGGCAATACTTGAAGCTAACAGGCTAAGCAACTACAGGTTAGTCTTTAATTGTGGTCTCCATCCTCTCAGTGTTGTGAAATTTCTGACTGAACTTCAGAAGTAAGACTTGGAAAACCTGGGGTCACTTCATTTCAGCTGAGACATTTTGACTAGCTTTATCTATGACACTATTGTAGCTTTAGACTAAAATCAACTACAGATCAGAGTGTTTTTGCTGAATATTAACCACTATAAAAATGGAAACAATATCATGTGGGACAAAAAGAGAAGAAACCTAAGGTAGATCTGTGTCCCTGTACTGTTATTTGATCTTCTTTAAAATAATGAACATCTTTATAGCTATGGGAATAGGAAACATTACAAGTTCCTCCACTTCTAGTATCTCTGTTTTGATTATCCTATGTTTTTTAAGTACAGAGCCTCATTATGATTCTAGTTAAGCTGTGATAAGGATAGCATGTTACAGTCACATAATAAATATCTGTCAAAGCCACATGTGAAATGTAAACCAGGTAAAGTGCTAGAGTTCTGCATACATAGAATACAGCTATTTTGGAGCTCCATTGTTTAGCATACTGAGACAATACTATTATTTCCAAGAAACAGTGTTCATTTTATTTTGTATTTCTGTAGACTTCACCTGATAACATGTACTGTGCAGTAGTTCTTTTAATGCACTAAGTGTAATTTCTACTGACTTTGACCCATGTATAGAAATTGATAGACAAATTTGCCATAATCTGGGGGACTATATTAAAAATGTATGTCAATCCATCATTTTGCTAAAGCAAAGCCTGATCAGATTTAAATCTTTGAATGAAAAATAACTGTGTTAATTCAGTTATAGTGTTTAAAAACAATGACTCTGAAAGGAAATGTTCTTTTTTATTTATTGTAAAATAATGCACATTTGTGCCTAGTCTCTACCATAAACGAGTTTTCTACATAAGTCATCACTGTATTTTTAAAATTTCTTTCGCCGAAAACCCCAGTGAGTCTAATAACTGTACTTGGCTATTACATATCTTTAAATGCCACTTTAACAACTGGGCCATAAAACATTACATTTTAAGCAATATTACTTTTTAAATACTGCTGTACAGTAAGTTGCATTTTTAGTGTTGTGTTGTTTTGGTTTTTTTTTTTTTTTGTTTGTTTGTTTGTTTGTTTGTTTTAATGTCATAATCTGTAAACTTGTCAGGAACTTCGACGAACTCACTTTCAATATCTGTAACTCCTGTGTCTAACCTGGTTTCATCAATACACATAATGGGAGTCATAAAGAAAAAATATTAAATCCCTGTTTCTTTAGGTTAAATAATCCCTGAGGCCACAACAGAATCATAATGGTCTGTGGTCTGAAGTCTTGGATTTTATCACTAAAAAGAGTAGGAGAATAGCTACACTGTATTAGGTTGTTTTGTTTTATTTTGTGCTCTTTACTGTAGGTCTTTTTTCTGTGACGGTTGGGTCTAGAACTGGTATGTCAATCAATACGTGTAATATCTTAAGAATGTTCTCACACTTTAAAGGTTTAACAAATTTTAAACAGCAGTTTACCACATTGTGCAATAGATGTTGAAGAATTCTGGATATTGTGTTGGTCTATTTTGTTGGTTGGGTTTTCTGTTGTGTTTTGGTTTGGTTTGGTTTGTTCTGTTTTGTGAGAGATGAGTGATCCTGATGACTGCAAGGTGCCACTCCAAATTATGTGTCTTTTTCAATAAATGTACTTATTAAACTGCTGAATTTCAAACCCCAGAATGCTCATGCTTTTGACTGGTCTATTCATCTTGGACTGTGCTTCTCTTCCCCCTTCACTTTCTGATCTCTTGTAGGAGAGGGAAAATAAAAACTCCGCCATTTTTAAGAAATCAGAAAATGATGTTACTTCTAGTAATATTAGATCATATATAGACTTAGTCATGTCTTCTTCTCTAAATAAGAGTCAGACTCTCAGTGATACTAATATGTTCAAGCAGTTAAAAACAGACTCCTCCCTTCCAAGCTATTTTTGAACATCAGTGTCCAAACAACTCCATTTTGTAATTCTCAAAGGCGACTACCAATCTTCAGCATACATTTCTGGACTTTTACTTCCCTATTCAAGGTTGCTGGTTAAGGTTTTCTGTTTAAGGTTGTAATTAGTATCAGAAATACTTCTATGCTTTATTAGGAACTGTTGGAGTGTTGTGTTAATAGGAAGAATACTTGCAAGGTAATGCTCAGCATTATTAGTATTAAAACTTCTATGACAATATGTAGAGTGCAGGCAGGCACACCTTCACACATATAGATTTGTTGCGTGGTTAGAAATGGTTTTGTGTTTCAGGCAGTTTCATATTTAATAGAATACTCAATTTCAAGAGGAATTAAATAAATTACTTTTGGAACTGATACATCTCTTCCTCTCTTTAATATTCTAACACTGATTCTACAGCCTCTCAAACCTCACTGGAATGCATAATTTTTTTTCTGTCTTATTTTTGCATGTTTCTCCTGTGCCATTTCCTTGCTTTTAAGTCACTTCTTCCCTGTGATCATCAGTTATAGTGTTCTGAGAGGGCTAAAATAAAATCAGAAGTCAAAGATACAAAATTCTTTCTTGCTCGTCATGCTTATGACAAGTTGATTAGGCAATTCTTATCATCTTTGTTGCAGAGGATCCTGAAATTCCATTATAGAATTAACTTCCAAGAAAATTAAATCTTTTATCTAGATGCTGGTTCTATATTTATGTCTTAAAATTTTCTAGCTTGAGTGATTTAAAATCATGAGTCTGAATAAAGTTTAAGCTTTTAAAATAAACTTCTAGGTCAACATCTCTCTCAGTTTCTCTAATTCTGATGAGGAAAATGGTAACTACTTATAATAAATAAAGAAAATAACTTGAAGTTTTAACGAGTTCTTTTTTACAGGAAAAACAAACAAATACAACAACAACAACAACAACAAAAACACAGAAGGAAGAAATAAGAGGTTTTATGAATATTCAACACTTTCTTATATCAGGGCTTCTGTTAATTTATGTATGTTTTAGCACTGCTTCTTAGAAAAAAAGGACTGAAGAAATATATTATCAATTTAACATGATAGATGTTTAAAGGTGAAAAATCATATTAGTGTAGATGAACATAAAAAAGAGACATGCAAAAAATTGCTTGTTGCATGCTACAGTCTCCTAAGTTCTTGGATGAACCAATGTTTTCTTTGAACATCAGAAAAAAAATTACATGCAAAGGTATTAACTAGTCCAAACAGAAGTGACAGGGAAAGTGAAAGCAAGACAATGAGACTGAATTCCATAGAGACAGAAAAATTACCCATAGTTGGCCACACTTTTTACAGATAAATTATTGTTTGAATCATGCTGTTGTTCTTCCTTCCTTTACTATTCTTTCTGATACAAACATATCATTCTGAAGAGCAAATGCAATTTAATGTAGTCATACCATGCTTTTAATAAAGGAAAAAATAGGTGTTCACTCATTTGGATTCTTTGTACCTTCTCAAGGAAGAAATGGGGGAGGGGTTACATTGAATCAACCCAGGTATACACTGTCAATCCATAATGGTATTTGATAAAAAATCACATATTTTTTGTTGGTATGTTATAATTTTTCACATGCTCTTCTATGATACTCAGTGTATACTCTTTAACTTATAACTTTTGAGCTGTGTTTTCTGCCTTTTCATTTAACATTATATTTATATATTAATTTAATTATTAAATCTGAATTAAGGTGAAAAAAGGAAATTTTGTCTGTTCTTATGATTATCAAGTTTCTTTCTATTCTTCTCAGCATCAGACTGAGTAGCACAGTACTTCTAACTCTTAAATTTCTCTTTTCTTTTAGCCTATGATCTGTTGTCCTCAGATTGTCCTAGTTAATGACCTTTCTCTCAGTGTCCACATTATAGTTTTCCACAGTGGTAAATAATTTATATTTTGAGTACATACTAGTTGTTGCCACAAGGAATTTTTTTTTTTTTTTTTTTTTTTTTTTTTTTTTTTTTTTTTTTCTTTCTGAATAGATATAAATGTTTCAGAAACATTTCTGGAGCTGTCTGAAACCTCTGATAGATCTCCGTGATTATAGCAATTAATACTTTATTCATCACCTACTGGTCAAACATGTTGGTGATTACAGAAAGAAGATTACAGAAAATGTGGGGCCACCTCAGGAAGGATATGGGAGACTGGGTAATCCAGGACATGGAGAAGGCTGAGGTTTTTAATGACTTTTTTGTGTCAGTCCTCACTGGCAAGCACTCTAGCCACACCATTCAAGTTGCAGAAGGCAAAGGCAGGGACTGGGAGAATGAAGAAACACCCACTGTAAGAGAAGATCAGGTTCAAGACCGTATATGGAACATGAACGTACACAAACCCACAGAACCTGATGAGATGCAGTTGCAGGTCCTGAGAAAACTGGTGGATGAAGTTGCTAAGACACTATCCATCATATTCGAGAAGTCATGGCAGTCTAGTGATCTTTCCACTGCCCGGAAAGGGGGAAGCATAACCCACATTTTTAAAAAGGGAGAAAAAGAAGATCTAAGGAACTACTAGCCAGTCAGTCTTATCTCTTTGCCTGGCAAGATCATGGAGCAGATCCTCCCAGAAATTGTGCTAAGGAATACGGAAAATAAGGACACTATTTGTAACAGTCAACATGGCTTCACTAAGGGCATATTATGTCTCCCAAATTTGGTGGCCTTCCACAATGAGGTTATAGCATTGGTGGATAAAGGGAAGAGCAAATGAGTTCATCTACTTGGACTTGGGTGAAGCATTTGACACTGTCCTGCATGGAATTCTTGTCTCTAAATTGAAGAGACATGGATTTGACAGAGAACTACTCAATAGATAAGGAATTGACAAGGTTTTACTCGAAGTGTTGTGGTCAACAGTTTGATGTCCAAGTGGAGACCAGTGATGAGTGGTATTCCTCAGGGACTGGTATTGGGACCAGCACTTTTTAACATCTCTCCTGGTGGCATGGACAGTGGGATTGAATGCGCCTTCAGGAATTTTACTAAAAGGACTAAGCAGTGTGATGTGGTTGGCTCACTGGAGAGATAGGATGTCACCCAGGGGGACCTTGACAGGCTTAAGAGATGGGGCACTGTGAACCTCATGAAGTTCAATAAAGCCAAGTGCAAAACCCTTCACATGGGTTGGGGCAGCCCTCAGTATCAATACAGGCTGGGCGATGAAGGGATTGAGAGCAGCCCAGAGGAGAAGTGTGTGTTGGTTGATGAGAAGCTCAACATGAGCTAGCAATGTGGGCTTGCAGCCCAGAAAGTGAATCATACCCAGGGCTGCATCAAAAGAAGTGTGACCAGCAGGTCAAGGAGGTGATTCTATCTCTCTACTTTGCTCTCATGAGACTTCATCTGGAGTACAGCGCTCAGCTCTGGGACCCCCAACATAAGAAGGACATCAACCTGTTGGAGTGAGTCCAGAGGCGAGCCATGAAGATGGAGCACCTGATCCATGAAGGCAGGCTGAGAGAGCTGGGGTTGTCTGGCCTGAGGAAAAACAGGCTCCAAAGCAACCTTATAGGAGCCCTCCAGTACCTAAAGGGGGCCTACAAGAAAGCTGGAGAGGGACTTCTTACAAGGGCATGTAGTGACAGGACAAGTGTTACTGTCTTTAAACTGAATGAATGTAAATTTAGATCAGATATATGGAAGAAATTCTTCACCATGAGGGTGGTAAGGCACAGCAACAGGATGCCCAGAAGTGCTGTGTCTGGCCCAACCCTGGAAGTGGTCAAGGCCAGGTTGAATGGGGCTTTGAGCAACGTGATCTACTTGAAGGTGTCCCTGCCCATAGCATGTGGCTTGGAACTAGATGATCTTTAAAGTCACTTCCAACTCAAGCCATTCTACAAGTCTATGAGTACAGACATTCTTACTTTGAGGACTGTTTATTCTGAGAAAATGCAAAGAGAGGTGGTATTTTTAAAAAGCTGAGATTACATTTCTGGATAGGTAAGATTTATCTTTTCTAATTGATTAGTGTTATTTCTTCTTGAACTCTTGTAAGTGGATTAAAATTTTTCTCCATGAAAAGTCAAGAGTTTGAAACTTTGCAATGATTTAGTTAATAGTCTTTCCACAACCCATCCATTTCTTTATTCTTTCCTTTTGCACATAAACATTAAGCTACAACAGTATTTTGGAAAAAAAACACACTCCAAAACAACAACAACAAACAAAAAACAAAACACAAAACAAAACAAACAAACAAAAAAAGAATAGAGCAGTTCAGTTGGAAGGGACCTACAAGGGTCAGCTAGTCCAACTGCCTGACCACTTCAGGGCTCACCAAAAGTTAAAGCATGCTATTAAGTGCATTGTCCAAATGCCTCTTAAACACTGACAGGTATGGGACAGGACCATCTCTCTAGAAAGCCTGTTCCTAAGTTTGATTAACCTTTCTGCAAATAAATGCTTCCTAATGTCAAGACTAAACCTCCCCTGATGCAAACTGGAACCATTTCCACACATTCTGTCACTGGATACCATGGAGATCGCCACCTTAATGGACTGTGCAGAAACATGATGATGACTCCTCTCCTGTGTATTTTGGGTTTTCCAGCAGTACACATTCTTCCACAGTGCACTGGTAGCATCAGTTTCTTTCTTTCATATGTGTGTTGGTGTTTTGTTGTGTTTGTTGTGGGTTTTGTTTGTTTGTTTATTTTTGTGTTTGGTTTTGTTTTGTTTTTATGAGCCTTTTAGAAATGCTTCATAGGTATAAGAAGATGAAACATAGCTAAGCATTAATTTATAAAATGGTTAAGAAAAGTGACAAACCTGTACCATGTACGAAAATAATTATTTGAATCTCATTCAGAATTGCTGTAGTTAATTGGTCTAGCAATCTTTCCCTTCTTTTGCCACTGAAATCTTGTGGTCATTTACAAATTAATGTATCACGATAGCTGGCGTGTTTATCTATTTGCTAGCAAGGATTCGTTATATCAACTTCAGACCTATTTCCTGGCTTCAGCATTCAAGAATAAATTGCACTAATGTATGTAGTAACTCTATGAAGAACCTAGAAGACTATGTTGCTAAAAAACCTTGGGGTTTTTGTTTGTTTGTTTGTGGTTTTTTTTGTTGCTTTGTTTTGCTGGTGGTGGTTTTCTTTGTTTATGGTTTTGGTTTTTTCCTTTTATTTTTTAAAGAAGTAGGTTACATTATGGATATAATACATACATATGCTTATATATAACATTGTGCATATATACACAGATGTATACAAATAATACATATTATACAATTAAATTGTTTTAATATTCTGACATTTTGTCTTCTGCAGAGACTTTTAGATCAACATACGATGCTTAAAATCTGCAGATCATCAGTTTTTCAGATATACCAGCAGCTGGAAAAAAAACAAAACAAAAACAAAATCAAACAAACAGACAAAAAAACAAAACCAAACTTCCATTGGAAATTGTTCTCTCTGTGGTTAAAATAGAATTTTTAACTGGAGAACAAAAGGGTTTTTTATGTTACTTAATTTTAAATAAAAGATGAGTATGAAAATGTTTTGATACTCAGCAATGTTTTGCTGTGTTATCACAGAGCATCATCTGTCTATTTCCAGGGAAACAACAGCATAAAGTAGAAAATTATAATTATTTATTTATGTGTGTGAGAAAAGTCAAGAAAAATCACATAATTTTCAAAAAGAATCAGGGACATAAAGATATACTGTGGTAGTTGCACACCCCCTTCTTCCCTCCCCGCCTCTCTTCCCCAACACATCCCCCCACTCCTTTTGTTTAACCTTATGACGATTAGCTAGGAGAGGGAAAGAGGCGCCAAAAGGTCAGAAAGTTTCTGGGCACCCACAGCCAGAGTGGGGGGGTTCCCGAGAAGTTTCAGGGTGCCCATAGCCAGAGTGGGGGTGCAGAGAGAGCCAAGAAGCTTCTGGAATGCCCACAGACAGGTCTGACAAGACTATAAAAACAGGGTTTCTGCCAAGGCTTCCTTTGTGTGGTCCTCTCTGAGCTGCAGGTCAAATGCTGCCCTTGAGAGCCCTCCCATTGGACTGGGACGCCATCTAAAGTAAGCTCCCGAAAATGGGACTGCCTCATCTCTGTATGTGGGTGAGTGATAACTTACTAGATATTTTCCTCGCTACATAAGTGAGTGTATTTTCCTTGCTGGAATAAGCAAGCGTATTTCCTCATCAGATAAGTGAGTGTATTAAATAATTCCTCACTGGACTAGCGAGTGTATTTTCCTTAGTATAATTCCTTGGTTTAACATAAGCGAGTGTTTTCCTCACTAGACAAGTGAGTGTATTTTCCTGGAGTCAGGGACAGCTCTGGTGTTGTTTTTGTGAGCCACGTGTATGCACACTGTGGATCTCCATTATTCTTATTTGCTGTACCCAAATAATTTCCTCAGCTGATATCCAAACCTGTATTTTACGTTACCGGGGTGTTAACTGATTGTATAACCCCTGTTTCTAATTGGTTGTTTTCCCGGACTTTCCCGGACAGAACAAAAGCCTGCTTTAGACCTCGTTGTCCATCTAAAACTAATTTCAGGGTCCCTCCATGACATACATAGACTTAAGACTGAATCAGAAATTATTTGTTTGGATATTATTTAAATAATAAGATAAAAAACAACAACTGGTAGTAAAAAAATCTGACCCTAATGCAAAAGCACAGGGTAAAAAGATAATGCGATTGTGCCACCTCTGTTGAAATTAGTTAAACCAGGAGACCACTGGCTTTATAAAACAAACAAAAACCACCCTACAACAGGAATAGAGGAAAGAGATTCAGAAATTAATTTTTAGTTTAACAATCCTTAAAACAAATAAAAATTTCCTGGTCAGACCTAAATTGCTCACTTATTTATTATGACCATATTTTCCTGTTGTTAAGGTTCGTTAACTTGTAGTCCTTCCTACATAATTGCACACAACATTACAGGAACAAAAGTGTCTGTCACCTCAGAAACTTGAGAGATTTTAATCCATTTGTTCAAAGTCTATATGGAGACCGTGGTAAAAGTCCTAAATGGAACAGAAAGATACAATGAATTATTCTCTTCATAAAGACAATAAAGCTTCTAGTGATTTAAAAAATAGTGGTATTTAATTATTTTTTTAGTTAGAATCTGCAGACACCTCTGAATCTGAATAGATTTCAGTAAACTTGAAGTAACTCTCAAAAGTGTTGTCAGCCATACTTTTTCATTTTGAAATCAAGTTGTAAAATTTCAATTCTAATATAATTCCATACTTCTTTCATTGCATGAACTTACATTTTCCCTACTGGGTCAGCACACTGATGTAAAGATAATCCAGTCTTGTGATGGATGCTATTTTTGTTTTTTAATGTTGAGCAGGTCTTCAGCCATGAAGGTGTGGGGTTTTTTTTTGTTTGTTTGTTTGTTTGTTTGTTAAAAAGAGAAAAAGAAAAAAGAAATAGAAATACATGGTATATATCAGTATTAAATCAGTAAGGTCTACTTTTTCTAACTCTTAAACATGGATTTTAAATGAAGAAGCTTCACCTTTTTTTCAGAATTTAAAGTTAGGTCTAGCAGCAGATAAAATCATACTTGGAAACACAGCCTTTTTGTGAGACACTTGGGACACTATATAATATTCATATCTGTGAGGTAGAGAGAAAAAAGTGGAAGAAGTGTTTCTCTTTTTTGAATTAGCTTGTCACCATACAAATTAATGTATTGAAATCAACACGACATAGTGGTGTTCTCCAGAAGGTGGTAACTCATTTAACCTATAGTGATAGGTGGGATCTGTATAAGAAATGTCACTTTCTCCTCATCTTGTAAGCATTATTTTGTTAGACAATAGTGAGAGGGGAAGAAAGAACAGGCAGTGCTTTCACATTGTGATTTATTCAACTATAGCTGCCATCAGCTGCAAATCCTGAACTTTTCCCTGCCAAAGGAAATTAGGCAGGCTTCTGAATTGTGTATAATTTCCAACTTGAGGATGAGAGCTCTGTCTGTACCAGCTGCCAGCTACGCAAATGCAGAATTAATTTGGACTGTTACTGCAGATGAGTGAAGACATTAGGCTTAGTGAAACAGACAAAACACAATCACAAAAGAAAGATGGTTTCAAAAGATCAGGGCTGAAGAAAAGCAAATTGATCCAGGAGAGATACTCTTGAACTCCTCAATACTTTCTATATGTCCATCAGCTCAGAGTTAACTGGAATTTTTTAGGGTAGGCAGAGCAACCCACATCCATGAAATAAATCAAGGCACTGACATTTTTCCTGTCTCTTCTATGTACGATACGTGGGGATCTGAGAGTGTGTTGCAACTTCCATCTGGAACAGAAAAAGACATGGGGAAAGGTAGATGTAGTTGGTGACAGAAACACATTCTCTGATATTCAGTATCACAATACCTCTGCAGAACAACCAGAGAAGTGTTCTGTTTACAGATTTAATGACACAGACCACATCTTTGTACTTAGAAGACTCTGGAGGACTGTGAGCTGGTCTATGTTCCACCTGTCTAGTTTGAAAGGCAAAAGTACTCTGCTGCTGAGAAAACAGTGGACTACAGATGGGAAAAAAATGGGTACTTCTCAAAATACCAATTGCTGAACAAGTTTATCTGACCAGCATTATACAGATTTTCTGACACTTATGTCCTCTACTCACTACTAAGCATATAGTTAGCAAAGCGAATATTGTCATCCTCAGCCAGTGCAACTATTCAGTCATCTTTGGATCTGAAATTTCAAAACACAAGAACACGTACAAAGCTATCAGGAGTCGCCTATGGAAAGGTCACACCTCCATCTTATTCTCTCTTTGCTACACATAACATTGTCTCCTTTTGTTATTGTATATTTCCAAGACCAAACATGTTCAAAGACTTGCACAGAACACCTCCTTCAACAATAGTACGTATCAAACCTCTGAAGAACTTTCTCAGAATTCACTTTAAAGGTTATAATAATTAATAATAGTAAATGAGATTTAGAAACTTGAGGTTGAATTGTCCCTCAGTGACAATTCCAATGTTGTCAAGCGTAGAGTGAGAAGGAAGAGTCAGATCTCTAAATAGAATTTGAAAACTACTGTCAAATTATTTTATGTCAGCTCCTAAAGCAATCTTACAGTAAGACCTTACATTTCAAAAGTCTGATTGTGCATTCCAAAAGAGAGGAGATATAATAAAACACTATAATCATCATATACTTTTTTTTCTAATGGAAAAATAATTCTACTTTATCATGTGTACTGAAAAGGAGAGAAAGTACCCAGCCAGGCAGATTCTTAAATACTCCCAATTGCTTTAGTTGTCCCTTATGAGAATTACTCAGCAAGAACAGTAAATTTTAAGAGTTCTCATACTATTTTTGATGTCTTAAAAAGTACAAAAGGAGCTTAATCTTCAGAATGAACTTAGTTCACAAATGAATGTATAATAAACTGAGATATCAGTTACAATGAGCTGATTTCTCCCCAAGACACAGTTTATGTCTTCACAAACTGTCCAATAAAAGGATGTTTCCCAAATTCTTGTATTATCTGTTTCAAGAATTATACAAATTGCTTTTAAGAGGAAATAAATTTCACCTTATGAATTCTGTACTTAGGATACTAACATTTTTGAGGTTATAGGTCTGGAGTAAAACCCCCACACTACATTCAGACTGAAGTCCTTCACTTCATTGGATGATGATGACCTCTCTTCTCTGTCTAAAGGTCTGATTTAACAACATAAAGACTGTCATGGAGATTAAACCTATTCTGTACTGGGTGTGTGAATGCTCTAAAATGATATGAAAAATCTAATTCAGTAATAGCACTGTTCTGATGACAACTTATTAGTTAAAAATATTTGAAATTTAACATGTTCATGACTAGGCATCTACTTTTTTATTAAATTAGCTTTGCATGTACCTGCATGTAACACAAGTTCGGACTTAAATTAAACAAATCTAATCAATAGCTTTTAAATTAAACCTATACAGTCAGTGACTTAAAATGTTAACTTATTGCTCTTGGGGACAGGGGAAGTAGGAGTCAATGTTTTCTCATCCTACATCTTCATCTTATGTCTATACCTACATCATTTATCTTAGTTCAAAGAACTGCAGGATTGCATGTTTTTCTCTTGATTGCGGTAGATGCAGTCTGGAAATATGCTTAATTTGAAGGACATATGTATAATGTGATTTGATAAGATTTATTAAATATTTAGTTAATAATGAATTGCTAGATTGATGTTTTAATGAGGTTGAGAAAGGGATGCATAAACAGATAATATTCAGTTCTGCTAATAATTAAACCAGATGTCTTTATAGCAAGAAAATTTCCTTCCATTGTTATGGTACACGGCTTTTCTACAAAGTCCATTAACATGTCAGGAATTCAGAGCAGATTTTTTTCAGAGGACATGATCAGTTACACATTTGTGAATTTTGCAAAGGGTATTTGGGAAACAAACAGATAATTAAAGATAATTAGGAACAAGTGGTAAGGAAAGAAGGCAAATGAGCCTATAGTATCTTGGCACATAATAAATTAGATGCCCAGTGTTTTGGAGGACAGCCTAAGATCAATCTGTCCCCACTGTCTGCAATTTTATAGAAACTTAAGACCTACAAAAATTAAAGAGCATTATGTCTCTGCATCAGTAGAAAGTGGATAAGAGTGTATGTGGATACCACTTTAGCAGGAAAGTAAATGTCGTGATGGTGTATTCCAAGTCTGACATAGGATAATCAGCTAATCTATGTGACCAGTACTGGATTCTGGACTGTGTGCTTATGCACTGTTTTTCTTGTTCTCATGGCTGCCAGTTAAATCTCTGTGAATCTATTGTGCCTGTGAATGCTTCTGTGAGCTACCAATATGGAAGGGCAGTGAGTCTCCCCTGAAGTTCAACTCAACAGAGAAACTCCTTGGAGTAAATCTATCTATTCTTGTGGCCAGGGCCTTGATCATCCTTACACAGTTATGCCACTTTGAGGAGACCACATCATCATATCTGAAACATTCTGTACAGGTCTGCATTAATTTCCAAGAGATTTCATGTAAATTGAACAATACTAACAAAGTAATGAGGGATTATATACCTGGTCTTTTAGAACGGCTGTTGGTCGTCACGATGTCTGGGAATTGAACACCTATGTTGGATGTACCTTTTCCACAAAATGTTCTTTCAACACAACCTTGAAGCCTGAAATGAGCAGCAGATTCTTTAGTGACTCTTACCCTTCTGTGTCTATAAAATCAAGGCTAAATATTTAAATGTAGCACTTATTCACTTATTTTTTAGGAAATTGATTAGACTTTAAAAATGTGACTGTCTAAAACATTTGTTTAGGTTCTGACTTATACACGCTCCATGCAAGCTGTGTTATTTGTAGTTTCCTATGAGTAAGTCATACCACTTCTTCTAATGAGAAGATGTTTTTTCTTTTTTCAATCAAAGATAAATTAATATATATAATATCCTCATTGAGTTTCTTATTAAGGATTAAACAAGTGAATGTTGTCTGTCTCTGTTTCTCTTTCTTCTCTGTTTCAGCTCCATTTATGAGCATTGACTACATTCATAAACAGGCAATAGAATAATGGAAACAGTAAGCTCTTGAACTGTCTCTGGAAATGGTTAATTTATTGAACAATTGGGTTCACTTGTATTAGTGGATTTTTGGTGTTGACATGTACTCTATAAATGGAATGAAGTCCATTAGCTTGCTTCACATTCATGCCAAGCAAACAAGATGGTAACTAAGATGGCGTTGAGATGGTAATGAATTGCTGTCAGTACCTCATGTGTCATAGTCAAATCTATGCTTGGCTGTTTCTAGTCTCTTGAGCTGCATAGCCCCTTGATGATCAAAGCAAAATGTTCCTCTCATTTATTTATTCCCTTGTTAAATAATTCAAGTAAAATGACACTTTTTATTTGTCTAGCCAATAAATCTATGTCTAATACAAAAGTAGAAGCAATCTGTGCTTATTCTTTAAGAGAAAGGAGTCTATGAAGCATTTTACATTTTTAGAGTCCCAAAAGTTGATGATAAATTTAAAAAGATAGATTAGTCATAATTGTAGTAGGCTCAAAAATGAAAGTTTATAGTTAGACAGTCCTGTTTCAGCAAGGAACTTATATACAGTGTAACTTTTAGTGCATAAGTAGCTACACTGAAGTCAGGCAAATAAGCCCATGCTCAAGTGCCTTCCTCGATAAATCCCAAAATGAAGAACTGAGTAAAATTAGAGAACTAACAGCTACTTAATGCAACAAAGTGTGAAAGCATTGATTATGAAATCAGGGAACATGTCTGGTTGAACCAATGGTATAAATGGATTAATGAGACATCGTGATTTCTTAAGGAGAAAAGAATAAATAACATCATAAAAGCATGAAAACCTGGGGCTTTAAAGCAAGCATGGAAAATATTGTGTGGGACAAAGATCTGTTCTTTTTTTAATAAAATGGATGTTCTCATACCCGCTAGCAAATATTAGGTTGTTAACTTAGACATTTACATTATTGAAATTAACACTCAGAACTCACTGGGAATTCCACGGTAATACGTCACAGAAAAGTAAATTACAATAATTAATCGTTGTTCTTGTTATTCTAAACAGATTACACATGACATAGATACCAAGATAAGCCTAGATAAGCTACTTAAACGTACAAGAATTGGGGTACCTGCCAATGCTTAGACACACAGGTGACACCAATTCTTGTTTTAAAAGCAACATCTGTGCTCCAGTGTAGGGAGAGGCTTGACAGAAATTTTCAGTCCGTCTGTAGTATCTAGCTGCTGTAATTCTTTTCAGGCTGGTATCATGTAACAGATAGTTCTAGAAGGAAAAGTTTAATACTGACTACATGCCTTGGCACTCTACACCCAACAATTCATTCTCCATCTGTGTCCTCTGCTCTTGCAAGCATGTCAAGAAACCTTCATTAAGATAAAGATAAATTAAAATCACAAGCAATCTTTCCTGTAGTAACGTCTGAAGTATTTCTTACAGACCTTTGGATTTTGGTGATGTCACTGTTTACTGCAGGGTGACAATAAACTGTGGCAGATGTTCTGTTAACCCCCTGCCCTCCTCACCAAGGAAAGGTAATAGGAGGAAAAGAGAGAGAGACTTGCAAGTTGGAAAAAGTTAAAATTCTTTCCTAATAGTATGAGTAAAATAGAAAAAGCAATACACAATATACAAAACCAACCTTGAATTTCCTGAGACAGTGCAGCACTGCCTGCGGTGGAGCTGGCATTGCTTGGGTGGCTGTAGGACAGGCACCTGGAAGCCCTGTGCTGGACTCCACAGCAAATCAGAACAGGATTCAGGAATGCGGGGTCTGGAACCAGGCCTCGGATTGCAGGGACAACAGATAGGGTTCTTTTCATATGCCGGCCATGGTCGAAGAGAGTGAGACCCTTGTGATCTCCCACTTCTATAGGGTGTATGATGTGTATGGGATGGAATACTTAGTTGGTCACTTTTTAGTCACCTGTTTTGTTCACACCATCCCTACAAATACGTCCCTCTCACTTACGGGATGTGTAAAATTCATCAGCAACATTGACTGCCATAGCAATAAGTCTAAACCTGGATCTTTTCTGCATACCGTTGCTTTCATTATTAGCTCTGGAGTGAACAGTGTCTGAAAAAAACATGCAGCAAAATTCAGAAAAGTGCAGTTACTTAGAAGAACTTAGCTGAAAAGAAAATTCACTAAAAGAGAAATTGGTCTTGTTTTTAACACAACCAGAACAGGTGGCTACATTACATGCAGAAGTTGCAGATTTCAGCTGTATCCAGGCATGCCAAGTGACATCAGATCCTGCAATTCATGTACAGAATGAGCTTAATCAATGAAACTACTCATGAGAGTCATGTCACATATACTTTTTCACAATTGTACACATGTTCATCATCAAGGAAGAGGTCATTGGTGTGTTTACAAACTAAAGTTATAAGAAATTGAAAATATATACCCTGCAGGTATTTTGCCAAGACATGTAGGAGGGTACTGCGAATTTCTTTGGATGATACTTTAAGTCACCAGGGAAAAATACACACGAGGAAAAAGACATGTAGATGTCCCACTCTGGGATGTCTCCTCAGTTTTATCTATATTTCTAGTTGCCCTGATGAGATTTAATGTGTCTTTTTACATTTTTCAGTGATGACAAAAAGAAAGCTGTTAATTCAATTCCTTCTCTATTCATTCTCTTCCATCACATCTTGTCAACTGTTAAGTTCTTATGGAGAACATTTGCACACAACTGAAAAATTGTGGTTCTCTCTTGTGTCCCCTCCAGTCTTCATGAAGTGGAACAAAACTGGTTTTATAGCCAAAGTTCCTCTGAAAAGAATATTTCCCATAATTTTAGAATAATAGAATCATATTAATAGTATAATTTTGGTTGGAAGAGACTCTTGAGATCATCAAGTAAACCATAATCTAACTTTGGCACTAAACCATGCCCCTAAGAACCTCCTCTATAGGTCTTTCAGACGTCTTCAGGGATACTGACTCAACCACTTCCCTGGGCGGCTTGTTGCAGTGCTTCATAAATCTTTCCATGAAGAAATTTTTCCTAATATCCCATCTGAACCTTTCCCGGCCAACTTGAGGGCATTTCTACTTGTCCTATCACTGGCTACTTGGAAGAAGAGAACACCCTCCATGCTACAATATTCTTTTAGGTAGTTGTAGAGACAGATAAGGTCATCCGTTAGCCTCCTTTTCTCCAGGCTAAACAAATTAAATTCCCTCAGCTGCTCCTCATCAGACTTGTGCTCCAGACCCTTCACAAGCTTTGTTGCCTTTCTCTCAACTTTCTCCAGCACCTCCAGCCTTTCTTGTAGTGATGGGCCCAAAAATGAACACAGTATTTGAAGTGCAGCCTCAACAGTGGCAACTTCAGGGAGTCAATCCCTAGTCCTCCTAACCACACTATTTTTGATACAAGGCAGGATGCTGTTGGCCTTTTTAACCAGAACTGGCGCAAATACTGCGCCCTGGGGTATATCACTCATTACCGGGTGCCAACTAGATTTGACTCCGTTCACCATAAGTCTTCTGGCCTGGCCATCCAACCAGTTCTTTACCCAGCAAGAGTACACATGACCAAGCCATGAGCTGCCTGTTTCTCCAGGAGAATGCTGTGGGAAACAGTGTGAAAGCCTTTACTGAAGTCTAGGTACACAACATCCACAGCCTTTCCGTCATCCACCAAAGGGGTCACCTTGTCATAGAAGGAGATCAGGTTAGTCAAGCAGGACTTTCCTTTCATAAATCCATGCTGAATGGGCCTGATTGCTTGTCTGTCTCGTATATGTTGCACGACAGCACTCAGGATGATCTTTTCCATGACCTTCCCCAGCACTGATGTCAGACTGCCAGGTTTGTAATTCTCTGGATCCTCCTTCCAGCCCTTCTTGTAGATGGCCATAAAATTTTCCAGCTTCCAGTCAACTGGGGCCTCCCTGGTTAGACAGGACTGCTGGTGAAAACCTAAGTTGAAGAAAAACAGGTTAAAAACCAACTATATTGAAATGCATCTTGTATTATGTGCTAGTTTGACTGAAATCAGGTTGATTTTCTTCATGCAGTTAGAAAGTCTTCCTTGTTATAGCTATTATATTGAAATGCATCTTGTATTATGTGCTAGTTTGACTGAAATCAGGTTGATTTTCTTCATGCAGTTAGAAAGTCTTCCTTGTTATAGCTATTATAGCATTATAGTTGTTTGGATTTAGTTTGAGAGTAAGATAGCACTCTGACAGAATTAATGCTTTTCTTTGCATTAATTTCCAGCGGTTTTGAATTGGAATGGAAAAAGTCTAAGAACTTGACTGTTATCTTAGCTGTTGTCTGGGATACCAAGGTCTTTCTGGGCTTTCTATCTGCACGTGCAAGGCATCTGGGAACGGAGACATAGGTGGGATGGACCTTGACTGACATCCAGGGTTATCAACAAGAATATTCCGTCCCATTAGCATTATGCCTTGTATTTAATGGAAACTGGCATTGCCAGCTTGGGCAACACATTCCAATTCTGCTCTGTTTTGGCTGACTTGCATTCAGGAGTTCTTTAGTTCAGCCTTTTGTTGTTCTGCCATTTTGCAGTTGCCCTCTGAGCCTTTCTACTTTTTTGTTTTCTCTCTCTCCTTGGAACTGGCTGTTCAGGATCAGGGTGGTCTCTTCCCAGGGCTGGCTGCTCATCGTAAATGGAGTTTGTGAGGAATTGCATTGAATATAATTCATTTTATATTTTATTTTTATTTTATTTATATAAGTAATAGTAATAGTAGGATTATATTAGGATTATTTTGCTATTTTATTAAATTGTTTTTATCGCAGTCCACATGTTTCTCCCCTCCCTTTCAATTCTTTCCCCTACTTGGGGATGCCAGTGGGGAGTGAGGAGTAGCTACTGTGGTTTTGATTGCTGGCTGGGGTTAAACCGAGACCATAATTAGCTTGCATATTTTAGAACTGTCAGCTTTGCTTCCAGAGAATAAAGTATGACAGAAGAAAACAAGGCATTGAGATCTTTATACGGGAGAGTAACATAGAGAGAAACTTCAGATATTGTGGATTCAGATGTCTTACCTATATTACAATGCAGCTTTTCATGCTTTTACAAATCTGAAGATATTTCTATGCTCTCAGTTTGGGTTGTATCTTCACATGTTAAAGAATTCTGGTGCACTACACCAATTATATTCTTTCTGCCCTTCACCTCCCTTATTACCCACTATTTAGCCATTTTCCACATCTTAACAACACATTTTTGGCTTACAGATTACTTGCTGCTGGTTCACAATTCCACACTCACTGACATCTGTAGAAATGCCAGGGCAGCTCCGCAGAAATGCCAGTGGATAGATAAAAGCACAGATGTGTTATTCTAATTCACATATTCAAAAATGGTAAATTGTGTTCCATCAAGTAAGTGAGGAATTATTCACAGTAAAAAATCTAGGTTTGATCTACACTTAAAAGTATTACTACTACAGTTACGAGCAGTAGTAGTGAGAGTGTAAAGATTGTCTGACTAATTGGGACAGGCATGCCTTTATGCTTTAAAACAAGTTTTGCATTAAAGAAACTGCTTTGAGATGAGTTGAAAGTGAACTAAAATATGGACTGTGCAGAATTTACATAGGGGAACTGAAGAAAACATGTATTGCAAGCACATTCACACCACTCAATGTGTAAGGTTATACCCTGAAATGGGCTGGAATACTGAGTCCTGATGTTAACTGCATGGGAAAACACAGGCTATAACTCAATAGAAACCAGGTGACTGTGACACCACCTTAGTTTACCAGAGAGTATTGCTGAGGCTTTTCAAAGGACTGTGCTTTTATAGGAAGGATACGGTGCAATGGCATTTTGCTGGTAACTGAGTGGTGACCTACATAATGTTAATGTTGCTACACTACTGAAGTCGTCTGCCTAGAAAAGACAAAGCTTTGGAGTGTATAAGGATTTTAATGATTTTCTACTCTTTTTTCTCAGTCCTTTTAATCTTTGGTCCTGAAGTTAAGAGCTGCTGGGATCCATAGGCTTTTTCAGTCCCTGATGGTGAGAAATGGGAACTAGCTAAAAACCAGTCAGATATGCAAAGCTTTTGGTATTTTCTTAAAATGCTATATAATGCAAGATCGGGCTTTGTAGAGGTGTTTCTTCAGTAGGGAGGTAAAAAACAAATCAAAACAAAACAAACCAAAACAAAACAAAACCAAACCAAACCAAACCAAACCAAACTTTGGTTGGATGTGTGTCCTTTGCAGTACAGACGAAGTCTGTTTAGTGAGATACATTTGTGGAACGGAGAAACCAGTCACTTTGAAAGTCCTATACAGAACTAAGTTGTACCAATAATTTATAGTATGTGTCTATGAGGAAAAGTGAAAGACTGACTAGATTTCTTCTGACCTTGACGAACAACAGTAGCAATGGATAAACAAGAAAGAAAGGTTATAGTTACTTCATTTAACTTTCCCAGTCAGAGGACTGTTGTGAAAAGCAAATGTCTAAAGCCGATACCCTGACTTGAAATTGTTCACTGGATTAACTTTTCTGAACATTACTCTACATTTGTTTGTAGGGCGACTTTCTCCGCAGTATGAAGTTCCGTTTGGTTAAGACTCTTGGATTTATTGGTCATAAATCAAGAAATTTTGCACATTCTGAGCAAATCAGGAATGCAATTTACTTTTACAGGTTCCTGGGCAGAACTCAAATATTTTCATTTTTCAAACAAGAAGGAGTCTTTGATTAATCATACTTAACCAAAAAAACAAAAAACAAAAAAACAACAAAAACAAATATACAAAAACCAAAAACCACCACAAAACCAAAACGCAAACCCCGCCACTGACTATCTACAAAACAAGTTTTTGTATAAAATAGTGAGTGACATCATCAGCTGTGGTCCCACTCCTTTTGAGCTGCTGAAGTGGCAGCAAAAGAAAGTAAATTTTGTAGCTGCCATTTACAACTGGAGAAGTGTAAAGCCCATTAAACCATCATGGCAATAGGCTTCCTCATCTTCACTTTCCCAACATACAGGCATGTGGCAAGGAGAATGGCAAAATCAGCAAGACGATTGGTAGAAATGCTCAGCTCCCCAGAGACAACTTCTGTGTGACATATGTCCTTCAGGCAGTTGTCATCAGACAGCAGAGCCTCAAGGCTAATGTCAAGGTGGTTTGGGAACAAGGTTGCCAACAGTGCATCCCATCTGATCACTGGTTCTCACCTCTTACAGAGCATATCCTAGTGATGGTAGACGTCAACCTTCTACTTCTTCTGATCATCATTTCTTTTGCAGTTATATAGTACAAATTGAGGTATTGGAAAAAATAACATTTTCATATTTACAAACTGAAACTGAAGCTGAAAGGCAAATAAAGCAAGCTTGGAAAACCTCCAGAGCTAATGTTTTTTACAGCATCCCAGCTGCTTTTATTTTGCACTCTTGCATTTTAAATTAAATGTAATTTTAATTGCATACAGTGCTGGAAAGATGCTGCATGTTAAAAACAGAACCTATCTTTCAAAAATTCTTTGCTCACTGTGATTGTACTCTACAGCTAATTCAAAAAACAGGTCCTTTTTTAATTCCATACGAGTGTATAAAAATGTTATTTGTTATACAAATCACAATTTCTTCTCAGGGGATCAGTCAATGCAGTATTGCAAACAAAAATAGAGATAGGCTAATAGACATAAGACCAAATTTAAAAGTACTTCAGACTTCCTTTATAGTGGTAAAGGCCCAGCTGTATTTATCAAACCATACTCAGCTCTTTGAGGGAACTTATGCCCTTATTTTTGTTCAGGATAGCTATAGGAATAAAGAGATGATTTTGTTATTGCTGTTGGTTTGTGCCTTAATACACATGGTGACAGCAGGATAATGTGCAACATGACATTTTCAAATCAGCTGAAGGAACATCCCACATGTAATTTCATTTTATCTGCTAGGACTAAGCACTAAAAGAATACTCAAAATTCTCATTCCTCCTCAAAATTGAAGGAATATGGTGTCTGTGTAAAAATAATTACTGTGGAACTAGGGGTAACATAAATATGGCATTAGGATTGCTGATTAGACTGTATTACACCTTTCTGTGAAACAAATGTGTTCTGCTCAGTTTTTTTCCTTTTCTTTTTTCGTTTTGTGATCTCCCAGTTCATGATGAACAAACTGAATTGTGTTCTGAGACCAATATATCGAGAGTATGTTTTCACCACATACTTTAATTATACTTCAATGCAAAGTTGCTATCAGTGAACTTGTAATGGTGTGGAATTTAACATGCTTGAATGTTGTTCACAGTCCTGTAGACAAATACACAGTTTGGAATGACCTCTGAGCTATGAGTGTAGTAGCAATTTTTTTTTCAATGTAAGATTGCGTGCTTGTTGACAACAATATAGACATGCACTGAAGGACATAAGTGTAGGAATGAAAAAGGAAAAGAAAAAAAGGAAGGGAGAGGAGAGAGGAGAGAGGAGAGAGGAGAGAGGAGAGGGAGAGGAGAGAGGAGAGGAGAGGAGAGGAGAGGAGAGGAGAGGAGAGGAGAGGAGAGGAGAGGAGAGGAGAGGAGAGGAGAGGAGAGGAGAGGAGAGGAGAGGAGAGGAGAGGAGAGGAGAGGAGAGGAGAGGAGAGGAGAGGAGAGGAGAGGAGAGGAGAGGAGAGGAGAGGAGAGGAGAGGAGAGGAGAGGAGAGGAGAGGAGAGGAGAGGAGAGGAGAGGGGAAAGGAGGGGAGGGGAGGGGAGGGGAGGGGAGGGGAGGGGAGGGGAGGGGAGGGGAGGGGAGGGGAGGGGAGGGGAGGGGAGGGGAGGGGAGGGGAGGGGAGGGGAGGGGAAGGGAGGGAGGGGAGGGGAGGGGAGGCGAGGGGAGGGGAGGCGAGGCGAGGCGAGGCGAGGCGAGGCGAGGAGAGGAGAGGAGAGGAGAGGAGAGGAGAGGAGAGGAGAGGAGAGGAGAGGAGAGGAGAGGAGAGGAGAGGAGAGGAGAGGAGAGGAGAGGAGAGGAGAGGAGAGGAGAGGAGAGAGGACAGGGAAAAGAAAAGGGAAAAGAAAAGGAAAAAGGAAAAAGAAAAAGAAAAAGAAAAAAGAAAAAGAAAAAGAAAAAGAGAAAGAAAGGAAAAAGAGAAAGAAAAAGAAAAAGAAAAAGAAAAAGAAAAAGAAAAAGAAAAAGAAAAAGAAAAAGAAAAAGAAAAAGAAAAAGAAAAAGAAAAAGAAAAAGAAAAAGAAAAAGAAAAAGAGAAAGAAAAAGAAAAAGAAAAAGAAAAAGAGAAAGAGAAAGAAAAAGAAAAAGAAAAAGAGAAAGAGAAAAGGAAGAAAAAGAGGAACAACAACAACAACAAAACACCAAGCCAGCAACATTCAGAAACCAGCCAGTATGGACAGTCTATTTTCATCAGTAGGAATTATTTTCACAGACTGATGAAAACATTGTAATACATTTGAAGATCTCTTCAGAAATGTGTAGTTTAAGAAATGGAAATAGGGTTATATTTTTAGTATTTGTAAAGCTGTGTCTTTTAATGTGTTATGAATACATTGATCATGTATGTATTATATTTATCATATTTTAAAGTGTATATGTTGATCATGTATTCATCAATTTGGCTTTTGACACTAAATTTTAGTCTTTCATGTAAGAATCATGGTAATCAATTGAGGTTCCATAATATGAATCTGGACTCCATATTAAGGTGGAAATTCCTACAGTTCCATTTTTCTGAATTCAGTAATCTGATTCACCAGTTGCATTGTTATTACCAGTAAATATACTGATTGCATATCTGATTATCCTCTTGTATTATAGTAGTTTATCAGGGTTATATGTGACAGTGTGTGTGTTTGGAGAGGAAAAGAATGCTGTTTAGAAGCAAAAGCATTAAGAGATAAATCATCAGTGCACAGATTTTTTAAAAATAATAAAAAAAAAAACTTTCAACAGCCAGCATCAAGACTGCAAAATAAATTGCTTTTGAATGCTTTTGTAACAGAGGTCAGGCATCTTACTCATCACTGAACAAGCCACATTTGAACTAAGCAGCTCAGTATCACATTGAGGGATTTGGTTGCTGATTGAACACAGGTGTAATAGTTGATATACTGTCACATGGTCTGATGTTAACCTAAGATCTTTGTTGAAATACTTATTACTGATGGCATGAAATGTAATTGCTAATTTTCTACCTGAATGGTTACATATTTTCTCCAAATCTTAAGAGTTATTCATTCCTTTTCCACTGCCCATTTCTCAGACTTTAAGACAGATGTGTCATTGGTCCACAGACCAGTTAATTGAACCTGTCATTTGCAATCTACTGACTTCATTCCTCAGAAATGTACCCACTGCTTCATTCACCTTCCTGCTTCTTTTTCTCTGGGTATCGAATGTCCAATTTAAACCTATGCTAACAGATATACATTGTTTGCCTCAAAGATCTCTGGTTAGGAAGCAAAGTATTCAGGAGCAACCTGAGCTGATTATTGCTTTGCATTCATTGCAGAACTCTTCTTCAGAATCTATACCACGGAGTAAAATAATCTTGAAATGTGTTCTTACCAACATAAGAGTAATTGAGCAGGTGTTTTCAGGCCCCAGCATGTAGATGCCTGTACAGACAATCACCACAACAAATGTACATGTGATAGCATTAATACAATCAAGGCCAGATAACTGAAAGAGCAGAGGTCACTGGTAACATATTATTCAAGCAGAATTCATGCTATTTTTCCAAGTGAAAACTTTATGAAATTTCATGAAATGTTCAACTCAAGTTTGTATTTGTTTATTTAGTTTGTTAATTATATGACAGTATTAAAAATTGACTCAGATAATACCAAGGAAATACAGATATTCTGAAATCCAGAACACCACTGCGTGCAGTGTCTAAAAAATTCTTTTTCAAGTATCATATTCGAGAGCCGTTTAACTGCCTCTTCACAAATAAATATTCATGACCTCGTCAGCAGCATCCTAGCTCTTGACTGTGAGGGTGATTCAGTAGTAGAGGCGGGATATGATACAAGTCATCTTCTACTGAAAGTATCAGGAACAGCTGCTGCTATTCATATCATTATTTTCTCATTCAGACAGATAAATACTAGGAGCTGACACTATACTAGCTTACACAGTTACACCTTATTCAGTACATTTTTTTTTTTAATGTCATGTACAATATAACTTATCCAGAACTCAACATTTCACTTATTGTCACGGATTTCTCCCACTTCCCCCCTCTCCCCAATACTTTGTCATTTAAAGAAGTGCCAGGTAATATATATGTTTTCTGGCCACACTAATCAACTGTTATTCATCAGCATACTGAATAAAATATACATAATAGCAGAAAACATCTAAATGGAAGATGGAAAAAAATTAGTAACAGAATTACACAAGCATATGAATAAATAAGAAAGACACTTAAATATTTCCTCAATGACATTTGTATGTTGCTTTCATATTTTTTTAAAGATAGTATTTTACAGCGATAATACCATCTTTAAAAACAATTTTTATAATGTAGGACATTGTGAAGGCTATTAGTTATAATGCTGTTTGGAGAAGAGTGCTTCAGTCTTCTCATGTTGTAACCTTCTGCCATTTCTTTAGAATAGGCATGTACCCAGTAGCTGGACTCTTTTCTTGGAAATTCTGCCCTATAAGGGAAACTGCCTCAAGATATTTTTATGTCACCTTGAAATCTACTTCCAATGACTCTGAGGCATGAAAAAAAAATATCCTGGGATAACATATTAATTCTAAAAGTTTATTTCAGGGTAAGACATTCCACCAGTTTCTAATTCCAATTTCCAAGTTTAACTGCACTGATTTAAAGTGGGTTGGAGTGGGTGGGGTGTTACATTGTCTAAAGGAAAGACAACTCACAGTGGATCCAGTGTGCTCTCTTTCATATAATTTATGATTGTCTTTTTTTTAGAAAATTTAGGAAAAAAGAAGAAAGATAAATATGAGATGTGAAGATTCAAGACATAATGGCATCTTGAGACTCTTCATTGCAAACAGACACCTCAGACTGTCTCAATGAATGTGGTACCTAGGCTACGTTTCCATTTTGTTGAAGTGTTTTTAATTATACTAAAGGTGCAGAATTACTTCTATTTCTTCTGCCACTTGACTGTGTCTTACCAGGCTGAAAAATACCTTCAATGAACATGGTATCTCTGGTTTATATTGTGCTGTACTTCAGCTTTGCAGATACCTTTGCCATTTTTCTCTTCTTATGAGTGGTACTATAGTCAGGCAGGATGTTTGTTTATGACATTCATACCTTAGGTAAGCAGATCGTTTACAAAAGTTAGTAGCTACTTGTGCTACTGAGAGATTTTTCAAAGTTGATAGCATTTTTTTAAAAAGGTATTTATCCTGAGATTCTTCAGCTTCTGTGAATTGTTCACACAACTCTTCAAAAATCACAAAACACTGGATTCCTGATTTGTCAGACTTCTCTTTTTCTGGAAAAATGCAATGTATATTAAATACTTTGAAAGAAAGCACTTTCCAAAAAGTGTGAAAGGGAAATTCTAACTGTAACTGTTAATAGTCGTAATCCGTGACTAAGGAGTGATCTGTCATAGAGGGCAAAAAGGCCAAAATACAAGAATGGACTAAACTGACTGGAAGCAGGAATGCCAAAGACAGAATAGACTCCTTGCAGGGAGTGAAATGTCAGTCTCAGCATTGTTTTGTAGCCATCCTAGAATGGGAGCCCAAGGGCCACTTGGACTGGGGGATGGACCCACAACTGGGTTGTGTGCCATGCAACTTCTCTCAGGTTTGGTGCTGCTGCAAGTGTATGTAAGGAAACTGCTTATGACACACTTTTGCATACTTCACATTGAGCCACATATTGCAGTAAGATTCTGCCCATTACACTGTTCATTATTTTTGTTTATATTTAAGCATAAATGTGTTTAATTCACATCTAGGGGTAACATAAAATTCCCAAACAAGTTTCACAAGGCAGTTTTTCATCCAGTATGTCTCATGGCTAGAACACACTGTATGTGCTCTGCCCATGTGTCTTCAGAGCTTTTTAAGATCCTAAAAATCCTGCCTAAGTGCCAGCCCTGAAGCTTTGTGAGACAATCTAACTGTTTTATTTGAATATTGTCTTCACAGCTCATTTGCTGCTGGTAGGCTGGTGTCTCATCATGAAGTAGATGTGCTAATTAAGTAGTCATGTCTTAACATTAACATCCTTTATTTAACTGGCAATGATCACATGGAACAATAGGCTTCAGCTATATTAAATGTCTAATAAAAGACTTGTACATACATAGTTCGTAACACAAAGCACTATCCAACCTTAGAAATTATAACTGGAAATTACAATTTTGTTTTGGGTAAAGTAGGAGCTGTTTTATTTACAATCATTGTACTTAGCTGGAAGAGGAAGATGCAAATGATTTGGAATCATTGTGGGGCTTTGATGCTTTTTAAAGTTGTTCCGGTTAATTAGCAGATTTTGCACTGATGACTAAGAAATGGAACATATTACATTAATTAGTATCTTATCCTTTAAGACTTTAGTTGAAATTCTGTTTTTAAAAGCAGAAATAAACATTGTGTTTTGATGCCTAACACATATTTATCCTCATTTGTCCCCCAAAATTCCAAACTCAAGTCTGAATGACTGACATGAATCACAAAAGACATATTTTTAAGATGAAAAATTATGTATTTAGAGGACTTTTAACTCAATCTTATAAAAAACAAATTTGTAATTAGAAGTCATGGATGCTACAAGGTAATCAGTTGTCTTTATTATCAGGACAATAATATCAAGACTAACAGTTGTGGAAAACCAGTAATGATAAAGCTGCATTTAGAGTAATCTAAGTATATTGTGGTATATTCAGCTAAAGAAGGATGACTTGAGGGTATAAGGGTCATTCTTAAAACCAAAATTAACGTATGGATTGTTCTGTTTACTAAAATTGGACAAATGGGTGATATCCATGCTTTGTTGACGATGTGTATAGCATAGGAAGGATGAGATAGGATAACAAGAACAAAGAGCTGCAAAGCCTGAAGACCATGTTTGCTTTGATGGATATAACTAGAAAACTTCCCACAACCAAGAAAATGACACTTTTAGAGCAGCCTTCCAGTAATAGTTACATAGAAAATTTAAAACAATAATAATAAACCCCTCCGAACTATTTTAAGATAAAAACATTTTTCAAAGAGATGGCTGATACAGAGATGAATCCTTTCATTTTTATTTTCCATTCTTATTTCTTTTTGCTTGTCTTTTTTTTTTCTTTTTTTTTTTTTTTTCTGTAGATAGGTTTCTCCTAGCCAAATCTAGAGAGCTAGTAAAGATGTAACAATGCAAATATGAATAGAAGCGAATTAGCAGGTGGAAATTTTTATGCAGATAGATTTTTTTGTACGTGTGTACCAAGATACAGTTTTCTGAAGGGTGTGTTTAACTGCATTTCAACACAGACAAAAGCAGATCAGATTCTTCAGTACCATTCAAAAATTGTCACTGTAGATAAAGGTTTGAGGCCATAGCTTCTGACCTAAAGAGAAACACATTTTTGTCAGTGGTTGAAAAGCCAATTTCTTTTGGCCCATCTTAACCAAACAGCATGATATACCTGATTTTACTAGCCACTGTTATTCATATTTCTGTTAATTGATGTTTAGTTTCCACACAAAAATAGATTTATATCATGAAGAGAGAAGGAGTGAAGCCATGGCTGGAAAGACTCTGACAGCATAATTTCTAAGAAAAAACATCATTCTCTCTGGCTAGACTTTAATAAATGATTGTTTCATTTTTTCCAGGATCAGATGATTCTTGCTACTTATAAATCCTGTAATAAATACCAGGAAAAATATTTGCAAACTAAACTGCAGAAAAGTCTCCAGAATGTAGTAGTGACATTGAGAGAAGTAATGCACTTTGTTCCATCTGCAGAAATTTTGCTATGCGATAGCACTCCTTGGGTATGGTCACAACATGATGGGATGCTAGCACTCTGCAGCAGAGACACAGAACAGTAGCTTGAATTAATCAGTCAATTTTAAGCTTCACAAATTCATGTATTACTACTACCAGGAAAAATAAGATTCCTTTACACTTCCTTTGTGTTGGTCCTTCTGCAGGACAAGTTGTTTTTAAAATAAATCTGAATTAACTGGAAACTCCATTAAACAATATTTTGAGATTTTAGACAACTTCTTAGATGGTCATTATGTAATTCAAGTATGGGATATTTACAAGCAATACATCACAAAATACAACTTCTGTAACTCTGTTTTGACTACTGGAAATCTCTTCAACCCTAGACATCTCATTATAAGAAAGAGATTATTAAGCTCTAAGAAGTGCAGCAAACAGTATGAAAATATCATGGGGTGAGGAAACAGGCATAGAAGAAAAATTTTAAGAAGGATAAATATGTATAAATTTGCTATGAGAATAAGAGAGAGAGAAAAAAAATCTTAATAGCAATCAAGGTGTGCTGTAAGCACCAGAGGAAGATGGTTAGTTTTTGGGCAGTTGGAGTATGAAAGTGTTTAAGCTGAGTATTAGGAAACACTTTTCTGATAGTCAAATATTTTAATATGTTGAATATTTTCCTAGCATAATGGCAGAAACTACTAAAGTTTCACTGAATAAGACATTAGAAGATATATTACATGAAATTATTGTATTTTATTAAGCATAATTGTCACACATTAGAATTAGGACCTGTTGTAGTCATTGGAATTGTCCAGCACATCCTGGAGGGTTGTAAGAAATACAGAAGGTCTGAGACAGTAAAGGACTTTGGAGCTGTGATTTTTTTCTAGGAAATGTATCCAGAAAGTTGAAATGCTATTTATGCAGTTGCTTTGCCGTTTGGTGAGTTTGGGATTTTATTTTGTCAGCTAAAAGCTTTGATATACAGAGTAATCAGAAATAAAGAGTTATTCAGCAAATCAGACTCACAAGTCTTGTGTTTGCAAGTTTGTTGCCATTGATCTTACTCAGTTTTCTTCTGTCAAATTTGTTTAGAAAAAGCACAGCTTTTACAGTGATTACCAAGTAACATTGAAATTGAAGTGATGCAATGATATAGGAACGTATGGGTGTCTGAATGTTGAGAAAAAGCATACAGAATCACAGAGTGTTAGGGATTGGAAGGGACCTCAAATGATCATCTAGTCCAATCCCCGTGTCGGAGCAGGAACACTTAGATGAGGCTACACAGGAAGGTGTCCAGGTGGGTTTTGAATGTGTCCAGAGCAGGAGACTACAAAACCCCCCTGGGCAGCCTGTTCAAGTGTTCTGTTACTCTTACTGAGAAGAAGTTTCTTTTCAAACTTCAGTGGAACCTCTTGTGTTCCAGTTTGAACCCATTACCTCTTGTCCTACCATTGGTTGTCACCGAGAAGAGCCTGGCACCATCCTTGTGACACTCACCCTTTATATATTTATAAACATTAATAAGGTCACCCTTCAGTCTCCTCCAAGCTAAAGAGACTCAGCTCCCTCAGCCTTTCCTAATAAGGGAGATGCTCCACTCCCTTAATCATCTTCATGGCTTTGCGCTGGACTCTCTCCAGCAGTTCCCAGGGGCCCAGAACTGGATGCAATATTCCAGGTGTGGTCTCACCAGGGCAGAGTAGAGGGGAAAGAGAACCTCTCTCAGCCTACTAACCACCCTTCTTCTAATACACCCCAAGATGCCATTTGCCTTCTTGGCCACAAGGGCACAGTGATGACTCATGGTCATCCAGCTGTCCACCAGGACCCCCAGGTCCCTTTCCCCTTCGCTGCTCTCTTAACATGTAATTTCCCAACCTATACTGGAACCTGGGGTTGTTCCTACTCGGATGCAATACTTCACAATACTCTCTTGTTACACTTTGTTAAATTTTTCCCCGCCCAACTCTCCAGCCTGTCCAGGTCTGGCTGGATGGCAGCACAGCCTTCTGGCGTGTCAGCCACTCCTCCCAGCTTGATACCATCAGCAGACATACCATGTAAGAAGTTCTTTGATTTGTTTGATTTTCTTTTTTTTATATTACTATTTTTAAATAAAAATTTTGTTTTTGATTGGTACTTGGCACACATTTCCATGCTGAGAAACAAATTGATCTTGATGTGTAATCTCAGAAAATTACTTTAGGTAAGAGATAAAAATATTATTCTTTTTGTCCTTAGGTTTTAATGAAAGATTGTTTTTTTGTAACAACACCATTTGGAAAAATAAAAAAAATATGTGTATGGTGAAAAAATGAAAATAAGTTGCAGAAATTGGATGTGGCGGGAAACATACTCCACCACTAAACCAGTCCCTAAGTGTCAAAACTACATACCTCTTAAATACTCACAGGGATGGTGGGTCTACCACTTCCATAGGAAGCCGCCTCCAACACCTGACGAATCTTTCAGTGAATAAATTTTTGCTAATATCCAATTTAAACCTGCCCTGGCACAGCTTGAGCCTGTTTCCTCTCATCCTATAACTTGCTACTTGAGAGGAGGGACTGACACCCACTTCACTGCAGCCTCCTTTCAGGTAGCTGTAGAGAGTGATAAGGTTTCTCCTCACCTTCCTTTTCTCCACAATAAACAATCCCAGATGCTCCTCATAAGACTTGTTCTCCAGACTCTTCAAGAGCTTCATTGACTTTCTCTCAACTCTCTTCAGAACCTCGATGTCTTTCTTGTAGTGAGTGGTCCAAAACCGAACACAGTATTCAAGGTGCGGCCTCACCAGCACTCAGTACGGGGGGGTGATCGCTGTCCTAGTCTTGCTGGCCACACTCTTTCTGACACAAGCCAGGATGCTCTTGGCCTTTTTGGCCATCTGGGCACACTGCTGCCTCATGAGGCAACGCTGCTGAGTACCGTCTTGACTCCTCCAAGAGTTGAAAACTCTATCATTTCATGATCGTTTTGCCCAAGATGGCCTCCAAATGACACATTACCCACAAGTCCTTCTCTACGGATAAACAACAGGTCCAGTAGGACACCTTCCCTAGTTGGCTCACTAACTAGCTGTGTCAGGAAGTTGTCTTCCACACACTCCATGAACCTTCTAGACTGTTTCCTCTGCTGTATTGCATTTCCAGTAGACATCTGGTAAGTTGAAGTCCCCCATGAGAACAAGGGCTAGCGATGGTGAGACTCGTCCCAGCTGCCTGCAGAGTAGTTCTTCTGCCTCTTTATCCTGTTTGGGTGGTTCCCTTTTTCCAGTCACTGGGGAATTCACCTAACTACAATGAGTTTTCAAATGTTTTGTTTGGCAACTACATTAGCCAGCTTCCTCAGGACCCTGCAAAGCATCTCGTCCAGTCCCATGGACTTGTGTGTTTTCAGGAGATTCAGGTCGTCTTGAACCTGATCTTCTCTTATTTCGTTCCTCCAGTTCATGCCTTGACATTCAGGAACTTGAGAGATGTGGGAAGAGAGATTACCATTGAAAACTGAGGCAAAAAAAAATTGTAGAGTACCTCAGCCATCCCCATGTTATTTGTCACTAATTCTCTTTTCCTATTTATGAGGGGAGTACATTTTATTTAATCTTCATTTTCTGACCATGTACCTGCAGAAGCCCTTGTTATTATTCTTTGCATCCCTTGACAGATTCAACTCCAGCTGTGCCCTGTCTTTCCTGATCCCATCCCTACACATTTGGACAGTATCCCTATATTCTTCCCAGGATACCTTCCCCTGGTTCCTCTGACTATGGATTTCCTTCTTACATTTTAGTTTGACCAGGATGTCCTCACTAGGTCATACTGGTGTCCTCCCTTCCTTGCCTGATTTGTTATATTTGAGAATCAGGGTCAGTTTCTCAGGAAGTCCCATCCACTAATTCCTTAAACAACTAAAAGTTTTATCTCCTAAATTTCGGTGTCCTGACTCTAAACTTCACCTGACCCATATCTTCACATCTGTGAATTCCACAAAGTCATGATCACTAAAGCCCAGGCTGCCACCAGTCTTGACCTCTCTAATTAGTTCATCTGTGTTGGTATGCAACAAGTTTAGTAACTCTTCTCTTCTTATCAGTTTGTCTAACATCCAAATTAAGAAATTATCTTGAGCACACTCCAAGAATCTCCTAGACTTTTCCAGCAGATATCATGTAGATTGAAGCCTTCCAACAAGATGAGATCCTGTAAGCACGATGCCTCCTGTTAACAGGCTCATCTTGGTCAGGTAGCCTGTAGCAAACACCAACCATGTAGTTTCCTTATTTAGTTGGCCCCTAGTTTTTACACATAAAGTGTACACCTATTCCTCAGTTTTTCAAACACAACTCATGTAGTCAACATTTTTTAACACAAAGTGTAATCCCCCTGCCCCTCCTTCCTTTCCTGTCCCTGAAGACAAATTTAATATTGAGACCAGTATTAAAATTTTAATTTCATGAAACTGGAATAGTTTTCCTTAGAGACTTGGTAGTAAATCACCACCGTGACTTAAAATTTCAGTTTACTCTAAAAAAATTGTTAGGTAAAGACAGCCTCCAACACCTTTTACACTTGGCAATATTTAATGGTGTTAGAATCATAGAACCATTTTGGTTGGAAGAGACCCTTAAGAACATTGAGTCCAGACATAACCTAAGTCTAGCACTAAACCACGTCCCTCGGAGCCTCATCTATAGATCTTTTCAGTATCTCCAAGGATGGTGACTCCACCACTTCCCTGGGTAGCCTGCTCCAGTGTTTCATCACCCTTTTCATGAAGAAATATTTCCTGGTATGAAATCATAGTATTTAGTCAGGATTTCCTAAACATTCAAAATGCAACTTTTTATTGGACACTAACTTAGCTTGTACTCATTCTTTCGCATTACCAACAGAATACTTACTGAGTGATGTTTTTACTGTGTACACCAGTTCAGAGAAGATCTTGAATAGAACCCATATCTGATTTATAATCCTGAAAATCCCTGTTCAGCTGCAAATGCCTAAACTACGTATTTAATGTTCATGCTAAAGGTAAGAGGTGGTCTGAGGGATGACCAAGCCACCAGGATGTGATTCTTCACACGGGATAATGCACTGTTCTATGGTTCACTCTGAAGTTATTTGTGGCAGAAACTCAGGCATTAAGACAGAGGAGGAGCAGCGTTCCCCTCTAACAATGTTTATATACAGCACCAAAATTATCTTCAGAGAACAACAGTACTAAGGTCTTCCCTCCCTTCCTCCCTCTTTCTTTCTAGTTTCTTAGCCTTATAGCCTTGTTTATATCTGTACTAGGATAGATGTGTCTGAACAGCTCATCAGCTCTTTCACCTAGATCTGACCCAAATAAAAAGCCAGTCATTGCACTTCAGTCAGAGCACACCTAACACACCTAGGTAAGACAAAACACTTATGAAAATATAATTATGATTGTCATATTTGTAAAAAAAAAAAAAAAGACAGAAGAAGAAAATTATATCTATTTCTTTATTTGATTTTAAGATGAGTCTTAGAGAACTGCAGAGTGGTTCCTTTTTGTCTAAGAGGTTTCAACTCTACTTCTTCTTCAGATGATTTAGCCACCAGACCATAATCTGTTGAGTAGCAGTATTCTCCATCATGCTGGGTGATGATTTGCAACTGTCAGGAAGGAATTCAGCCATCACAAAGCAGGGAAAAAGGAAGGGAGTCAGGGAGAAAGGAAGGGAGGCAGGGAATGGGATGAGGTAGCGTAAGCTTACTGCCTTATAGATGTTTTCTGAGAAATTTTGACCTTGTCAAACTGAGAGTGTAATTTAGGTTAAGTTTGCCATCTTCTTGAAAAAAGCTTTCATATGAAATTGCAAATGATGTTATCAAAAGCTCTGAGAAGAAGTTTATGGTTCCATTAGAGTGAGTTAAGGAAGATTTTCTTGATCCTGACTGTATTTGGGTATCAAGTATTCATGATGTTCTCCCTCCGTGGGTAGGTACCTCAGCTCTACATAGTTCCTATCATAAATGTCTACACCTACTCCAGAACCCAGTCAAATAAAATCTAGCATATTGTATAGCACTTTCTTCATGTTAGAGTAGGAGGATGGTGATAAAACACTCAACATATTTTCCCAGCTTAATTAGTTCATTCTTATTAGTTTCCAGCTGCTGGTTTCTATCTCTCCTGTAAGACTTGTGATGCTTGCTGACAGGGAAGTGTTTTAATATTTACAGACAAATAGTCCTCTTCTGGAGCCTGACTACTGAATTCATAGAAACATCAGCAAAATTATAAATACGAGAAAAAGGGTACCCCTTGTTTGCAAGTTAATTGTAGGAGTTATGCAATCTTTATTGCTGTGCACAACATCAGTATTATTTACCTCTGAAGCTGCATGCATAGAACATAGAACAGTCTCTTTCATAGATAAGAATTGTTTATGAATTTATGAAAAGGAGCAATGAGGAATGATTATAATTTTTTTAGGACATGGATGTTGCTAATTGCCTCTTGTGCTTACCTGAGGTAGAAGACTGAGATTTTTGTCAATTGAGAATATTGTTTTGATCCTTGGAGCTCTATTTAAACAGTATTATAGTTTGACCTGTGACCGATCACCTAAGAGAGAGGGAGTGATACCAGAATTCATTCAATTACTTAGTTTCTTGATATCCTCTCTGGGAGTGACATTTAACAAAGGTTACATCAAGAGAAAGAGAAGCAGAATTTATTGTTTTGTTAAGCAAAATTAGTTTGATCTGATTATCATTTCAGGTTTGTTTTTTTTTTTTTTCCCCACAACTTGCCTAAATATAGGTGGAGATTTAATTGGTAAGTTAAATAACTCCATAAATTAATTTCATTTAAATTTTAATCTAGAAAAAACTCTATGAGTATATTTCTCTTTCATGCTCTCCAGGTTGTTTCAACAGACAGTTGTTCTTCTTTGTTTTTTCCTGTACCCCTTTCCTCCTATATTTGTGTGGGTGGAAGGGCAGTAATTCCGAAGTGTCTCAAGCGTGTCAGAATTCAAATGCGTGCATAACAAGTAGTGTTACTTTCAAACAACAGGAGGTTCAGCATTTTTCATTGTGGGACTGATTTTCAATTGCTTCATGATGGAGATTTTCCGACAGAAATTAGCCATTGAAAGAAAAAGGCAAGTCAAAGTAGCATTTTGCCCTATCAACAATTTTTATGACCTTTCCTTCTAAAAGTACTGATGGTTTTGTACGTTAGATTAAGAATCTAAAAGTGACACAGAAGTGCAGAAGTGCAATTCTTTTTTCTTATGAAGAGCCCACCTTTATCTACTCAGTTCAGAAATGACAGGTCAGAACTAATCAAACTAACAAAACCAACCAAACATAAAACAACAAAGTCAGCTTGTACATAGCTTAGTTTTCCTTAGCAGCTCAAACCCCTTTACATACTTTCTTGTGCAGTACTATTTTGACTGAGCATGTTCTCCAATGAGAAAGGGAACAGTTGACTCATTTGATTGAACTTCATTCCAATCAAACTATTTCTCATTGTCAAAAGACTGGAGATGGCTGCAGGGAAAATTCTGTTACTTTCTTATCCTTAGATATTGGAAGCAGATGAAACCACTTAAAATGATAGCTAAGTATTTACTAGAGACTGAGTGCTTTGACTTCCTAAAGCTTGTGTAACACTACGTTTTTTAACCTTATGTTTTGGGTGAAAGGAAAGAGGAGAATATAATTGCATATTGAACACAAGATGTTAAATATGGTCCAGATCAGAAGCTGAAGAAACCAAGGAAAGGCCATGGAGAAAGACCAAAAAATAGTAGGACAGAATAAAAAAGAGAGAATGACCTCTTAGAAAGTACCATACTACTGAGTGCAAAACTTTTAGAAGACATAGCCCCATTTTTATTTTTTTTTTTTTAATTTTCAACATTACAGCAAGAAGTTCTTAACCAGGTACTAATAAACATAACTTGGTGTGATCATTTATTGCAGGGCAAGAATAAAGTACGGCCAATGGTCTTTGTTAATGTTACCCTACTCACCGCCTCTCCCAACCCAAGGAAAGGCAAAAGCTGGAGAAGAAAGAGAGAGACTTACAAGCTGGAAAAACAGATTTACTGATAATACTAATAATGAGATAAATAATGCAAAATATACAAACCCAATATTTAATCTTCTGAAGTTGCCACAAGTTTTTTGGGAAGGGGGATGGCACCCCACCAGTGGCTGCAGGACAGACACTGGGAAGTCCTGGAATGGGCTTCAGAGTAGACAGGAGCTGGATTCAGGAGTGCACAGGCTGGAACAAGGATCAGGATCACAGGCAGTAGAACAGGCAGGGTCCTCTTCAGATGTCAACCACAGATGAAGACAGTGAGACCCTCATGATCTCCCAGCTTTAAACTGTGTGCAAATGACATGTGTGACATGGAATGCCTTGTTGGTCAGCTTGGATCACCTGTTCTGTATGCCACTCCCTGCAAGTATGACCCTTTTATGACCCATCACTTGTGAGACATAAGAGGTCTATCAGTAGAATCGGCTGCTATAGCAAATAGAAAATAAGCCTGGGCCTTTTCTTCTTACCATTCCCAGTGTTACCTCAGTAAAACTGTAAACAACAGGTGTTATCAGCTCTGGAGTGGATAGTGTCTGATAAACACGCAGCCAGCTTCAGAAAACTGCAGTTTCTTAGAAGAACTTAGTTTAAAAGAAAATTCACTAAAATGAACTGGTCTTGTTTTAATGTAAAACAGGACATTATGTTTTCTGGATATTTAAATGTTCCTGTAGCCATTCCAATGGGATCTTTCCCACTGAGATTTGTGGATACAGAGAATGAAACAGGTCATCTTTGGATTACAGTTCTAGTGAATTAATTCACTAGAAGTCTTTAAAACAACAAGGAATTAAGAAAAGTGATCTAGATAATAGTCTGATAAAGTTCAGTATTATCAAGAATGTATTAAAGTCTTCTTACTTTGGCAATTAATTTACCTGAAGAATAATTTTTTAATCCAAAAATTGTTTAATTAATTTTTTTGCTTTTAATTCAAAAGCAACTTAGGCAAAAGAACACTGGAATTGCCTAACCTTATAGAGAGAAATTGAAGTGAAGTATCATAAACCAGTAGCAAATATTCAAAAACTGTATTGTATATATGTCTGTGTGTCTTTCTGTTAAAGACTTGAAGGTCTTCTATTGTCCCTATAAGTTTCAAAATAAATGCATCTAATTAACAGAATTATTTGAAGGAATGATTAATCCCAAAGAATGTATGTGGCAGTTGCACATCCCCCTGAGATCCAGAGCCTTGAATAGGGCAGCTGGTGGCTCCTTAGCACCTTCTGTGCCCCACTGTGTCTGTCCCCAGGTGCACACAGTTACACTCTCCCCTACCTGGGGCAGAGTGACTCCAGCTCTACATGGTTGGGGGGGCCAGAAGGGGTGGGACCCTCAGTTGATTGACAGGAACCTCAAAAAAGGAGGTATGCAGAAAAGCTGAGAATCTTCTGGACCATGTTGTAATGCCCACAGCCGGATCTGACCAGGCTATAAAATGGCGTCCCTGACAAAAACCCCCTTTGAGTGGTCTTCTCAGAGCAGTGGGACTGTGAACTGGAGCCCTCCCCTTAGACTGGGATGCCACCTAAGGAGACTTCCTGGTACTGAGAGTGCCTCACCTCCTCCTATGGTGAGTGGTTATTTTTCTCTACTGGATATGTCCTTGAATGAGCCTTTGCCTAACCCAGGCAAGTGTGAGTCCTCATCTAACCAAGGCAAGTGATTATTTCTTCTGGGTACCCATGAGTGAGAGGCCTCTGGTTTTGTCTCCTGTGAGTGAATGCATGCATGTTGTGAATCCTCATTATTCTTCTGTTGTTGTACTCCAATAATCTTCTCAACTGATATCCAAACCTGTATTTTATGTTGTCAGAGCACTAAATAATTGTATAAGCCTTGTTTCTAGTCTGTTTATTGGCTACACCTTTCCAGCTAGAATGAAGTCTGTTTTGGAACTTGTTGTCTGCCTAAAATTGACCTTTAGGATGTCTCCATGACAGAGTAGATACTATGTACTATAGATCTGGAGTAGAAATTAGGTTGTTCCCTTTAGTTCTGTCAGTTTTTTTCCCCATCATTTAATGAAGTAATAATAAATGCAATGGATGCAGATGCCGCCAGAAGCTCTTTGATCGCATGGGCGGGCCGGGCGAGAGTAAGGAGTCTAATTCAATAGGAATTTAACATCAGTACTCTTTAATGAACTCTTAACAACACTGAACACCAACTCCGACAGACCACGTTTTTCCAAGCCTTATATACTCTATACCAAAAGGCCATGCGGCAAGCACAGGCTACAACTGATTACACTTACAGTCACTCATCCCCCCCCCACTATGGTGATTAGCTGCAGAGCACTGTTCACAGACTGTTCATGCGCAGCGGCAACGCCCCTCCTGCAGCCTGGGTCGAGGGCAGACCAGCTTCTGTTTACTTTCCTTCTGTCTTTGGTGTCTCAGGGAAATCCTTCCATGTAACACAGCCTGCACCACAGCCACATCAAGCTCTGGCTTGTTCACAGCACACAGCCAGAAACTCTCCACAACTTAATCTCTTAATTGTCATGACAGTATATGTGTATGCATATCATTTTCTTCAGAGGAAATCTTTAGCTTTTAGACCCTGTGTCATTGTGGCCTGATTGTTTCTACTACCAAAATAGCTTTCCTATTTTGATGCAGAAGTCTGTATTTTGGACTTCGGTCTTCAGCAGCAGGAACAAAAATCCTTTTAGCAGAACCCTTTCTTCAAACATATTCTCTCTCAACACCTGTAATAGAAAACGGTTCATCTGAAGTTCAATTAAAAAATAATAAAATAAAAAAAATAAATTTCTTTCCTTCTATGTGCAAATGTTAGAAGAGAAGATAACAGAAGATAAGTTCCTGCCCAAATCAAGATGGAAAAAGTTTACTGGGCTTTGAAAGTACATATCTTTTCAAAAGTCTATGTGTATTCCAGCTCACCCTTTTTTAGCTGTGTAAATTTAGCCTATTTTTCAACTCTAGTAGCATCAGTGACCTATTATAAGAAAACCTGTAAATCCAAATTATGTTAAGACATAAAATACATGAAATCTTACCAATCCAAATTAAGAATCTTAGCAATGACTGCATTTGAGGGCCAGAAATGAGGTCTTAAATCAGCCTGTCTATGCAGAGAGACTCTAATAACAGCAAGAATACAAAGAATATTTATATGAGTCATATTTGAAAGCTAAGGCACCCTTCAGGTCTCATCTAAACAAGCGCTGATCACGAAAGTTTCTATTTGTATTAAGTATACTGGTATTTGTACTCATAATTTAAACTAAGTGTTGGGTTCAAAAGAAAAGTATACAAGAGGAGAATTTGTTATTTGCTGGGTGCAGTCAGTTTTTATTTTCATTCTACAGTTTGCTGAGTAAGTCATAAAGGTGCTATGGGGAAGACAGAGAAAGAAAAGAAAAGCAAGCTGAGCTGAATAACAGTGATAAGGGCTTTATTACAGGCTGCTTCTTATGCATATTGACCATAAAAATAGATAAATTAAGTCTCTGAACAGGAAAGGTAACTTCTCTAGGAAAAGTAATGACTAAGCAAATTACTTCAGGTGTCCAGAAGACTAGTGCTGAAGCTGTTGTCAATTGCTCTAGGAAGTCTTATGTACCCATATAACACTTCTGTCCAAAATACAACATGTACTTATAATTCATTTTCCTTCAAGCATGATTTTCAGAAGTCACAGGTGATTTTACATGAAAACTGAAATAATAACAAAAAAACCCAACCAGACAGCTGAATATAGATTGAAAATGAATTCAAGCTCCACGAAAGACAATTATTAGCTAGCTGAATAAAAATGGAAATTGAATATAAACTGAAACAGAAAGTGTTAGAGACACTGAAAGGACTATGAACTGATAAAGATGGTTTTATTCATTACTACATTCATTTTCTAAAATTACAACCTAAGAAGACACTGGACATAATTTAACAAGGGCAAACTTACAATAGGTTATGAAACACAGAGTTTTCATTAGGTACTCAAGAAGCCTAAATGTGACTAATTAAATCTGCAGAATTGAGAAAAACGTGAGTATTTTGTGTTTACTTACATAAAGTTCATCATTATTTATCCAAAAAGCTTTAGGGAAAGGGAATTGTAACTTTGGTGAATCACAGAGTCACATTGATTTGAGAGGCTGATCTGAGGGAATTATATGCATACTTGAGAACTCATTTCCACAGGCGTAAGTAAATTGTGAGCACCATCACTTTCAGAAACAACTTCTGAACTTGTTTCTGCACCTGAACTTTCTCTCCACAAATTAGCCTAACGAATCACTTTTAATATGCTTATGCTACCCCTTCATTACCAAGAAAACATAAGTAATCTGTGTTCTGTTAACTAGTTCTCAGACCACTGAAAAGAGAAGAAAATGCAGTTATATCCTATGTAAAGGAACTTGAATGTTCATTTGAAAAGGGGAAAAATAGATGCTGACACTAGAATACTCCTTCCAGACACTTACATAAATTCCTATAGTTAAGCTCCAAGTTTTTATTTAGTCTTTAAACAACAAGGTCCTCAGAGCTCCACCATGCAGAGAAGAAAAAGAGGACTCTTTTTAATGACAGCTGTGTCTGTTGTGGCAGACATGAATTTTCATTAGCTATAATTTGTGCTGTCATTTGGGAAATATTAGTGAGCTTTGAAGAGATGAGGTACTTGTTGTTTAGCTATTAGGGGAGAATGCTCCTTTCCCAGTACTGTTGCCTAATATATCATGGGTATATTGTGTATGTTCAGTGCCGTTGAGACAACTATGTGGCATTTGAACTAATGTGAAAATGTGACTATGCTTAGGGAGGGAAGTAAAATATAGGTACCTGCATAAGCTGAAGATAGGGGTTTCTTTCTCCCCCAGGGTTACAAGAAAGTTGCCCTTCTCTTCATTCCACAGATGCTCAAGGGCCCAGGATCATTTATAAATAAATTAGTAGTCTAACTTACTATACCAGTGGGGCAAGTCATAAGCACATTTGTTTTCTTCTGCCGACATCTTTGGCAATGTTGCACAGAGAATGAATATAGAACGTATCTACTAGACTTTCACTCCACAACACACATCAGGGTCCAGCAGCTGAAACGCTGTTTCTAATTTCAATGGAAGTTTATATGTGGAACAAATGGAAAGGATTGCTCTATAGTTTTACAGGTTAATTTCTGTCCAGTCTCTTTGTAGGTATACAAGGGATATATTTATTTATTTTTAATAGAAAAAATATGAGTGCATTTCTACTAGAGCAATGAGTGAACTTTCTCAGTAATGAACAAAATCTCTGGTTTTAATGGGAATATTGAGTAGTCATGGCCCAGCTTTTTATAGTGTGATCTTATATAGAAGGTTGTGTTATCTTTAAATTGTACCAATTAAATGAAGGAAAAATGTAAAACGTTATACGAATGTATAATTACAAAAGAACATATAAAACCCTTGCTTTTTTCCTAGCTAACCGAGTGGCATGTTATTAGCAATTACAAAACATTCCAGTGCATATCATCTTGCTTGTATCATATGCATTGTTATTCATACAAAACAAGTAACAATGCAAAAACAAACTTTTAGAAGTTTTAAAAGATTTCATATATTGTCTCTTGACTGTAGTATTTAATGCAGTGCCTAAAATCCTGTTAGAGAGTTGCCATAATAAGATCATCCTTTGTGTCTTATTACTCACTTGCTGTAGCATCATGACCCTGTTGGCTTTTGTAATGCAGTCACAGTATCCAAGCTGTTCATCACATAAATTGTTGTCTGTCACAGTACACAATTTTGACTTTTTTTTTTAATAGTTTTTGCTCACATGGTGGAGAATCGGAGTCCCTAAATCTTCCATTGTTCTAGGCAAATTAGCCACTGGAAGGAACAGGTTGCAACACAATCTGTTGTGTGGCAATTTAATCTCTATGTTTTCATACAGATATATTGCTTTTATTAGGACAGTCGTAATTATGACGATACCCTTTTCTCTCTGTTATCTATCACTGACTTATTGTTTGAGTCTTTCATAATCTATTACAGGTGTAATGTAGTATGACAAGTTAATAAATACTGCAAAAAGACCAAACTACATGAATGGTTACCTGCCACAGTTGTCTATAAAATTTTAAGAGGAAAGGAAGAAAGGAAGAAAGGAAGAAAGGAAGAAAGGAAGAGAGAAAGAGAGAGAAGGAAGGACGGAAGGAAGGACGGAAGGAAGGACGGAAGGAAGGAAGGAAGGAAGGAAGGAAGGAAGGAAGGAAGGAAGGAAGGAAGGAAGGAAGGAAGGGAGGGAGGGAAAGAAAGAGAAGAAAGATTTCACCATCCTTATGGCTCCACTTTATGTGTGATGGAGTTGGCAGTCTTGAGTCCAGTGATGTGCAGCGTCATGTGGTGTCTTGTTCAGTTCATGTGGTAAGACTGGTGGGCAGAGTACTCCTCAGGATGGTGGGTGAGTGCTGCCAGTGCTTACACAAGGTGGGCCTTTATAGCCCTCGGGGTTGCCTGTTTGCATAATTTTGGTCTTTTGTGGAGGTGTTATTGTGAAAGAGAAACTCTAGTGGGAAGGGGTGATTGCGAAAGATCGACAAGTCTCTCAACAAGATTGACAAGGCCATGTTGAAGGGTCTCAGCTTTTCCCTTTGTGCCATGCTAGCTGTATCAGAGCTATGTGGAGCTATGTGCCCTCCAGCATGTCCCCCACCTCCTGTATAGGCCACGAGGCCTGGGCTGTGGCTCATTATCTTGTTGTTGATATGTAAATCACAGTTCACCCTATACTGAATGTATCATCTCCTGTGGCTGGATGAACTGGTTCTGCCACAATGTTTCAGCCATTATCCATGACATCATTCCTCTTAGAGTGTTCACATCTTGTCACCTTTTCAAGGAAGCTTAGACACATAGCAATGCAACAAAGAGCAGAACTGTAAATAGCTGGACTGTGCAATTAGGTGGTACAGGACTTAAATATCCTCTTTTTATGTTCAATACTAAATTCAGAGTTGAATTAATTAACAGCAGTTCAACGGACACATTTGAGTCTCCAACAGATAATTTTTTCACAGCATAAAATCTCCAACCTCTTTGCAGCATTTTATGATGCTTTGCTTTAAGACTTGCCATAGACACATTTTAGAACAAGACTAAAAAGCCTTGTTAGGCATGCAAGAAAAAAAACTTACTAGAAAGACCTAACACAATTATATGACTTTTAAAAATCCTCAAGTATGTTGTTTAAGAATATTAATTATATTAATGTATAGACAATATTAATGTATAGACAATAATAATTGTAAAGAACTTGTGCTATTTTTTAGGCACATATCACAATCAGCACCAATAGACCTCACACTGAACCTTACATGGTAGAACTAGAGTCTGTTATAACACAGCTCCGTTTTTCAGTATGAAAATCTGCTCACAGAATATCAACTTTTAAAAGTAACAAAATGAGGTTAGTTTCAAGTATCACAGTGATAATCAGGATTAATAGAGTAAACTGCTTATCAGTGATTGTATTTGACTAGTACATCTTTGCATTTGCTCCTAAGAAACAGCTGGCTATTTTATCAGTAAGTTCCTGGCTGATACAAGTTCTCAGCTTCTCAATCCCTATCCGCAAGTGGCAATTTTTTTTTTGTTGAGGAGTTTTCTGTTTGGTATCAGGAATAAGTATGTGGGATCGCTCACCCTGTTGAACCACATTGGAAAAATGAGAGTAGACAGCCTGTGTTTTTTCACATGGTGTTCAAAGTGACACAGTATTATAGTGACAAAAGTACAAGTTTTCTGCCTGCACAAAACAGACAAGTCTGAAATAATGGAAGGAAAAGACAGACAAACAAAATCATTCAAAGACTCAGATGATAAGAGATATTCTGATGATAAGAGGTCTCACCTGGCATGTTACATGAATGGGATCTGCCCAGCTTCTCTGACAGGATGGTATAGCAAAGGGTGTTCCGCTTTTCTACTGGCAGACCTGTTTTCTTGCACAAAACCCCAATGAATACAGGTCGCAGGGGTTCCTTCCATCTTTATTCCAAAGATCAAACGGGCTCACCCTGACTATTTCATGTATAATGCTTTCACAGTGAACCCTCCACACCTTTTCGTTTTTTCCAGCTTGTAGCAGTTCATAAGGAACTGCTTATGTTAAGGGAAGTGTGTAAAAGCTGATAAAACAATGTAAGAAAGGTGACTGGATGTATAGTCTTACAGATGAGTTAGACTCCTTCATATAAGAGTGACAAAATCAGCTGGTTAATTGTGCAGCATGCTTGTGATTTAGGTAGCACCTCCCTTGTGGTACAATGTGAACATGACTGAGTTGCTGTAAAGGTACTTCAAGAGATTGCAATATGATAACAGCAAGATGGAAGCATATGTATGTTGCCATTGGACATAGGCACCTGGGACTGTGCACACACCACTGCAAGTCATCAGTCACTACTTTAAAACTAGTTACAAAATTTTGCCTCTAATACATCTACTACAAATGTACTTCAGAACAGCCTTGTTTAGAGAGTTCAAAATTTTCTTTGTTTCTAGTCCTGTTTTATTTGTGGTTAGTCTACTGTCATATATCCTTGTACCACCTTTGTCCTGTAACTTAAATGTGTTTCCATTTCTTTCTCAATGGCAATTTACTGTAATTCCTCCTTGCTGTTCAGAAGTCACACAGAATTACCAAAACAACTGAAGCATAAAGAAAAGTTTCTACTGGTAAACTCATTATAGCAATGACATACTGTCTTTCACAAAATGTTTACTCCCCTCTCTGGTTTTAAAGTGTGGCAGATCAGGTGTGCAGTGGTTGCAGTATAAACTTAGGCAGAACAATTTTAATCTTCTTGTGTTCAACTCTCACATACATTTTATTTCCTTGTTTACTCAAACTGAAGTGCTGTCTGGGAACATGCACTGCGTGTTCACACAATAGTCCATACTTGTAATGGGGAAGGAGCAAAATCGTGGTGTGCTTCCTGAAAATGGAGGGCTATTGTTGTCAGAAATCAGGAAAAGTAATACGTATCAACCAGAACCAGTCCTGATACCTCCTGAAAGCTTAGTATATACATGCATTTTTTCACTGTATTTTAAGTCTTCTGACAGAGGTTGTTTCTCTTTGTGTCTGTTCTGATCAAGTTCTATTTGGTCAGACCATTCGTGGTTTCTTCTTTTTAATTTTTAGTTTTCTAAATAAAATAGGAAAATACAGAGTTTCTAGCAAATGAAATGTTGATTTTTTTCTTTGCAATATGCCTTTCCAATATGCCACATTGTAGTAACATCTTTTTATATTAATTCTAAGAAGTAGAATTAAAGTTAAAGTAGGTTAAAGAGAGAAAAGAGATCTGAATTTGAAAAAGTTAATGATGTTGATAGCTCTAAAGAGTGACTGACACCAGCCTCAAGGCTATTTTGCCTTGAGAGGCTTCTCAGTGAAAAGCTGACTTCATCATATCTTTTTATTCGCTTATCAGGAACTATTAGTTCACCTAAGTGCAGTTGTCTATCAGTCATTTATAGGATATGTAGGTGTAAGGGAAGGCAAATTAGTCCCTGGTGTCACCCCAGTGATTTTGCTTGTCTTATACCAAAGAGGAGTGAAGCCCAGCATGCACATTTTTTCCCATCAATGATGGTCTAAAAAGAAAGCAAAAGAGATCCAATACTTCTTGGAATCATTGTATAGATATACAAAATATAACACTGCGTTTCAAATCCGAATTTTGCCCACCTCTGTGAGTGGCAATTTCAACTAATTTGAAGGTTGTGTTCAGGAAAATATTCAGAAAAAGTGTGCATGAGAAAGAAGTTAAAAAGAAATATTTGAAGTTCAACACAAAGCTAGTCATTTTTACCTGGTTAAACATTTAAAAGTGTTTAATCTAGTGTTTTTATTTGACACACCTTTGATGACTTGTGAAAATTCGTGACAGTCAGACGAATTCCCCAGTGAGTAGAGAAAAGGGAATATCACACACATTTTTAAGATGTGTAGAAATGAAGAACCATTTCTCTCTATATGGTTGTAGAAATGAGGAACCTTATCTCTATATATAGTAAAATCACAGAACAGATCCTCCTAGAAGTTAATTTGAAAGATAAGTAAGGCAGGTACATGTTTTGAGGCAGCCATCATGACCAAGGGCAAATAGTGCCTGACAAATGTAGGGGCCTTCTACAATGGAGAGACCACATCAGAGGTCAAGTGAAGAGATAAAGATGTCATCTCCCTGGAATTCTGTAAGGTCTTTCATACAGTTCTCTACAATATACTTACTTCTAAATTGGAGATATGGGTTTGATGCATGGACTGTTAGATGAATAAAGAATTGGCCAGATGTCCAAAGAGTAAATGGCTCAATGTCCAAGTGGAAACCAGTAATGAGTGGTATTCATCCAAGGTCTGTAAATGAAAGTGGGATTGAGTGGACCCTCATCAAGTTTGCAGACAACACCAAGCTGAGTTGTACAGTTGATGTGGTAGAAGGAAGGGAAGCCATTCAGAGGGACCTTGACAGGGTTGTGGAGTGGGTGCATGTGAAGTTTATGAAGTTCAACAATGCCAAGTGCAAGGATGAGTGCACAGTGAGGTGGACAGAGAGCTAACTGGGTGACAGAGCTCAGAGGGAGGAGATCAGTGGTGAAAAGTCTACTTTGAAATCTATAGCTAGTGGTGCTCCCTAGAGGTCAGTATTGGGGCCAGTCTTGATCAATTCGTTCATCAGTGACCTGGATGAAGACCCTGAGCGTATCGTCAGGAGGTTTGCCAATGATACAAAACTGGGAGGAGTGGCTGATACACCCAAAGGCTGTGCTGCCATCTAATGAGACATGGACAGGCTGAAGGGCTGGGTAGAGAAGAACCTAATGAAATTCAACAAAGACAAGTGTAGGGTCCTGCACCTAGGGTGGAGTAACCCCAGGCATCAGTACAGGTTAGGGGTTGACCTGCTGGATAACAGCATCAACAAGAAGGACCTGGGATTCCTGGTGGACAACAAGTTGATCATGACCCAGCAATGTGCCTTTGTGGCCAAGAAGGGCCAGTGGTATACTGGGGTACATTAGAAAGACTGTGACCAGAAGGTAGTGAGAGGTTCTCCTCCCCCTCTACACTGTCCTGGTGAGGCTGCATCTGGAGTACTGTGTTCCATTCTGGGCTCCCCAGTTTAAGAAGGACAACGAATTTTCTGAGCTCCCCAGTTTAAGAAGAACAAGTTGATTAGGGGTCTGAAGCATCTTTCAAATGAGGAAAGGCTCAGAAGGCTTTGTCTGTTCAGCCTGGAGAAGTCTGAGAGGGTGTCTTATTTATGCTCATAAATATTTCAAAGGTGAGTGTCAAGAGGATGGGATCAGACTCTTTTCAGTGGCACCCATTGATAGGGGCAAGGGGCAAAGACTGAAACATACACAATTCCATCTGAATATGAGGAGAAACTTATTTACTTTGAGGGTGACAGAACACTGAAACAGGCTGCCCAGCGACATTGTGGAGTCTCCTTCTCTGGAGACATTCAAAACCCACCTGGACATGTTACTGTGTGATCTGCTCTAGATGAACCTGCTTTAGTAGAGGAGTTGCACTAGGTTAACTCCAACCATTCTCTGTGATTCTGTGATTTTGTCCATTCCAACAGAATCTATTCCATTCCATTCCATTCCATTCCATTCCATTCCATTCCATTCTATTCCATTCTTTGAAATCCAGAAAGTGAGAAACAAAGGACTGGAACTTACTGTAAAGATTAAGCTCTAAGAATGGCTTCTTTTGCATTGCAATATGAATAAGAATTTTATGCAGTGATCTTTTGGTAAAAAAACTTACATATGAAGAATGTGGGCACACAATGTAGCAGATAGGGTAGAACAGGAAGAAAATTATACTTCTCTGTTCTCCCATAATCACTTTTAAGTCCCAAATGTAGAAAATAATTACTATACAGGAAATATGTGTCAGGAAATGTTCCTTTCATAAACAAAGAAGTGTATGAAATTTAGTGGGTTTGCATATTGTAATGTTGGGCCATGTCTATAAAGGACAACCACATGTGAGAACACAAAATCCATTGGAGGGAAAGAGATAAAAAACGTAAGATAAAACAGAATACTGGGCTATCTGTTAGCATGCACACTACCCTCACTTAGCTTCTAGCAGTCAGGAAGATCTCAGTTACAAGGGGTAGAGAGAGCTTCTACTACTCCCGAACACAAATTTGATGTTCCTGGTTGTCATCTGCTGACACCTTGTGTTTTTTTTTTTATTCTGGGATTTTCTAACTTACAATGTGCATGCTCTACCTCTCTCTTGAATCTGCAGATTGCTGACTATCCCTGTTTCAGCAATCTGCCTTCAGTTCTACCTTTCTTGCCTTGCACAGATCTACGAATTTTTTCACAGCTTTACCTTACGACTTAGCAACATCTTTAGACATCTAAGCCAGTTATACAGCTGGACTATACCACAGCTAGGCCATGGATGAAACTCTATGAAGGAATGAAACTTTATGGAGGGTAGTGACAGGTTACAAACCTCTCATTTAGTGTTCATTAGGCAACAGCACCAGCAAGCTGAGATACCGTTTCTTGTAGATGTACTCTGAAACCTGTTTCCAGGATTGTCATATTTTAAGCTATTTTGGCTTTTGCCCCAAAGGACTAGTGTTAAGGAAGTTTCTTCTCCTGAGGTTACCTGATGCAGAAACTCAGGAATGGATTGCAGAAATTATTTTTAAATAAATAATTTATTTGTAAGGGATAGCATAGGACTGCTTGAGCTAGGTGCCTCCAGTAGATGGAACCCTATCTAAGAAAACCTTCCAATCTAAGCTTCCCACCTCTCACATGTCAGATTGGACCAACTGTGAAATTGGAGTCTGAAGTCTACTTATTCTTCCTTGGGTCCCTTTGTTTTTGTCAGGCAGGCTGTTTCTTATCTCTGTGTGTAGTTTTTGTCTTTTACTGATCAGACTAGACATCAGTCTAAGTTCTGACCTTCAGCTGTTATTTTGCACCCACAGCTGGGGAGAAAAATAAGTTATTTGCCATAACCAAAATGTTCTTCTATTTGTCGTCTTCTTTTAGATGCACTGTTCTTTTCCTTTACTAAATTCCAGAAATGCAGTTCTCACCAACAATCAAAACTTCCCCTTATCTAGTAGCTTGAGCTGACTTTGAGCCCTTTTTTGTTTAATGAGGCAGAAAGTTCAAAAGTTCACAGCTTGCAGTCTAAGAAAACTAACTTATGCTAACTGAACTCTATATAAGCAGTTTCTAAACAAATTCTGTAAGAAGCAATATACCAAATAATTTGATAAGATAAGACAATCTATTCACTAGCAACTGGTAAAACTTACAAGGAGGGATCTTAAGTTGAAAAACTTTAGTCCTGTCTTTGGCCTGTTCCAAAATTAGGCAGAAGTTCTGACTTTGCAAGCTGAATCTTTTATACTTCACTGAATAACATCTACAATTTCTGAATTATCTCCTAAATCTATTATTTTTCCTTTTAGTTCAGCTGTGTCTCCGTGATGCTCTATGGAACAGAAAATGACTTTTGAGTCCATGCCTGATGAGTCTCATAGAAAAGAGAATAACCCCTTTGGATTAGAGCCATCCCGTCCAAGAAGCCAGCACAGAAAATAACACAGAAGTAAGAAGAGAAAAGTGGGCTTCTCTCATAGTAAGATTCTGCTATGATGTAGTGCAAAGTTATGCAAAAGAATCCAAAATTCAGAGGTCAGAGAGAAATATTTTTCCCCTTCATGCCACCTTCTACCCATGTGATGGGCACCTTGAGTGGCAGGGAGGGATAAATATGTATACATTTTCTTCCATTTATTTAGTAGGCCTATGGGAAGTAAAACCCACATGTAGTCCGATGCAACTTTCCATGCTGGAACCAGATGCCAGTCACACTGTGTACCTGGTGTCATCTCTCCAGATTTCTTTCTTAACAGTATCTCCTTCAGAAAAGTTGCTTGGTTTGATATTAATTTTGCTTTTATCAATTAAACATTTAAAAATACCACAAAAGCATTTGTGATATTGCCAACTTTGCATGAAAATGTTCTTTTTGAGAAAGACTATTTTTTGTTTCCTGATAAGTTGCATTGTCATTGTAAGCCTCTTAGTTCTAGGTTTTGGCATTTACTAATCTTTAGTGGATTTTGCTTCATGATTAGGTAAGAAAAACCTTTTGAAATTATGCTTAGGGAACTACTGAAGTTCTCCCATCAGTGTGATCGTTTTTAGTTGTAAAGTGGAAAGCAGCGAAATGCATGTCACTTCATGAAACTGGATTCAGCAACAATTTTCATCAGCAAGTCAGAAAATGATATTATTTTATAGAGCAATGTAAAAAAACGTCACCTTTTTAAATAATGTGAAAGATTAATCTAATGCCATCCATATGAAAGCCATATGCGTTGGTTTTTTTTTTTTTTTTTTTTTTTTTTTTTTAAATGCTCTCTCATGTAGGTTTTAATTAATAGGTCTTTCTGGTATTACAATGAAAAAAGTTTGTTAAGAGTTTGTTTGGTTGGTTTTTATTTCAAACTTCAGTGAGATTAGATCTAGTTTAATAGGTTGGAATCTATCTGAGCAGAACAAAAATAATTCCTGCTGAAGAATGTATCTGATTTTGCGTTGTGAACCTTGGCTGAAAAACCATATATTAAAAAAAAAAAAAAAGTTATACTTTTTATGAACAGTTATCCATCCTCAACCACCTTACTAGTTCAAGGAAGAATATAATTTGAAACTAAATCTTCCCTGCACAGGGAGATTTTAATTTATCCCACAGTGATTTAATTTATGCCATGGTTTATAACAATCCTTACTTAACCTATCAATTACATCAAGTCCCTTAGGAAAGTCAAACCAGCATTTTGGAATGCAAAATGACATTATTATTATTAAGGGTCTTATCCTTACATAAAAAGGACTAATTTTCTGTGAATCAAAAGTGAATTCTTGTGGTCTGTGAAGAAACAAATTTCTTGACAGACAGTAGCTCTTATGCAACCTTCTGAAGTATTTTCTGGAAGAGATACATTGAAGGTAGGGCATTACTAATGTCAACAATTTAAAACACCTATTTGTTTTCTAGATTGTGGTATGAATCTAGCCATTTCAATGGAGAAAAAAGGTCAAGTTTGTTTTTCTCCATCAGCACGAGACTGTATTCATACAAGCTGCCAGACCTTGCAGAGGTTACCAAATTTGCTTCTAAATAGTTGCGCTCATTTCAGCTGGAAAGCTGTCTGTCTGGAGTGGCTTCTTCACCATCCCATAATCTGCCTCTGTCTTTTCACAGAACACATTCCTGCTGTTCTCCTACTTATATATCTGTACAGATGTCTGCAAGCTGCTGAGCCACCTGTGTACCATTAACAATCAGGTTTATGTTTGTTTTTCACTGCTTTTACATACAAATTTGTATTTGCTTTATGATTGCCTGGGAAAGACAGAGATCTGCTTGAAAGCTAACCTGTTGTGCCCATGCTTGGTAACACAGATGGGTCACTGAAGGGCAATTTTCAGGAAGATTCAGGAATTAGTGACGATTCCACTACCTGCTTCCATGTCTGACAGTGATTACTGAAGTCACTCACATGATGAGACATAATCCTAGGGTCTGAGAGTTCTCAACTGAATATTTCAGTGTAATTTTTCCTAAAGATTTTTTCTCTTTCTGGCTGCATCATGTACATTCTGCTATCTTCAAGTGGGACTTTCTAGGAATAAAAGCAGACACACTTAAGTGTTAGAGATTTCAATTACTCATAGCAGAAAATTCTTTATTAAGTGTACCTTTTTCTTCTAATTCAGTTTTACAGTATCAGAAGAAAACTGATTTTTAATAGAAGCATTTATGAAAATTTTTCTTAATTCTACTCTGTTTTGTTCCATAGAATACACTTCAGTTTTATAAGCAGAGTTCATCAAGAAAATAGCAGTACTCTCGATCTCCATGCTGTAGTAGTACAAACTATACAGAAAACAAAACAAAACAAAACAAAACTAGCAGCCCAAAACCTACAAGACAAATCATGTCTCACTTTATGAGTCTTTCTCTTTTCAATATGTAAAGTTAACTGTCTAAAAATGAGCTGGGGTAAACTACTTCAGCATTTCAGGATGAATTTGTTCCAATTAGAAACATTTCAAAATACAAGTCTAACCATCTTATTAATTAATTAATTAATTAATTTAGCTATTTATTTATTTATATTCATTTTATTTATTTATTTATTTATCTATCTATCTATTTTAGAGCGGTCTTGTAGTCCATTTTGTTCAGTAATTTCCAGCTTCAATATCCTTGTATTAAGACTTTCCTTCTCATCTTTGTCCTTTGTTCTTCAGTTAAGATGTCATATGTTATTTAATGTTCATTCTTGGAAAATTATGTTGCCTAAATTTAAATTGTGGAAGATATGATCAAAGACTGTATTTACTGAGATATTATAAATACATATCATAAGGTTTATTCTGAGTTCTTATACTACTGCTCAAAAAAGACAATTTTTAAATTTTTTGCAACGGACTCCCTTCCCAGGTTTGGTCATGTAAATGAAGGTTTTACTTTGATCCATATAAGCCTAATAACTTATTTTTTTTTTTCTTCCAGAAAATATTACCAATTTATTATTATTCTTTATTCCAATATTTAGTGCTGTCCTAATACTTGTTAGCTAATTTTAAAACTAGAAATATTAGTCTGTGATAGCCATTGGTGATGGTCTCAAAAATGCAGTGCCATTCTGCAGGCTGAGAGCACATAACCTTTTTGTAACAATTGTGCTGTCTATAAAGATTTCCTAAAAATTCTGTAACCAAATAGTGCAGACAGTGTTACTCCTGTGATAAAAAAACAGTGGACTGAGTAGTTAGTAGGGAAAATCCTGGTCTTTGACCTCTGAAACACAAGTTTGAACACAAATTTATCTTAATTTTTAGTGGGAGTTAGGTCAAAAGCAAAACTAATCAAGCATCTAGGCACGACATAGCAGACAAGAAAACAATGGAGTTATCATTGTCATCTATCTTCCCAGTGATGGAAGAAGAGAGACACAGGAAGGGACCTAAAGGTTAAGGATTATTAGCTACTTTCTGTGGACATGCCTTCACTCCATTGAATTAAAAAATGATTTATAATCCCAGCATAACAGTACATCTCACCAGTGACTACATCAGGTTCAGCTTTCAATGACACAGCTCAGATGTGAATCATCTTTAACATTTTCAATTCCACCATTTTCCTAGCTACCAAGGTTTTGAGACTTTTTTCTAAAAATATATATGTATATAAATATATAAATACGCATGATATACGATAAACAAATTCTACTGCTAGAGTAGAGTTTAGGTTGAAATTTAGTACAATATAATTTGAAAATTAAAACCCTAACAACTCCCCCCCAAAACATGTTTTATGTTTGTGTGTTGTTTTGTTTGCTTGTTAATTTGGTGTTTGGTTTTGGCTTTTTGTTTGTTTTGTTTAATTTGTTTGGTGTTTGTTTGTTTGTTTTTACCTGAGGAAAGTTTCAAGAGGAATGTAAACTCTGTATTTTGTTTTGATGTTTTTCAGAATTTGCATTCAAGTTTTTTGTTTACGCAGCCCACTCTTGTTTTGTCATATTGCCTGGTCCGCCATGTTTATCTGCCTTTTATTTTCCACTCCTCCTTTCTAAATTTTTTAAAGGAATTCACCTGACTGCCATGACTTCTCAGATATCATAGAGGGTGTCTTGGTAACTACATCAACCAGTTCCCTCAGGACTCTGAGATACATCTTGTTCCCTCTCCTCTCCTCTCCTCTCCTCTCCTCTCCTCTCCTCTCCTCTCCTCTCCTCTCCTCTCCTCTCCTCTCCTCTCCTCTCCTCTCCTCTCCTCTCCTCTCCTCTCCTCTCCTCTCCTCTCCTCTCCTCTCCTCTCCTCTCCTCTCCTCTCCTCTCCTCTCCTCTCCTCTCCTCTCCTCTCCTCTCCTCTCCTCTCCTCTCCTCTCCTCTCCTCTCCTCTCCTCTCCTCTCCTCTCCTCTCCTCTCCTCTCCTCTCCTCTCCTCTCCTCCCCTCTCCTCCCCTCTCCTCCCCTCTCCTCCCCTCTCCTCCCCTCTCCTCCCCGCCCCTCCTCCCCGCCCCTCCTCCCCGCCCCTCCTCCCCGCCCCGCCCCTCCCCTCCCATGCCCTCCCCTCCCATGCCCTCCCCTCCCCTCCTCTCCTCTTCCCTTTTGCTGTTAAAGTGTTGATAAGTTCTGTTATCACAGTATCACAGTATGTTTGAGATTGGAAGGGACCTCGAAAGATCATCTAGTCCAATCCTCCTGTTGGAGCAGGAATGCCTAGGTGAGGTAGCACAGGAATGTGTCCAGGTGGGCTTTGAATGTCACCAGAGTAGGAGACTCCACAACCGCCCTGGGCAGCCTGTTCCAGTGCTCTGTCACCCTCACTGAGAAGAAGTTTTTTCTCAAATTTAAGTGGAACCTCTTGTGTTCCAGCTTGATCCAATTACCCCTTGTCCTATCATTGTTTGCCACTGAGAAGAGCCTGGCTCCATCCTCGTGGCACTCACCCTTTATGTATTTATAAACATTAATAAGGTCACCCCTCAGTCTCCTCTTCTCCAAACTAAAGAGACCCAGCTACCTCAGCCTTTCTTCATAAGGGAGATGCTCCACTCCTTCATCATCTTTGTTGCCCTACGCTGGACCCTCTCCAGCAGTTCCCTGTCCTTCTTGAACTGAGGGGCGCAGAACTGGACACAATATTCCAGATGGGGTCTCACCAGGGTGGAGTAGAGGGGAAGGAGGACCTCTCTCGATCTACTGACCACCCCACTTGTAATACACCCGAGGATGCCATTGGCCTTCCTGGCCACAAGAGCACAATGCTGGCTCATGGTCATCCTGTTGTCCACCAGGACCCCCAGGTCCCTTTCCCCTACACTGCTCTCTAATAGGTCATTCCCCAACCTATACTGGAACCTGGGGTTGTTCCTGCCCAGATGCAGGACTCTACACTTTCCCTTGTTAAATTTCATCAGGTTATTCCCCGTCCAACTCTCCAGCCTGTCCTGGTCCTGCTGGATGGCAGCACAGCCTTTCTGGTATGTCAGCCACTCCTCCCATCTTAGTGTCATCAGCAAACTTGCTGCTAGTACACTCAATTCCCTCGTCCAAATCGTTAATGAATATATTGAATAATATTGGCCCCAGTACTGACCCCTGAGGCGCTCCACTAGATACTGGCCTCCAACTGGACTCTGCACTGTTGACCACCACTCTCTGGCTTCTCTCTTTAAGCCAGTTTGCAACCCACCTCACTACTCTATTGTCTAGACCACACCTCCTCAACTTAGCTGTGAGAATGCTGTGAGAGACTGTGTCAAAGGCTTTACTGAAGTCAAGGTAGACCACATACACCGCTCTGCCATCATCCATCCACGTTGTTACATTCTCATAAAAGGCTATGAGGTTGGTCAAACATGACTTACCCTTGGGAAAGCCATGCTGGCTGCCCCTAATGACCCTCTTATCCCTAATATGCCTTGAGATGACACCAAGGATAAGCTGTTCCATTACTTTCCCAGGGACAGAGGTGAGGCTGACCGTTCTATAATTACCCAGGTCTTCCTTCTTACCCATTTTGAAGACTGGAGGGACATTTGCTTTCCTCCAATCCTCGGGCACCTCTCCCATTTCCCAAGACTTGGCAAAAATGATGGAGAGCGGTTCAGCAATGACTTCAGCCAGCTCCCTCAGCACCCATGGATGCATCCCATCTGGACCCATGGATTTATGGATGTCCAGGCTATTTAATTGCTCCCTAACCTCACTGACTAAAGCAAACTCCTCCACTGACCTGGCTTCATCTGAGGTCTCAGGGGTACAGGGCTCTCCAGGACAGCCTCCAGCAGAATACACAGAGACAAAGAAGGCATTCAGCAATTCTGCCTTCTCTGTGTCTTCCGGCACCAGGGCACCCACCTCATTCATCAGTGGGCCTACATTGCCTCTGGTATTAGTTTTATCTGCTATGTGTTTGAAAAAGTTCTTCTTGCTGTCCTTGACCCCTCTCGCCAGCTGTAATTCTTAGGAGGCCTTGGCTATCCTAGCTGCTTTCCTACATCCTCTAACAGCAGCCTTATATTCCTCCCAAGTGGCCAGCCCCTGCTTCCATGACCTGTAAACTCTCCTCTTCTGCTTGAGTATACCCAACAGATCCCTATTCAACCACACAGGCCTCCTTGCTCGACTTCCTACGTGTGGGGATGCTCTGATCCTGAACATGGAAGAAGCAATCTCTGAATGCAATCCAGCTCTCTTGGGCCCCTCTTCCTTCAAGGAGTATTGCCCATGGGATTTTCTCCAGCAATTGCTTGAAAAGAATGAAGTTAGCTCTGCTAAAGTCCAGGGTTGCAATTCTACTTGCTATTCTGTTCCTGCCACATGAGATGCTGAACTCCACCATCTCGTGGTCATTGCAATCCAGGCAAAAGGTTTCCTGAAGGGTCAAAGGGATATCAGCAGCAGCTGAAGCAAAGCACATGAAGAGGTCAGTAACATTATGCTAAGTCTTTCCTCTACAGGTCACTAGTTCAAATTTAGCTGAGGTTTATAACAGCTAAAGGTAATTAGGAAGAGTGCTAGTCTATATGAAATGTTATTGACTTCTACATCACAAAATTCATCCACACAACCAATTTTTTTTGTTAGCATTATTTTATTAGAGGTTAAATCAACTTTGTTGTAGGTGGAATTGAAGGAAAACTTAACTGAGCTGGGTCCAAGAAAAATATTGGATATTGAAATTATATTAAAAAATACTGCAGTAGGTTTTTGTGGGAGGGAGGGTTTGATATATTTTTTTAAAACTATGCTTACTTCTCTGTTACAAGATCTGAAGTCGTATTTTATCCTCAAAAAATATACTAAACAATAATGGGATTATATGGCAAAAGCGACTTTCCGTAGCACAAAACCAATAAATCTTAAGTAAGAACCATATTTCTGTGATTCCCTTTAAAATGTCTGAGTTATTATTTATTTTATTTACTTGTATATCATAAACATACAGAAAAAATTGCAGCCTCATCTATACCACCTTGGTGGTGGGGATAGGGAGACAAAAGTATAAAAACAACTAGCAGAGTTCAGTGTAACCTGCATTACACTTTGATATGATCTCCAATAATATTTTCAATGACAAATTAGTGGAGTGCAGACTGGAAAAGTGACAATGAAGTGAGCTGAAAGCTGGCTGAACTGCCAGGCTCAAATGGCTGTGATCAGCAGTACAAAATCCACCTGCAGGCCATTCACTAGGGATGTAGACTAGTGATCAATGCTGTGGCCAGTACTGGTAACATTTTCATTAATGATCTGGATAATGGGGTAGTATGCACCCTCAGCAACTTTGCAGATGATACAATATTGGGAGGAGTGACTGGTGCACCAGAAGGTTGTGTCACCATCCAGAGGTACCTGAACAGGCTGGAGAAATGGGCTGACAGAAGCTTCACGCAGTTCAACAAGGAGAAATGCAAAGTCTTGCACCTGGGGAGCAGCAACCCCACATACCAGTACTAACTGGGGACCACCCAGAGGGAAAGCAGATTTGGAGAAAATTATGTGGATCTCCTGGTGGGCAACAAGGTGATAATGAGATAGCAACAGAACCTTGTGGTTCCCTCTGAACATCAGGAAGCACTTTTTTATTCTGAGTGACTGAGCACTAGCACAGGTTGTGCAGGGAAATTGCAGAGTCTTTACCCTTGGAGATATTAAAAATGTGAATGGATACAGAGATGAAATGCAGACTCAATAAATTAGCACAACAAAATAAAAGATAATGGTTAGAATCATTAGCAAAACAAATTATTGACACAAAACAAAATGAAAAAGAGAAAAAGGGAAAAACTCACTGATAGCTTATGGTGTGTGAGTTATGAGTTTATTTGTAAATTCAAATTGGAATTTCCGAGATCTGTGAGGGACAAGCTATATCTTCACAAAGAAGGATCTCTGCATCCCCTGTCTGCAATGATGAACAAGTAATTCCTGTTCTATGGGATCACAGTGTATGATTGTGGGCACCCATTCTCCCTGCAGAGAGACACAGAAATATGTATTAAGTAGAGTGACGACTGAAACACTGAGTCTTTAGCATCAGACTAATTATTCGTAGTTGTCATAGTTCTTTAAGATTTGATGTGTTATGTCATACAAAAGGTCTAATGTCTCCTGACAAAACTATTCTACAGAGCTCAAATTCAGAATACAGTTTAGTCTTGTACTTAAAGCATTCACAGGAGACGTAGAGGAGGCAAATTTAAATCCTGTGTCCGTAAGATCTATAGGCAGAAATCTTAAACATCATCTCTTATCTCATGGGAGTACTCTAAGCTGTACTAGGCTATTGAGTATGCAGAAGTACAATTCCTCTCGTTCCTCATGCTGAAACTAACTCACTTTGTATAAAACATTTTAATAGACACTGAAACCAAGAACATAAATATAGAGAGGGAAAGAGATAGCAAACTCCAGCCAAGTAATCAGACAAAGATCAATCAGCGGTGAGCAATAAGCACAGCAGTGACTGCTGAGCAACTGCAGGAAATTTAAATGTGATGAACTGACATGCACACCAGTGTCTATGGTAAGGGCCAAGGCTGAGTACAGATTGAGGAGATGAAGAGGAGATCCCGGAGCAGTGGTTCGGTCCAGAGAATAGCCGTGAAAGCAGCAGATCTCACAAGAGCGGCTGACACAGAGGAGCATTGCCAGGAACAACCAGGGGAGATGTAAACACCCTCTGAGGGAGTGCAGGCAACCAGGAACGCAGCAAACAGGGCCAGAAACAGGGGTGAAGCAGTTATTGTAGCAGTTTGAGCAGGTAGTTTAAACAGAAAGGACAAGGAAGCTCTGCGAGCTCAAGTGATTTATGTCACTTGGTTGTTGCGACTCTTGCAGAAGGAGCTGTCTATGGTATCTACTCGGGGCAAAAGGTAAGTACTCTATATTAAGCAGGAAGGAGGTGGCAACTCAGACAGAGCAGCCACAGGAACATGCAGCCACCCAAATCTCAGGCTGCAGAGAATGCCAGAATCTTTCACTGATATGGAGTGTTAATAGAGAAAAGAGTAGTGTGAGGTGTGAGCAGGTGGATGACCTGCTCAGCCTGCTAGTATTGCTTAGACAGGAGGTGGAAATAGCCGTGAAAGCAGCGGATCTCACGAGGCGGGCTGACACAGAGGAGCCTTGCCAGGAACAACCAGAGGGATGTAAACACCCTCCGAGGGAGTGCAGCAAACAAGACCAGCAAACAGGGATGAAGCAGTTAGTGTAGCAGTTTGTGCAGGTGGTTTAAGCAGGCAGGGCAAACTCAAGTGATTTACCTCACTTGGCAGTTGTGACTCTCACAGAAGGAGCCAACTATGGTATCTACTTGGGGCAAAGGTAAGTACTCTATATTAAGCAGGAAGGAGATGGCAACTCAGACAGAGCTGCTACAGGAACATACAACCACCCCGATCTCAGGCTGCAGTGAATGCTAGAGTCTTTCACTGGTATGGAGTGGTAATGGAAAAGAGTAGTGTAAGTTGTGAGCAGGTGGATGATCTGCTCAGCCTGATAATAGAGCTTAGACAGGAGGTGGAAAGGTTGAGAAGTATGAGGGAGCTGGAAAAGGAAATCAACTGGTAAGATCAAGCTCTGGCTGCCCAGGGGCAGGTAAGACCACAAGCAAGAAATGAAGATCAAGGGATTCCTTTATCCTCCCCTTGCCTGACTGAAGAAGGCAGGTCAAGGAAAAGAGCTGGACAGAAGGGAGTCCACAGGAGAAACACCCCACTACCCACTCCACCTTCCCAGGTGCCTCTGTCTAACAGGCATGAAGCTCAGGATGTGGAATGCAGCAACTTCTGGAATAAGAGGAAGTTACAGCAATTTTCTGCCCAGCGCAGAACACGGAGGATTCCTACTGTAACCACCCCAACCTCCCAGGTTCCCTTGCAAAAGAGGCATGAGGTCTTGCAAGTGGAACCAAACAGCAACACTGCGGGAGGCAGATCCACTAAGTTGAAGCTGCAGTAGAGGATAAGTCACCCTGCACCCTCCATCAAAACAGGTCCCAAAAAGAAAAAGAGGTGGGTTGTGGCTGTAGGAGATTCCCTTCTAAAGAGAACAGAAGGACCTATATGCAGACCAGACCCAGTTCTTAGGGAAGTCTGCTGCCTCCGTGGGACCAGGGTTAAAAATGTAAGAAGGAAGCTTCCTGTCCTGGTTAGGGCCTCAGACTACTATCCCCTAGAAATTTTTCAGGTAGGCAGTGATGGAACTGAAAAGACGATCAAGAGAGACTTCAAGGCCTCGAGATGACTGGTCAAGGGATCAGGAGCACCAGTACTGTTCAGCTCTATCCCCACAGTTGTAGGATATGACAAAGAAAGATACAGGAAGACTCAGCAGATCAATACCAGGCTGTGGGACTGGTGTCACCAGCAGAATTTTGGGTTTTTTGGTCATGGGTCTGCTCACATGACACCAGGCCTGCTAGCAACAAGTACAACAAACCTGTCTCAAAAAAGAGTATCCTGGGATAGAAGTTAGCAAAACTCATTGAGAGGGCTTTAAACTTTATTTAAATGGGGAAGGGGAGGATATCAGGTGTGGCAGAGGCAAACCCAAGGGCCGCATGTCGGCGTCTGAGGGCAGTGCTAATGAGGCCATTCGGTCTGCCATCTCAGTGGAATCAATGGCTCAGCTGAAGTTCATCTATATGAACGCACACAGCAAGGGCTACAAACAGGAGGAGCTGGAAGCCCTTGTGAGGCAGAAAAAATATTATTTATTTCACCTCTCAGAAAGATGGTGGGATGACTCTCATAACCGGAGTGCTGCATAAGGTGGTTATAAACACTTCAGAAAGGATAGGTGAGAAAGGAGAGGAGGTGGGGTAGCCATGTATGTTAGGGAGGGTTTTGATTGTCTGGAACTTGATGATGATGATGAAACGGTTGAGTGTCTATGGGTGAGAATCAAGGGGAATGGTAACAAGGCAGACGACTGGTGGGGGTCTGTTACAGACCACCCAACCAGGATGAAGAGGCAGATGAAATATTTTGCAGGCACCTGGGAGAAGTCTCCCAATCACTAGCCCTTGTTCTTATGGGGGTCTTCAACCTACCAGATGTCTGCTGGAAATACAACACAGCAGAAAGGAAACTGTCTAGGAGGTTCCTGCAGTGCATGGAAGGCAACCTCCTGGCACATCTGGTTAGTGAACCTACCAGGGAAGGAGTCTCACTGGATCTGTTGTTTGTAAATAGAGGAGGGCTCATGGGCAACATGTTGGTTGGAAGTCACCCTGAGTATAGTGATCATGAAATGGTTGAGTTTACTGTCCTTGGAGGAGTTAGAAGGGTGGTCAGCAGAACTGCTACTTTGGACTTTCAATGGGCAGACTTTGATCTGTTTATAAGGCTGGTTGGCAGAGTCCTCTGGGAGGCAGTCCTGAAGGACAAACGAGTCCAGGAAGGTTGATCCCTCTTCAAGAAGGTAATCTTAGAGGTGAAGTAGCAGGCTGCTCCCATGTACCAGAAGGTGAGCTGGTGGGGAAGAAGGCCGACCTGGCTGAACAGAGAGCTGTGGCTGGAACATGGGAATAATAAGAGAATTTATAACTTTAGGAAGGAGGGGCAAGCTACTCAAGAGGAATACAAGAATTCTGTGAGGTTATGCAGGGAGAAAATTAGAAGGGCCTAAGCACAACTAGAGCTAAGCCTGGCCACTGCTTTGAAAGGCAACAAGAAATGTTTCTATAAATATCTAAGTAACAAGAGGAGGTCTAAGGAGAATTCCATCGCCTGATGGGTGCCAGGGGGAAACAAAGTGACAGAAAATGAGAGAAAGGCTGAAGTACTAAATGCCACCTTTGCCTCAGTCTTTAATACTCGAGACAGTTGTGCTCCAGTTAGCCAGCCCCCTGAGCCAGAAGACAGGGATGGGGAGTGGAACGAAGCCCTAGTAATCCAAGGAGAAATGCTTAGCCACCTGTTACATCACTTGGACACCCACAAGTCTATGGGACCAGATAGAATACACCCAAGGGTGCTGAGGGAGCTGGCGGAGGTGATCACTAAGCCAGTCTCCATTATCTATAAGCAATCCTGTCTAACTGGGGAGGTCACACTTGACTGGAAGTTGGCAAACACAACTCCCATCTACAAGAAGGACCAGAAGGAGAATCCGGCAAACTACGGACATCTCAGTCTAACCTCAGTGCTAGGGAAATTCGTGGAGCAGACTATCCTGAGTAACATCACACAGCACATACAAGAGAATCATATGATCAAGCCCAACCAACATAGGTTTATGGAAGGCAAGTCCTGTTTGACCAAACTGATCTCCTTATACAACAAAGTGGCCCACCTAGTACATGAGGGAAAGGCTATTGATGTTGTGTACTTAGACTTCAGTAACGCCTTTGACACCATATCCTGTAGCATTCTCCTGAAGAAGATGGCAGGTCATGGCCCAGATGGGTGTACTCTTTGATGGATAAAGAACTTTCTGGAGGGCCAGGTCCAAAGAGCTGTGGTGAATAAAGCCAAATCCAGCTGGTGACAGGTGGTGTTCCCCAGGGCTCAGTATCAGGGCCTGTTCTGTTTAATCTTTTTTATCAATGACTTGGATGAAGGGATTGAGTGCACCCTTAGTAATTTTGTAGATGACACCAAATTAGGTGGAAGTGTTGATCTGCTGGAGGGTAAGAAGGCCATACAGAGGGATCTGGACCATTTGGATCATTAGGCTGAGGCCAATTGTATGAGGTTTAACAAGGGCAGGTGTCGGGTCCCACACTTGGGTCACAACAACCCCAGGCAGCGCTACAGGCTCGGGGAAGAGTGGCTGGAAAGCTGCCTGACAGAAAGGGAGCTGTGGGTTATGATTGACAGCCACGTGGATATGAGGCAGAAATGTGCCCAGGTGTGGCGACAGTAGAAGGTATGGCTCCAGCCACACAGATGATAAAGAAAGATCAATACTAACATGACCATCCTGGACAGTCAAAGAAGAAATAATACTAACATGATTAAATCACAGCAATTAGTCAAAATGTAAAGAGTCTTGGACAGGTTATACACAAGTATGTTTTTATGAGTGTAAGGAGTGATAGCCCAGGCCAGTGAGAATGATATCTTAGGCCAGAATACTGTCCCCATATGTATGATGTGTTAATGTTGGCCCTGGGTGTGTGAATGAGTGGGTCTGGATGCTGCCCACAAGATATGCATGGGAATGTGACTGAAAACAGTCATGAGTATGGTGTGTTCGGAATAACATTTTTGAAAAAACATCCCGTCTAACCTCTTGGTCCAGGGCCGTATCTGTAAAGCTATAAATTGAGAAAGGGTAATTAAAGGTGGTTTAGCTCAGCTCAGCTCTGCTCTGTCTGGCTCTGCTCTGGCTGCTAACAAGACTTCTATATCTGTACATCTCCGTATGTGTCATTCTCATCGCTGCACCCAGGTGGCCAAAAAGGTCAACAGCATCCTGGCTTGTATCAGGAATAGTGTGGCCAGCAGGACTAGAGAAGTGATTGTGCCACTCTACTTGGTGATGGTGAGGCCCCAACTTGAATACTGTGTTCAGTTTTGGGCCCTCATCATAAGAAGAACATTGAAGTACTAGAGAGAGTACAGAGGAGGGTGACGAAGCTGGTAAGGGGCCTGTAGCACAAGTCCTAGGAGGTGTGGTTGAGGGAGCTGGGCTTGTTTAGCTTTGAGAAAAGGAGGCTGAGGGGAGACCTTATTGTTGTTTACAACTACCTGAAAGGAGGTTGTAGCAAGGAGTATGTTGGTCTCTTCTCCCAAGTAACAAGTGATAGGACAAGAGGAAACGTCCTCAAGTTGCACCAGGGGAGATTTAGGTTGGATATCAGGAAAAAATTCTCTATGGAATGCGTTGTCAGGCCTTGGAACAGACTGTCCAGGGAAGTGGTGGAGTCACCATCCCTGGAGGTGTTTAAAAGGCGTTTAGACGAGGTCTGCCATGAGAACAAGGGCTAGTGATTGTGAGACTTCTCCCAGCGGCCAGCAAAAAGTTTCCATCTCCTATCTAAGCAAAACTAGCAGGCTGAGCAGGTCATCCACCTACTCACACCTCACACTACTCTTTCCTCTATTAACATTCCGTATCAGTGAAAGATTCTGGCATTCTCTGCAGCCTGAGATTTGGGTGGCTGTATGTTCTTGTGGCTGCTCTGTCTGAGTTGCCACCTCCTTTCTGCTGAGTACAGAGTACTTACTTTTGCCTCGAGTAGATACCATAGACAGCTCCTTCTGCAAGAGTCGCAACAACCAAGTGACGTAAATCACTTGAGCTTGCAGAACTTCCTTGTCCTTCCTGCTTAAACTACCTGCTCAAACTGCTACAATAACTACTTCACCCATGTTTCTGGCCCTGTTTGCTGCGTTCCTGGTTGCCTGCACTCCCTCAGAGGGTGTTTACATCTCCCCTGGTTGTTCCTGACAATACTCCTCTGTGTCAGCCCCTCTTGTGAGATCTGCTGCTTTCACGGCTATTCTCTGGGCAGAACCACTGCTCTGGAATCTCCTCTTCATCTCCTCAATCTCTGCTCAGCCTTGGCCCTTACCGTAGACACTGCTGTGTGTGTCGGTTCACTGCATTTAGATCTCCTGCGGTTGCTCTGTAGTAGTTGCTGTGCTCATCACTCACAGCTAACCTGCTGTGGGGTATATTGCTTTTAGATGACTACAACATTTAGTTGGAATTTTGGATTTTGAAATGGTATTGCTTTGGTGTTTGGAGTGTCCTGTCCCACTCAGTGGGATTTTTAAATAGTCTGTGTGGTAACCTGGAATAAAGACAATTACTTGAGAGGTTCAATTAAATAATGAATTTACTAAAAACTCAGTGGAATTACAGTGAATAGTGATTTGGCAAAAGTTCTTAACTATATCATAAAACTTAACAAGATTTCAGCAACAAAACTCAAAACAATATTACCCTTACATGCCCAGAATAAAGTCAGAAGGAGAGAAATAAAGACAAAAAAGAGAGATAGATTAAGATACCAGAACAAATATCCAACTTCAGCACTCCAAGGTTCTGTTGATCCAGAGAAGATCTCTGTAGCTTTCTTGGAAATGAGTGGGATTAAAATTTCAGTGATGCCATGCACACACCTGGTGTCCCCAGTGAGGAGGTTTTATACTTTAGTCCATTTTCATGTGAGACAGGAGAGGGTGGGTCATCTCCTCCGTCTGCTCGCTCTTCATGCTAATTAAGGAGATTGTTCCAGAAATAGGTCAGTGGTCTGAGAAAATAGGTCGATGGTCTCAAAAGTACCTAGAAGTGAGTCATTTTGTCCTCTATGGGTAGCTGGTAATTTGTTATTTCTCAGTGATCATTGAATGGACCTGCCTTGCTTCCAGCTCAGTTAATCAGGAATGAGGACTGAGGCCTTGGTAGGCTTCAAGGAAGAAACACTGGAAATGCTTTTATCCCAAAAATTTATGCTTTCATTTTGCAAAGACCTTGAGAAACAGACAAATTCTGTCTCCACAGCCCTTACCTGTTCTAGTCAGAAGTTGCAAAAAATAGCTGTTTAAGGCATAACATTTACCGTTAAAGAGGTCTTTGTTTTGCAAAGGACAGTGAGGCCTCAAGGCCATCACAGAATCGCAGAATGTTAGGGATTGGAAGGGACCTCAAATGATCATCTAGTCCAATCCCCCTGCTGGAGCCCGAACGTTTAGATGAGGCTACACAGGAAGGTGTACAGGTAGGTTTTGAATGTCTCCAAAGTAGGAGACTCCACAACCCCTCTGGGCAGCCTGTTCCAGTGTTCTGATACCCATACTGAGAAGAAGTTTCTTCTCAAATTTAAGTGGAGTTAAATTTGTGTTCCGGTTTGAACACATTACTCCCTGTCCTATCATTGGTTGTCACTGAGAAGAACCTGGTTTCATCCTCATGACACTCACCCTTTATATATTTGTAAACATTAATAAGGTCACCCCTCAGTCTCCTATTCTCCAAGCTAAAGAGACCCAGCTCCCTCAGCCTTTCCTCATAAGGGAAATGCTCCCTTAATTATCTTTGTGGCTCTGCGCTGCACTCTCTCCAGCAGTTCCCTGTCCTTCTTGAACTGAGAGGCCCAGAACTGGACCCAATATTCCAAATGTGGTCTCACCAGGGCGGAGTAGAGGGGAAGGAGAACCTCTCTGGACCTACTAACCACCCCCTTCTAATACACCTCACATAAAGTCATGAGACTCCGTGCTGACATACAATTTACAAAACAAATGTCTGCTGAAAAATATAGAAATATCAACTCTTACACAAGTGAAAACATTAGTCAAACTGGACTTAAAGACAGTAAAGACAGTGAACATAGCCTTGATCAGACAAAAATATCTCAGAAGCTTTCTCGTGACTTGGATGTTTTCACAACTTTTAACATATGAAATAGCAAGCTATTTAAAAGCATGTATTAATGGCTTTCTGATAATTTATATAATTTAGAAGGATTAATAGTATTTCATTTATTTTCTATATAATTGTTAACAATGTTAGGACTCACAGTCCTAGTAATAAATAAAAGCACAGTGCTTTCTTGTTCGTGGTGGCTTTTATTATTCCTCATATTGAATGGAAGAGGTGAATAACACCAGCTGCTGTTGGTTAACATGAAGATGCTTTGATTTTGTCTATTGCATAGAGGCTCTCAGTTAACTTTTCTGGCAATTTTTATGTATGCAAAATTCCTAGTGTACGCAGGACCACATAAAAACCAGTGCAAAAACATACAACCTTTACCTAAAAGATAGCTATGGCACATAAGAATAACACAATATCCTATTTGTGGGTAAAGAACTAACAAATACTAAAAAATCACTACAGACCCAGATGTACTACCCTTTTTGATGACCTTATGTGCCTCTAGTGCTAAACACTAGATTTTGCATAAACAGAAATGAATACTCTCAGGTTTATAACTTATAATTTAATGTCTCAAAATATCACTGCCAGATTGAGTAATATGAAATGAATTTTCAGAAATACTGTTCTTTAAGACCGAGCATCTGCTGTGATTGTGTATCACCTTACCCGAGGAGGTCCGACATCTGACTATAATCTCCAAGTTATATCATGATATCCATCTTTTAAAATAATATTGACTGAATCCTATCTCCTATAAACTCTTTGAAGTCACTAAAATTAGACAGAACTGAGTATTGTAAGCGTAGATTTCTGAGCAATAAATAGTAAGCACCTGTTGTTTAATAACATTTTAGGTAAAACAATAAAGCTCATCATAACAGAAAAGACAGTGAACCATGGTTACCTTTACCTGAATATTAGAGAAAAACAAAAAATGGTGTTATGCAAGAGCACAATAAAACATAAACATTAAAACTATGAGAAAAAATGTTAAAGATCAAAATTTGGTTATGCTAAGTTCAAAATGAAAATCAAATTCCCTCCGGAATGGTTCTTCTGTTCCCTTTATATTATAACGCAACAACAAGAATCATAGCACTGTCATGCACACTGTTTCATAAAAAGTGAGACATTCTGACTTCACACAGGTGTTAATCATACATTTCAATATTTGTCATATATGTGTTTTCATATTTTTATATGTATATTTTAACTAAAAGAGAAAGGTACGTTTGTCATGCCATATGGCATGTAGGTATATATTTATTCCTCTATATTATGGAGATTCTAATTGATTGTGCAAAACGTGCTATATGCCAATAAGCCATGCAAAGAATACAGAATATACAGCAGTCTTGTCACATCTCAAAAACTTCCAGTAGCATCTCTGATGATGGCCAGTGTTTTAATAGAGATATCCGACAGAAAATACAGACATATTTAGAAAAATGTGGCAATTAGTGCGGTTTTGTTTTTTAATAACTATTGATAATACTGATAATACTTTTTAAAGAATAATTAAAAAAAACTCCTGTAAGATTTTTTTCATTTTTTGCTTAACTGCTCAATCCAGATGTAGAATCTCAATCTAGAAATACTTGAAATTCAAAATAACTATAAAAAGCTTGCATTTTTGCCTTTTTTAGAATGTCTCATTCTAAATGTGAATTTGTGTCTAACATTGAGTTTTACTGTTTAAAGACTTTACACTATGACAGACCACCTTGGTGCTCACTGTCTTATTGTATGACATAGTGACAGACCATATAGATGTGATGCAATGGCGAAAAATCAAAGGTAGAGGATGTGTGGGGTGAGAAATGGATTGCATACTCCCATACAATTGAAAAATAGTGCAAAGTAACTAATGAATTGGCAAACCATTATTGGCTAAGAAATAGAGTGAGAACCTGAGTTCTAAATCTCAAAATCTAACATTTGCCTCATATTATAAAAAAAGTTCTTTGTAAGCAGAAAATACAAATTACAGTGGTATTAAATACTTTTCAGAATGAAGTTTTAAGGTCCCATAGTTATTAAATAAAATATCAGGTTTGAAAAACACTGTTTTAATGACTTTCATGTTCTTCGTGTTTCAAATTCAGTTATCTTTATTTGTACTATTTGCGAAACGGGGATCATAACGTTCTTGGGAAGACAATACTGCTTTGTTGTTGAAATTTGTACTCCAGTTAAAGAATTTTGTTTGTTTGTTTTCTTGTTAAGTCCACAGTAGAAACTCAAAACCAATCTTCCTTTCTTTCTGCCATGTACTTCAGCACCCATAATACACAGCAAACGTGTCTCTCAGTTACATTTCTAGTGGGTACACACTTCCACTTCACCTGTACAGCCTTTAGGTTTTGAGAGATAGCAACAAAACACCTGAGATTGTAAGCAGGAGACAACTAAGTTGCACAGGCTGTTTGAAGTCTTTCTAATGACTCTGGTTCAGGTAAACATAAATCACTTTTGGAGAGATATCAGGTCTGAAATTTCTTGCATGTTTAACATACTGTGGGAAACAAAACTCATCTACTTTAACACAGAAGAGACATAGCTAAGAGTTTCATTGTTTGCTTAGTTGGCAAGGGGTCAGATTCAGAGGCTTTTTTTGTTTATTTTGTTTTTCATTTAAGTAGGAAGTCCAGGTACCATAGCTCTTTAAAATCATTCAAGATGAAAATAAATATAGCATAGTATAAACTGTTATGTGTGATTGAGATCTTACACAATTGTCAATTGTAGATTGAAATTTGAAATGCAATTTAATATAGCAAAATGTGTAATAATAAGTCTGAATGCAATGTATCATTAGAGAAGTGTGATATATCTTCTTTTGAGATGGTTATGCAACCTACTGACTGGGAAAGGGCTTTCCAGGCTCCTGGAACAAATGCACCTGAAGTTATAAGATAAAGTATATCTTCTGTAAAATCAGCTTTGTCATCAAAGTTCTGACAAATCTAAGCACCTTTATTCCACACTGCTTTTTAGTTTTATCAAAAGAAGTTTTAAATTCTATCAACTTCATAGAAAAACTGCTGATAATTTCAAAGACAGACTTGAATATTATACTCCAAGGATGTATTAAGATTTTAAGAGCTATTATTGAGAAGATGTTCAAAGATGATATAACACAAAAATAGGAACCACTCATCACAGAAAGTGAGATGATTGTGGGTCAGAACATCCTACATAAGAAAAATTAAAATAATCAGTCATCATGAAGCTCTTATTTATATACAGGCAAATCAAATGTAGTATTATTGACATTTAAATAGTCCTATTAAAACATACCTGATCTACATGAGTCTAGGAGGGTACTTGGGTGAAATATCCTACAGTCTTCCTTTGCTCTTCCTCAGGCATTGATTCCTTAACATCTTTCCTGAAATGAGATATAAATTTATGTATCTGAAATGCATAAAGACTAGATAATGTTCAGTGTGACTCATCTGGGCCACTCATATGTTGCTCTGAGTCAAACCCAATTGAATTAAAGATGCATCAGGCTCAAAGAATTACATCCGGTACACCTAAGAAGAAACAGAAAGTGATGAAAAATGGAGAAAATTCATATAACTACTTACTGTGTTGAAAGAAGTTGAAAACTGTAGAATAAATTTGAAAAGTAGCAAGAATCTGGAAATGTAAAAGAAACAGCTGATTTTTACTATGCTGGGTTCATTTCCTTAAAAGATTGGTCGGTTGGTTGGTTGGTTGGTTGGTTGGTTGTTTTTTTGGTTGTTGTTTTTTTGTTGTTGTTTTTGTTTGTTTGTTTGTTTTGTTTTTGTTTGTTTGTTTGGTTGGTTGGTTTTGTTTTTGTTTTTGTTCTTACAGTCCAGAGCATGGAGATAGTTTCATTAAACTATTTCATTAGACTATTAGAGTGAATGTAATATAAAAAAAAAAGTTTAAGGGAGAATGTTAAAAGCACTTTTGTTCCCAGATGAACAAAGTAGTTTTCCTACAGTGTCGTCATCTGCTGCATGAATAGTCTTCATTGTGACTCTCTTTAGAGGGGCAACAGATGCTGACACAGGCTCATCCATCATCTTCTTGACTTATTTTCAGAATCTGGATAGTCATAGTGCGTGTCACAGGGGTTTGAGTGACCAATGTGATCGTCACCAGAACTGGCATAGCGGCAGTACCTGTTGTGGTTGAAGCAGCTGCAATGCTCAGCATGAGTGGTGGAGTAACTGCAGTACCTGTTGCTGGGGCTGGAGTAATGACAGTGCCCAGTGTGTGGGGTTGAGTAGCTGCCTTGGCCATTGCCAGGGCTGAAGTAATGGTAGTGTCTTCCTTGCCCAGTGTGGGGGTTACAGTGGCTGCAGTGGCTGTCTTGGGAGCTGCAGTAGCTGCTATGCATGTCAGTGAAGCTCAAGCAGACACAACGTGTGTTGCAGGAGTCAGAGTAGCTGCAGTCCTCCTAATTAGCTTTATCTCCTTCAGTAGTTCTATCACTAGCAAGAACTGACACACATGCTGCAGACCTGACAATACCAACAGGGTATTATCAAATCCCTAAGGCTATTCAAAATTCTCAAAAACATCTGTAATCTGTTCTAAAGAAAAAGGAAAGGCATTGTCAGAGAGCTTTTCTATAGGTTGGCTAGTCCAATTGAAAAAACCAGGTATTTTAACTTCTACCAGAGGGCTCTCAAGGTACAACCACAATGAATATGAATTCATTCTCAGCTGAAGTATGATTTAGTACATCATTGCTAAACCACACAGCAAAACCATCTGTCCTTGTTTTGTTAAAAACAGGTTTATCTTTTAGTGAATTTACCTGTCAGCTAAAGCCTTCTTATTAAATGCACTCTCCTGAAAAAACAGATATATGTTCTGGTAGATATAGCAATGGAATGTGAGGTCATTGCTAAGAATGGATGCACATCTCATGAGAGGGGCATCGAGAAACAGGTGACCAAAAACTGACCAAGTATAACATCCCATTCACATGATACTTCATATAAAAGTGGAAGATCATGAGGATCTCATCCCTTTTCCTTATGGCCAACATCAGGAAATGACCTTGCGAGTCGTCCCTGCGAGCTGAGGCCTAGTGACAGACTGAATCCAGTGCTGGTTGGCTGCAGAGTCCAGTCCAGGAATTCAGGTGCTGGCCTTTCATCTGCAGGAGCAGTTGCCAGGACTCACAAGATTGTTTTTTTATATTTTGTATTATTTTCTCTATTTTTGTTGGTAGCATTAGTAAAACATTTATAATTTTTCCAACTCTCTTGTCTCTGTCCTTCTTTCCCTCCCAATTGCCTGTCCTAAGTGGGAGGGGGGAAGAGAGAGGGGCTAAACGGGGGAGAGAAGGAGCTAACAAAACATCTGCTGTGGTTTTATTGTCACCCCGCAATTAAACCTCGACAACACTGTAGACCAAAGTCCAGAGGTGACAGACTGCACAGAGGTATTGGTAAAATATACCCAGTAGAAATAAGGTACCACAGAATATACTTTAGGGCACAGCTCATACAACACTTGCCACAGCATTTTTAACTAATATAATGAATACAATCTTCTTTAACACTGCCAAATTATGTCCAAAGAACACAGATCTGTGGTTACCTCAACTCTGTGAATTAGCACCTTGCCAAGAAAATGGAACTTGCATCACAGCAAGAAAAACACCAAAATCTCCAAATTTTATATTCCCTCTAGTGCTGAATTTTAGTGTCTTGGGTCCCACATTGAGTACCAAAAAAGACTGTCATGATTTAACCCAAGCTAGTAATTCAAAACTACAAGAGTTGCTCTCTCACTTCCACCATGCTCCCACCAAGCAGGGGAGACAATCAAAAGGGAAGGGAGAAACTCATGGACTGAGATAAACATAGTCTAATAAAATAACAAAATAATACTAATATACTACTACTACTATGATACATAAAATTGAAATAGAAAATAGAATAAAAGATATTCAGTGGAATTCCTCATGAACTGTGTTTGCCCCAAGCAGCCAGTCCTGGGAAGACAGCACCTGATCCCAGAGAGAAAAGAGGGAAAAAGGCAGAAAAGTCCAGAGGCCCTCTGCAAAATGGCAGGATGGCAAAAGGTTGAACTAAAGGAACTTCTGAATGGAACTCAACCGAAACAGATCAGAATGGGAATGGGTCTTCATCTCTGTCCTACTAGCTGGAAAATCTGACTCTCCTTAAATACGAAGCATGACACTAATGGCACAGAAAATTCTCATCCATCAGTCTGGATGTCAGTCAAGGTCTGCCCCATCCATGCCTGCCTTCTCAGCTGCCTCACAACTGGAGGCAGAGAGCTCAAAAAGGCCTTGGCTACCAGACAACAACTAAGATAATAGTAAGCTCTTACATTCTCTTAGTTTTAACTCAAAGATACTGGAAATTTACTTGAAGAAAAGCATTAATTATATCCTGGAGTTTTATCTTCTTATTCTCAGACTAAATCCAAACAACAGTTGTGCTAGCTGTGAAAACAAAAGGTTTCTAACTGCATTAAGATAATTAAATCACTTTCAGTCAAACCAGCACAAAGTACCATACCAACTAACATCAGTCAGCTTTTTAAAGCAGTGGAAAAATTTACTCCACAGACCTACGAATAATTTTTCTTAGATTTACTGGATTATTAAACTAAGTATGAGATTAACTGTTGTTTTACAAATGAACTTTAATAATTTTATCTAGAGCTTAAATATTTTAGAAATAATGACAGCGCTGTGAAAGTAGTTATCATGGTACACAGCAATTCATCTTCCAAATAGTAATTTTGACAATTTGGGATTTTTATTAGGTATGCATTATACTACTGAAACTTAAATTCAGAAAAGCAGATCATGCTTCAGACCAGGTTCCTCAGAAAAAATGTGAATGAGATCACATTAAATGCCATTGTTCTGTGAACAGCTCTCGATTTTTGAGTTCATTAAGTTCTGAATTGGCTTAAAAAAAAAAAACAGACTCAAGCTCTCTTAAGCAAGGCAGACATCCCTTAAATTGGAGGACTCAAGCATGTCCTGTTGTTGAAAGAAGTGCCATCTGAATTCATCCTTGAATGAACAATGGCAAATACATACAAAATAAACCAATCTTTTTAAATGTAATTATTTCTCAAAAGATAAAACATTATATGGAATTTTGTCTGGCTGTGTTTGGAACAAATCAGCCAAAATTTGATGCTAGTTCCTTCTTTAGATTATATCTGGTCTTGAAACTGTCACTAAACTGTTTTTAATTTCTTTTTAGCATCTTTAAAATGAAGATAATATTTACTAAACCGCATAAAATGGGTGAGTGGTTATGCCCATGTGAATAAACGGTTACTTGCACTGCTGTTTAGAGACCTTTCAAAGACCTCAAGGGATATCAGCAGAGGAGTTTTGTGAGGAGCAATCTAGAAGGTGTTCTTGTGTAGTATTTTCATTAATTAATCTGAACAAAATAAAGCAGCAAGGAAATTCAGTTTGTCATGGAACAAATTCGAGATGTATCTGTTAATACGGATGGTATGAGAGAAAATGTGAATAGCTTTGATGACAGAGAGATTATAAGTAGGGGGTGACATACAGTGCCACAAATTTAAAGCAATTTGTCTAGAAAATACTACCAAGAACTTTATCTGAAAAGTGACGGCTCCTCAACTGGTTATGATTGGAAGTGAAAAAACTTAATTACATGATAACTATGTCATTTCAAGGAGAGTGCAAACAAGATATTTCCAATAGAAAAAAAGGACCATTCCTGAGTACTGATGTTTCATCTCAACACAGGAAATGATTTTTTTGCAATAAGAACAATCAATCACTGAAACACTCTCCCTAGGGATGTTGTAGAGTTCCCATTGCTGGAGGTCATCAAGATGCAGTTGGATGCGGTGCTATATAATCTCACCTAACCTCTTGTTCACACAAGCTGGATCAGATGATCTTTTCAGGTCCTTTCCAAACTATGATTTTATGATTTTGCAAAATAATCTGAAAAACATGGTAGCTTCTTGTTAAACTGTGAATTGAAACAGGTGAAGATGACACCTGCTGGTATGTTTAAGGCACTGCAAAGGCCCTTATATTAAAAAAAAAAAAAAAAAAAAGGCAAGGTATTAACTTGTTGGACCAATTAGTGGGTGAAGGTATGTGAAATAAAGAAGAAAGAGATACATAAAGGACAATGTTGATGCAAGAGCAAGTAGATACAAGTTATTCCTCAGGAAGTTTAGGCTGGATATTAGGAGGTGTCTGGTCATCAGAAACATGGTTCCTCGAACGGAATTTTAATAAATGCATTTAGTCCAATGATTATTAGGGTTTGGATGTTATCATTCCAAATAAGAGAAGTTAGATTTCATGATCTGAAATGAAGATTATCCGCTAAAGTACAAAGTACTAATATGATAAAATGGTAGCAAAGAAATACTGGACTCAGAAGGAGCTTTAATTCTGTTCTCATTTATATCCTGTTGATGAAATTAGTGCTACCCTGTGTGGAGCATGGAAACGATATGCAAGTCTGCAGTTAATCAGGCTTTCATATCAGAGAAGAAACAAATGCAATGCATTAAAGCAGTTCCAGAATACACTTTTGTTTTGTTTTGTTCACTCTATTATCTTCTTTCAAGTCCTGTTGCCAGTTTTCTTCCTCTGAGCTATTTAGCAAGAAATAAAACTGTCAGGAATTAAGTAGAGTTTAAGCAATGTGGAAAATCAAAAACAGATTTTAGAAACACAGGAGTGTTTCCAGAGTGTATCAGAAAACCTCTCCATGGGTATATGATTAAATTTGCATTTGAGTAGACAACACAGAGTTAAACTTTACTCTCACCTATGCACAGCAATCACAAATTAAACATTATGTGACCAGCATTTCATATCTTCTACTTAGTTTTCAGAATATTTAGGCAGAAAAGGAGGAGGCTTTAATGGAGGTAATTGTTCCCTTCACTGAACACAGGATAGTCTTTCTAGTTCCTAACACCAGCCTATGATAAGGAATTAGGCTGAGTTCTCTGATGCCACCACCTTCCACCGTCTACCTCTACATCCCATACATACTTTCCGTACACTCACCCACTATATCCTCCTTCCACATCTGATACAGTACTCCCAACCCCTGCCTGTACCCCAGCGATTTTCCAAAATGTTGTCAGCTCTTTCGTCTGTCTCCTGGTTGACAAGAAATTACTTATGAAAGTCTGGATCTGACTGAAGAAAAAACAACTGAAACATTAAAACAATTACTGATTAATCTCACATTTCCTATTAAAATTATGCCGTAATTTTCTTAGTAGGCCAATTTTCTCATTTTTTTAGTTCTCTTTTGCCACTGTATTTGAAAAGCTACTTGTTTGTTTCATCATTACACGTAATTTAGATTTCAGTATTTCATTTTACTCCTCCAGTTATCAGTTTAACTTACTTCTGCATGGTGTTTTCTAGATCTACCAAGCCTGTTCTTTACTATGTCATGTGTATATACTTTCAATATTCTCCACTTCTTCCTTGAACTGTTCCTTATATCACCTTATTTAATCATGTTGACCTTTCCCACAATTTTGCCATTTAAATTTAAACAGGAATGGATTTCAATTGCAGTCTGTTCAAGTATTTTTTAATATTTACCAGTTCTTCTCAGTACATTTGCTGTGCATATTAGAATTTCTATCAAAATCACCCAGGGCATTTTACATTCTTTCAACTCAGCTTGTCCAGAGTGAAAAATAAAAAAAAGAAACCTTTTGTCCTGGTTTTGTTAAAAACCAAGTTTCTCTTTTAGTGAATTTGCCTGTCAGCTAAAGCCTTCATATTAACTGCATTTCCCTGGAGAACCAGACACATGTTTTGGTAAACCTAGCAATGGAATGCAAACTTATTGATAAGCACGGATGAACATCTCGCGACAGGGGCAACGAGAAACTGGTGACCAAGAAACTGGCCAACGGTGTATAACATTCCATTCACGTGAATACTTCGTATAAAAGTGGGAGATCATGAAGATCTTGTTCCCTTTTTCCTCATGGCTGACATTAGGAGAGGACCTTACTAGTTGTCCCTGCGAACTGAGGCATAGTGAGAGACTGAATCCAGCTCTGGTTGGCTACAGAGTCTAATCCAGGACTTTGGGTACTGGCTCTGCAGTTGCTGAGACTTACAAGATTGGTTTTGTATATTTTGTATTATTTTCTCTATTCTTATTAGTAACATTAGTAAAACATCTTTAATTTTTCCAACTCTCTTCTCTCTGTCCTTCTTTCCCTCCAAATTACCTGTCCTGAGTGGGAAGGGAGGGAGAGGGAGGGGCAAAAAGAGGGAAGTGGGGGGGACAGGAGGTTAACAATACATCTGCCAGGGTTTGATTGTCAACCCACAATCTAAACCCTCGACACCTTTAAAACCCTTGTGTATTTTTCTTAAAATTTTTACCTTCTTGAGATTTTAATGTTCATTAGTGCTGTATTCTTAAATTCTAATATTATTTTACTTGGTTTGCTATACATTATGGTGTTAGTTTCCAGTGAATACCAAATTAATGAAGGTCAAAGAGTCAAATCATCTGCATTTTTTCCTGATTGTGGCACTATGGATTCTAGATAAGAAAAACACTACTCATTTTCATATGACATACTGTCTATAAAGTACTCTTAGTAAATATTCCTAAAAATAAAAAAATATTGTATCAGTTTTATATCAGTGTAATAACACTTTTCAGTGGCTTTAAACTGGGAAGATACTGACAAGGCCATAGATGATTGAGGAATCAATGCAAAAGTATGAAACATGATTATGAAATCTAGAAGTCCACTGAATTCTTTGCGAAGCTATATGGTATTCTACAATCATGAATTATTTTCTACTTGACTGTTGAAGTCTTTCTCATTCTCTGTCTACTGGAATATCTTCAGTTTGCACATTAGACAATAATGTGTAGTAGTAGTCCATAAAATATTTTTATATGAAATGCAATTTCTGCTTTTTTTTTTCTGAATCTGTTTATCTTATTCTCCCCATGATGTTAATATGAATATTCTGAAAAGTCATAATTCCTCAAGAATAAGAGGTATCATACACAACCCTGAGAGATGTGAGGCCACATCTGGATTTCCATATGAAAGGTTAAGCCCTAGAAACTTCTGCAGAAAATGTGCCAAGAGGATGAACACGCAAAAATGCAGTAATACTACGATGTGAAAATTCAAATTGAACAAGCTACAATATCCTATGCTTTTATTCCATGAGAAACTAGCTCTTATATATCCATAAAGTTCTATCCAATGCACCTGAATATTGTGCATACTGAATTATTCTTCTTTAGTGAAATTATACAACTACATACACAACAGTGTTGCCTCAAGTATGAGGAAAGTAAAATTCAAGTCCTGGATTCATAGTGCAACATCTAAGACTAGCTCCATTTGCTCAAAATGAACCGGCTTTGGATACTTATGAAGACCCAGGTTCATCTTGCAGGCTGCACAGGGTTAAATCATTCTGTGTGGGAACCGCCTCCAAAACCTCTAGGTATTTTAGGATAACCTGATCTGGGTGCATCCCTGTGAAGTCCCCATGGCTTCAGGGTAGTTATGATAAATGTGAACACAAAAAGAACATTATTTAAAATTAATTTCATAGAATAAGGTATTTGTTCATATCAGTGTCTAATCAATCTGGCTTGATAAAACTTCAGGCTTGCCAGATATCTGGCCAAAAGAAATATACTGAATTTGTAATCATAAATTAAAATAATTAGTTCAGCAGAAGTTCTGATGGATATAACTGAGCTGTTTCTGGAAGAGGTTGTAAAATGTCATGAGTTTGTCATGAATATCCATGTTGTAATATTGCAAATTGTTCGAATGAACACTTCTGGAACATAAATAGATACAGTATGATGATGAAGGAAAAGAAAACAAAAACCCCAAACCAATGAAGGGTTATTTGAAAAAGGGAATCTCATCTTCAGTAACAAAAATGTGTGTGTCAAAGAAAATGAGCATATACACTAATAAAGCCATAAGTTAAAATACAGTATATCACATAACAGAAAAAGGTATGACACTTTACATTCTTTTGTTTTCTGCTTTTGGTATAGAAAATTTATGAAATTTCTATTTGTTGTTTTCCAGTGCTCATGAAAACTCTTGGAGTTCTTCCTGAAATAAATAAATGTTGTAGTCACATTAATGTGCTCAGTGAGATTTTAACAGGTCTGAAGTTAAATCACATATACAATCTCTCAAAGACTGAACTTCTTGATAGAGTATGATTTCGCGCAAGCTAACCATGAGCCCTTACAGGAAACAGGATGAAATACCTAATTGTCTATCCTCTCATATTCTCACAGCCAACTTGATATTTTGGGTCCACACAGGATTCCTGTTCCAGTCAGCTAATCACACACACACACATTTGCTTTTAGCCTCCAGCTAATATTTACAGCTCTGAAACACTCACTTAGCAGCCACTCTTCCACTCGCCTGCATATGGAACTGATGATCTTCTCTAAATCATAACACAACATGTTTGTCACTCTAAACAAAGACCAAGACTTAGTGTTGAAAACTAAGACCTTCTTTCAAGAAGATGCTAAAAGAACAGGAGTCCTTTCTGCTGAAGCATGAAAACAGTCAGATCAACAGTTGAAAATATAAGGCTCCATTTTCATAGAATCATATAAACACAGAATCACTTAGACTGGAGAAGACCCTTAAGATCATTGAGTACAATCACAAACCTAACACTTTCAAGTCCGCCACTAAACTATGTCTCTAAGTGCTACAACTACTTTCAAATACCTACAGGGATAGTGACTCAACCACTTCCCTAGGCAGCCTGTCATGTGTTTGATAACCTTTTCAATGAAAACATTTTTCATAATATCCAATCTAAACTTCCCCTGGCACAATTTGAGGCTGTTTCCTCTCATCCTATCACTTGTTACCTGGGAAAAGAGACCGATACTCACCTCGCTAGAACCTCATTTTAGGCAGTTGTAGAAAGTGATAAGGTCTCCCATGAGCTTTTCATAGTTTCTAACCTGAAAGATCTCTTGGGTCAGTGGAAAAGGTAAAGAAAGAAATATGGGTGGAGAAAATATGAAATCAACTTACATAAATAGATGAGTATTACTCATTATCTTCCATCTTTGCAGACCGAGAGCAACCAAGACTGAGAATCAGTCAGGTGCCTTTCTAGATCAGACCTAGATAACGTAAAATATAGTTCTCAGAATCATAGTATCATGGAATAGTTTGGGTTCGAAGGTCACCTAGTCCAAACACCCTGCAATTAGCAGGGACATCATCAACTAGATCAGGTTGCTCAGAGTCCTGTCCAGCCTGGCCTTGAATGTTTCTAGTGATGGAGCATCTACCATCTCTTTGGGCAACATGTTCCAGGGTTTGACCACCATCATAATAAAAAAAATTTCTTCCTTATATATAGCCTGAATTAGGCCTCTTTTAGTTTAAAATCATTATCTCTTGTCCTATTGCTACAGGCCCTATTGAAAAGTCTGTCTCCGTCTTTCTTACAGGCCCCTTTTAAGCACTGAACGGCTGCAATAACATCTCCTTAGAGCCTTCTGTTCCTCAGGATAAACAACCCCAACTCTCTCAGTGTTTTCTTGTAGAAGTGTTCCATCCCTCTAATCATTTTTGTGCTCCTCCTCTGGACCCTGTCCAACAGGTCCAGGTCTTTCCTATATAGAGGACTCCAGAGATGTGTGCAGGACACCAGATTCTCCTGTGTATCTGTAGTGCCCAAAGAGTTATGTTCATAGGAGTATTCAGACATCAACCTCACCTCCATCTTACTGTCTCTAAGGTTGTCTCATATTATTCTGAAATGTCAACTGTGTCTTTATTGACCTGGTCTTCACTTTCTCAAATCTGACATTGAAAAAGTAAGATTTGATACTGAATAATTAGTGAAGGACAGTTCATCAAGAAATAATTATTTGCTAGTGTATGCCAATACGCTGCACAGTCTGCTGCATGGTGACACCCCTGCCTTTTCCCCCTTCCTTTCTTAACAATCCTTGCAATTTTCTTACTTTTGCTTTTGCTTAACCATGCCCCACAAAAGTACAATGTGTTACTGGACAGTTTAGAAGATCATAAGCAGCATAACTTCAATCTATTTTCATCTGCTTTGCCTGATAGAGTATTTGTCAAGTCTCAAGTTGTTTCTAAGGATACAGGTAGGACTGTTTTCATGGATTTCAAGGAATGAGGACTCCTGCCAGCACATGCTTGTTTCACTAACATACAGCTTCCAGGTAGACACAGATTATCCTTGAAATAATTCTTCTTGCATTTTCTGACGTCCAGACATACTCTTCTTGAAGTTTTCTCAGAGGTCTTTGAGACAAGCAAATTCAAGGAATTACACTTTTGGCACTGGATATGCTACAGGCAGAAGTTTACTGAATTCATCAACATTGAGAAAGTGTATCTGGAAGAGATTAAAAATAAGAGTGATGTGTACACTCCAGAATTAACCAACATGAGCAAGAGGTAGCAGAAAAAGAGAGTAAAGTGATAGGAAAGAAACATAGATATTCCCATGGCACTCAAGAGCAGAAGAGGCTCATTTTTTATCTTGAATCAATATTAAAAGTTATTTAAACAAAATGGAAATGAGCTATTTATTGTCTTTTCATTTGTGTGTGTACATATGGTTTGTGCATTCTGGAAAGCAGTTTCTTGTGAGATCTTCAGAATAGATATGTACTCTGAGCAGGCACTTTTTTTGTTTTGTTTTTCTATTAGAAATTGTATAATATCCTGTTCCTATTTCTTCTCTTACCATTATTCACCAAACTGAATAAATTTAATCCGCATAATAATTCACAAGATTTCACCAGATCTTTCAGCTTTATGCTTGAGACAGTTAATAGTAACCTCATGTCTTCTGGTGAACAATTTTTGAGGATTTAATAATTGCTCTTCCTGAAGAGAAAGCACAGTCTGTATGACAGTTTTGAAGCTTTAAGGTAAGTTCTTCTGCAGAGCACAGATCAAGGAGACAAGACGGGCAGACCTGGTACCAGGCAAATCCATGGATGGGCAGAAAGACTGACCAGAAAACAGTTGACCTTGTGTGAGACGCTGATGTGTCAGGAGTATTGCCAGGGGCAACTGTGGGAGATTTCAAAGCAGCACAATCAAGAACAACACTCAGTGACAAGTGAGCGAGGAGTGCAGCAGCAGTTAGAGTAAATTCTGCAGCAAAGCACAGATCAAGGAGACAAGAGGGGCAGACCCAAAGCCATGGAAACCTGCAGATGGGCAGAGAGACTGCCCAGAAACCAGCAGATCTTGTGTGAGATACTGACACAACAGGGGCATTGCTGGGAGATTTAAACAGTTCCTAGGGAACGTAGGTGACCAGGAGTGCAGCAAACATGGCTAATAAACAGGGGTGAGGCAGATAGCACAGCCGTTCATGCGGAAGGGCGAGTAGGAAGGGTGAACAGGAAGGACCCTGCCACTTCAAACAGAGGCTATGAGGCTACAACCCGCTAGAAAGGACCTAAGTACAGCAGGAGGCGTGGTAGCCACCTGGAGAAAAGTTGTGCCTTCAGTGTCCCTCACAGTCCATCTGGATGCCAGAACTGATGCAGCCACCCATAATGAGCTTTTGAGGGATGATGCAGCTATCCAGGTTTGGGATGCAGGGTGTGCTCGAGTTTCTGCTTAGGGACTGACAGCAGCAGCGAGCTCACCTGTGGGCAATGTCCCCAAGTGAAGGAGCTGCTCAGCCTGGTGACAGAGCTTCAAGAGGAGGTGTCCAGGCTGAGGAACATCAGCGAGTCAGAAAAGGAAACTGACTGGTGGACTCACACTCTACCATCCCTGAGCCAGGTGCAGAAACCAACCATGGCACCAAATCCAAAGGACACACTACCAGAAGATGGGGGAGAATGGAAACAGGTTATTGCTTGGGGTGGCAGTAACTGCCTCAGTTTCCCAGGTGCCTGTACACAAAAAGTATGAGACCCTGGAACTGGACGGGCAAGCAGCTGATGCTGCTGTTGAAGACCCTTCTGGGAAGGAGGTATATTCTAGGAAACCAACACCTCGCATGAAGCACAGAAAACACATTAAAACTTCACATGTAAAGAGAAAAAGAAGGGTAATTTTCATAGGCAATTCTCTTCTGAAGGGAAGAGACAACCTAATTTCCTGACCCAACACAACCAACGGGGAAGTCTGCTGCCTCCCTAAGACCAGAGTAAGAGATGTGGTTCAACAACTCCCCAAGCTGATAATGTCCTCTGACTACTACCCACTATTTGTTCTTAGTGTTGGCAGGGAAGAGGTATGAAAAATAAGTCTTAAAGAAATCAAAAGATATTTCAGAGCCTTGGGTCTGTTGATCAATGGCTCAGGTGCTCAGGTGGCTTTTTTCTACACCTTTCAGTAGCAGACAGGAATACAGAATGGAACAGGCAGGACCAACTAATCAACACGTGACTCTGAGACTGGTGGCACTGATGGAACTTTGGGTTTTTTGACCATGGGATGGTCTGTTCTTTGCCATGTCTTCTGACATCCAATGGGATACACCTCTCACTGAAAGGGAAAAGGGAATTTCCTTAAGGCTTAGCAAGACTGATTGACAGCACATTAAAGTATATTGGAGGGGCAAGGGGGCAGTACCAGGCCAGTCATTGTTGAGAAGTGAGATGAAACACTAAAGCTTGAGGAAATACATGACAGTGAGATTCCTCAGATTGTGCCCTGAGGGGAAGGGCACAATCAATCACACTACTTCCACACTAATGCACACAGCATGAGGAAAAAGCAAGAGGAACTAGAAGCCTTGGCCGAGTCCCAAGGATGTGATATAATTGGCATTAGTGAAACCTGGTGGGATGACTCCTGTGACTTGTGTGCAGTAATGGATGACTACAGGCTATTCAGAAGCGCTAGGCAGGGTAGGAGAGGTTGAGGGGTGGCATTGTATGTAGCAGATGGGCTGGGATCCATAGAGCTGGCAGTTGGTGATGGCAAAGTTGAGATCCTCTGGTTAAGGATTAAGGGTCAGACAAATAAAGCAGGTGTCATTGTGGGTGTCTACTATAGGACACCCAGGCAGGATGGTGGCACTGATGAGTTATTCTTTAAGGAACTAAGCGAAGACTCTAAGTTATCTGCCCCTTGCCCTTATGAGGGACTTCAACTTGCCAGATGTCAACTGGGAATATCACACAGCTGACACCAACAGGTGGACAATAGCATCTGGATGATAACTTCTTGGTACAGGTTCTAAGGGAACTGACCAGGAAAGGTGCCTTCCTAGACTTGATGCTCACTAACAGAGAGGGTCCTGTTGGAGAAGTGGTGACTGTTGGCTTCCTTGGTCACAGTGACCATGAAGCAGTCAGGTTTAAAATCTATGCTAATGGCAGGAAAACTGTCAGCAAGAGCTCAACTCTGGATATGAGGAGAGCAGACTTCAGGCTGGGGGTTCTGGTCAACAGCAAGTTGAACATGAGCCAACAGTGTGTCCTGACAGCCAAGACGACCACCCATTTCCTGGGGCACATTAAGCACAGCATTGTCAGTCAGTTGAGGGAGGTGACGGTCCTGCTCTACTCTGCACTGGTGCAACCTCATCTGCAGTACTGTGTACGTTTCTGGGTGCCACACTGCAAAAAAGATACAAAGCTACTAGAGAGTGTCCAGAAGAGGGCTATAAATTTGTTGAAGTGTTTGGAGAGGGATCCATATAAAGAGTGGTTAAAATCACTTGGTTTATTCACCCTGGAGAAGATGAGACTGAGGGGAGATCTCATCATGTTCTACAGCTTACTCACAAGGGGAAGAGAAGGGGTAGGCATTGATCTCTTCTCTTTGGTGACTACTGACAGAACTCCAGGGAATGGCAGGAATATGTGGCAGGGGAGGTTTAGGTTGGACATTAGGAAAAGATTCTTCACCCAGAGAGTAGTGGAGCAATGGAACAGGCTCCTCAGGGAAGTAGTTCATAGCCCCAATCTTGGTAATATTCAAGAAGAGACTGGAAAACACCTTCAGGCACCTGATGTGAACTGTGGAGTTGTCATATGCATGGACATGAGTTGGACTCGGTGATCCTTGTGGATCCCTTCAAACTCAGGACATTCTATGATACTATGATTCATCATTATTTCTAAATAGCCCTAATTATAATAAGGCTTTGCTATGACCCAGGAATCTCAAGAGTGGAAAATACCCACCCAGCATCTGAGTGCGTGAATTCCTTGTTCAGTGCAGTAATGGTTGTATGTTTAGATTGAAAGTCATGAGGTCACTTGAATAATCTTATAGCAGAACTCTTGGAGCAAGAACCACTGAAAAATTAAATCTGCCGGTTTTCATAAGAAAAAAAAAAAAAGAGTAGTGTAGTGTTACCTACTCTAAATGTCTTCAGTAAACAGTTATGAATCTGAGAGCTGTTCAAGGAAAACTAAGGAAAATAAGTACAAATCCAAGAAGATTAAGAAAAAAATGTAGTTTAAGAACTCAACTACTGAGTTGCTTATAGAGTTCTTAAAAACTTTACACTGCTCAATAATTAAGTTACCAACCATCTTCAATCTGACCCCCTCATTTTGTTTCTCAATTTCCTACATGTCAAACTACGCTTCACAAATAGTAGTTCAAGAACATCTCAGCAATAATCAGTGCTTAAATTTGACTATTAGCAATTTCAAAATGCTATGACCATGAAGAAGTATTACATTTTTCTTATCTCTTCCTACCAGTAAGGCAGATGGCACTACATTTTGGAGCTATAGATAGAACCGTGTCTGTCCTTGCCTTTTACTCCACCACTCCCTTATTCTATATAAGACTAACAGATGACCATAAACTGCAGTTTTGTGTTTGTTTGTTTGTTTTTGGGGCTTTTGTTGTTGTTTGGGCGGGGGGGAGGAGTGTTTGTTACTTCTTGGTGTGGTTTTTTGTTGTTTGCTTTTTTTTTTTCCCCCCTCTATTTTTATTAACTTTTAAAACCTGACTGCTGAAAATTTATTAAGAGGAAAACTTCCAGGAAAGGTGAAATAAATCGTGAATCAACTCCCAAGAGAACTCTGTTTTCCCAAATGGACCCCTACAAACCTCATTAGACTATAAAAAGTCTTTCACGGTGAGAGGAAATGTTCTCTTTAAAGGTCTGATTACACTATACAGCACTCAAGGAGTAAATGAAAGACATTTTTTGTGAATGGCTTTGAGCATTTATAATTTCCACTGATGCTGATTATTACAGAAATTCCCAAACTGCTTTATCCCAACCCATTTTCCTTTTCAGGGCAAGGAGGGTGGGCTACCATATAAGGTCAAAACTCAGTAATCAGTTGGGAAGTTATAGACCTCCTGCCTCTTATTCGAATTGCTACATTTGTAGTTATCACTTAGGAAAGGATAAAAATTTTAGTCCCTCCATCATGTTAAATAACATAAAATATTCTGCACTTCAATCAGAATCTTAAACTGCTTACACAGTTTACTTTTAACAACAGCTTGGAACAGAATCCCTACAACTCTGAGTTGTATATATTCCTCTAGCTGATAAAAAAGTACAGCCATTGCCTAGGTTTTACTGCCACTGTGGCTTTACATGCCACAAAAATATTTATTTCATCAGACACTACTTTACTGGCAGTCACATCTGTCTTTCTGGCACAGCACTATGTCAAGAAGAACATTAAGTGAAAGTGAAGCAGAATTGGTTTTCATTCTAGACATTGTACAACAGAAAGTATCCCGTGGCAATAAATACAGCAGGTTAATAGATCTGGAAATGATATATGCACCCAGAACAGAAATATATTTATCCTTCTTAGAGCAACTGGTAAGAGGAAGAAAGGGGAAGAGGTGAAGCAGGTGGAGGAGAGAAGGACCTCCTTACAGCCTCCCTTTAGTATGTTTTGGATCACATTGTAAAATGTTCTTGGAAAACATGAGCTAGTTTCATTTAGGATGAGAAAACAGAAAGATGTTTCCAGAGATATATCTAATATGCTCCAACTGCTAATGTGTAAGCAGTCCTCACTACTGGACAAGAGTAGGCTAGCAAAAAAAACCTACAGTGTGCACATTGTAATGCCCCACACTCACTTTTTTGGTCTTATTGGGCTGCGTTACTTTAATAATAACACAGATACTGAAATTCAGATGAGGAAGCAGTAGTGTCTACCTGAGGGGTTCCTGATGCTCTGTATTTGTCCAACTGAACTCACTGCGATCATCTGATGATACCCTAGAACACAACTTTAAATGTTTTATTTATATGTGAGGCGCTGAAAGCAGCTTGGACACTATTACGTAAAATGTGAACACACAAAGGCTATGGTGAAATTATAAACTTTTAGAAGGGAAATATTTTAATCAAATGACAAATGTAGCAGGTTTGAAGAGCATCAGATTTAAATTGTCTTGGATCACTGGTAGAAAACGTAAGATTTTTGCAGATGATGCCTAATTAGAAATGCCTTCTCATGTAAGGTCTCATCTCATCCTGTGACAGTGCAGCTTTCAGAAGAGGATGAGTTTCCAGGCCCTCAGAATCTTTCAGGATAAAATAGTAGCATAATGTAGAGGAGAAAATATAAGGAGGGAAATATATCCTTTTGGTTTGTCCGCCATGCTGTCAGAAGGTTACAACAATTTTATCTTGTGTACTTGAACTGTACATTAATTCAGATATTTTAAGTTGGAGTCAATGACACCACAAACGTATTTTCAATATATATATCTACATAGGCACAGATCATCAACTCTTCTTCATATACAGCAACCATCTTGAATCATATTATTTTATGGTTTTGTAATGAAATATAATAAATTGGAGAATACATTCCTGATAATTTTTTGCTTTCATTTAAAAGCTACTGAAAATTTTACTGAAGAGAAGTTTATATTGATTTCTATGGAAAGTTTTCTGAAACCAGAAAATCTTTTTATAGTCTGATCCCTAGAATTGTCAAAGGAAACTGTTGGAATGAAAACATCCATCACGTAGTTTAATTAAATTAAGGAATTTCTTTAGTCAAGAGAATTGTCAACAAAGCAAACATTGCAGCAATGCTATTACCCACTGAAGTATTTGTTTAAATATTTGGTTACCATTTAACGTGGTTCATTATGTGCTTTGGCAATATTGTATAATGTGTATAACAATGTTAGAATATAGCCTTGGGATACAGTATCCAGTGTTAAAATTTCAATACCCCTTAGGCAAAGAGGAGCATGAGATGACACAGCACTTTTGCGTCTGAACTTCAACTTGGAAGCTTAAAGATAATTAATGAGGGACCTAGGGAAATATATTGGGAATAAACAAATAGCCACTTGGTAAACAAAAAAGCCCATGTGATGTACTCTAGGTTAGGCTTTGTTCTCCAGTGCTCCCACTGTATAATGCAGTAATCTTTGTGGAATTATACTGGAAGACACTGCCAAAGTTTTTTTTGTTCAGTACAAAGTAATTTAAAACCATTATACAAAAATATTCCTCAGACCACCAAATATTTTTTTTCCATAAATGCATATATTAGCATATGTTACATGTGGTATACATTAAAGGCACAGTTCTTTTTAATTCTTCTAGTTCTCTGAAACATTTTATTTTAAAGAGTTGACAAAGTCAAATGCCAGGAGGGAAGGAAGGCGGGAAGGCAGGAAGGCAAGAGCGAAGGCAGGCAGGCAGGAAGGAGGGAACGAAGGCAGGAAGGAGGGAAGGCAGGCAGGCAGGCAGGCGGGAAGGCAGGAAGGCAGGAAGGCGGGAAGGCAGGCAGGCGGGAAGGCAGGCAGGCGGGAAGGCAGGAAGGCAGGAAGGCAGGAAGGGAGGAAGGCAGGAAGGCAGGAAGGCAGGAAGGCAGGCAGGAAGGCAGGAAGGCAGGAAGGCAGGAAGGAAGGCAGGAAGGCAGGAAGGCAGGAAGGAAGGAAAGAAGGAAGGCAGGCAGGAAGGAAGGAAGGCAGGAAGGAAGGCAGGAAGGAAGGAAGGCAGGAAGGAAGGCAGGAAGGAAGGCAGGAAGGAAGGAAGGAAGGAAGGCAGGAAGGAAGGAAGGCAGGAAGGAAGGAAGGCAGGAAGGAAGGAAGGCAGGAAGGAAGGAAGGCAGGAAGGAAGGAAGGAAGGAAGGAAGGAAGGCAGGAAGGAAGGAAGGAAGGAAGGAAGGAAGGAAGGAAGGAAGGAAGGAAGGAAGGAAGGAAGGAAGGAAGGAAGGAAGGAAGGAAGGAAGGAAGGAAGGAAGGAAGGAAGGAAGGAAGGAAGGAAGATCTTATTTGAAAATAAATGGCCTAACTAAATTTCTTACTACCACTGGCCATGTAGCTTCCAAAGCAGCCAAAAAATCAAATGCTAAGGTAACTGCTGGTTTGGTTTAACTTCCCCTTGAACTATATTCCTTCAGCCTTATTGGAGTTGTGAGACTTTGTAAGTAACCAAAGATGCCTGGTTTCTTAGAAGAACTGTCATAAAAGTAAAAAACCAGAGATTCAAGAAAGTCAGAGACAGTACTTTCTTTTACAGCAACATTTTAGAGACTTCAGTGATCAGTAGAAATTATTCACTAGGATGGAAAGAAGAGGTAAGTTGTAATACTAAATGACACCTTATAGTGTTCACTGTTCCTGGTCTGGCATTTCTGAATAGCAATTCTGCCATCTAAGTGGAAAAATCATAGGAAAACTAGCTATATGGATGAATGTCTCCAACATTTAAAATCAAAAACATGCATGCTTCTAAATAGTTAGAGAAAGGGCTTAGGTGGATAAAAACTCTAGCTTTCGTAATTCTAAAATATATACTGTATTTTTCCCCTATGATGAAACAGCAAAGCAAAAATTTTAATATTTAACCAAATAATATGAGTTAATATGGACTATCTGAAATTAGTGAGGAACACAGCTAGGGTAAATAAACCCAAACCAAGCCAAATATGTGGAACCTGGATAATCACTGTGGTCTGCCATGGTAGTGCAGATGTGTGGTTGCTTGTTCTCAGGTACCTGATAATGGAAGGGGAAGAAAATAGTGCATATTTAAAAAAAAAAAAAAAAAAAAATGTATGTCTTAGAAGTATTCAAGGGAAAAAGTAGGTTCTACTTGTACTGAAGTCTTGCAATCCTGTTAGAATTTTTCTTAATTATTGATTTCAGTAATGAATATTCAGATAGAATTATGTTCCATTTTATCAAATATTCCAAAATATAAACGTCTACATAGTTTGATAATAGAATAAAACAAACTAGAATAAACTATTTTACAGGTGAAGGCACATGGCTAATAAAAAATCATCACTAGTGAAGTCTAACTTGCCATGACTAAAAGTATGTCTTGTACTAAATGCATGGCATAAGGATTCCTCCTAATCCCAACATTATCTTTTCCAAAGCCAGCTAACACAAACAGTGTTAAACCCAGTTTTGATTAAACCCCCAGTTAAACCTGCTGCTGACTTAATGATTATTACCCTCGGCAAATACTCTTAATTGGGCCTCATGGAACAAGTAAGGGGTACCGTTTAGTAAAAGATGTTGAAGTGAATGGAAAATAGGCTGAGTCCCACAGGTGGATAATATTGCCACTGTAGTCTGAAAACTTTAACTATGATCCTGCCAGCTGCTGCACAGTTCTGAAAAATGAGAAACAGAAAGCTAGAGTAAATTATTTTGATCACAGTCCTCTGCACCAGTCACAGACACTAATAAAACTTAAAAGCTTTTCCAGATGACAGATATATTTGAGACAGCTGTTTCATTGTTCTGCATTATTTACACAGTGAACTTTAGGCCACTACAGTGAAACTCAGAGGGTCAGCTACCTATCACTGACGTACTGCCCTAGAAGGGTCTTATTTAATAAGTTTATATGTATTAATATCACATGCCACCCATGACATGTATGTATATACAGATTTCACCATCTCTCCAGATCAGCACAATAAGTTGAATATTCATTCCTGTGAAAAAAAACTCAAGATAATGTGGTTTATATAAATTGAATATTCATTCTTATTTAAAAAAAACCTCAAGTTAATGTGGTTTAATTCACAAGTACTATGTAATGCTTTAGTATATTCCAATTACATTATATTCCTGCTGATGATTGTTTTTGCTACAGATCTGATTTCTCAATGAACATGTATCTACTATCTTTTTGTGTGTGCAAAAAATTCCAAACATAATATGAAAATGTGATTTTACGAAAGAGAAACTTTACCTGGGAAAGGTGAAATTCTACCAAACAGGGCTTTCTTCTCCAGATACTTAAAAAAACCCCATTTCTTTTCCTACACACCCTTTGACAAAATTAATAACAATCTAGCATTTAGGGAGCAAGGAGGAAAATTTAAGCAAAGGTAAAAGAGTAATGAAATAACCTCAAAAACTCCATTTTTTTACATATCATCTATTAAATTATTTGAAAAATATCCTTGCCTTCAACTGTAGTACAGAGAACACTTCATTTTAATTCTCTGAATTCAACATTAGTTACAGCTGTTCCTAATTTGTGTGTTTGTTCAACTGTTCCTTTTTTTGTGAATGTATTAATCATGATTCTGTAAATAATGGTGCTACCAAGTGAGTACCATGTTACTTTTTTTTTTTCTTTCTTGAGTGTGTTGTTGAATTTCAGAGGAGGTCCACTCTTTCTATAAACTTTTCCTCTAGTTGTTTTTTTTTTTTCATATGTGCTAAAAATGAAAAAAAAAAAGATTAAAATAGATTAGATTAATTAAAATTAAGTTTGGTATTTTTTCCTTCACATAACTAGTGTTACTAGTTGAAAAAATAGTATAAATCCCCAACGTCTTTACATACTCCAGGGTTTTATATGTAGGAAAGTACAAGTACAAACTTCCCAGCAGATTCCTCAAATGGACATTTCACCACTCAATGAAGTCTTTCATACTTTGATTATTAATTTACAGGGAGGTTTTTAGTAAGGTAAGATTAATAAGATGGATTTTCTTCACTTAGTTGCCTGTTTCATTTTGCTGAGATTTCTAAATGATAAAAGGCAAATTATTTTAGTTTAAATGAAAGAGATTCTTTGCTTGACAAAAAGCAGAGCGACAATAAAAAAATAGAATTTTGATAATTGTAAATAAAAAAAGGAAATTCCAAGTGAAACACAAAACAAAAGTATGCTAATGTATTTCAAAATGATAGTTGTTAAATACATTTTACTTGAATGATTCAAGTGCTTTTAAGTTTTTTTAAAGGCCTCTCTTAAAACAGCGTGGAAATAGTTTAAAAAAACATGTCATGTCCACAATTTCCATCCCTCAAACTAGTACTTAATATTAAAAATAGTTCTCAGCCCATACTAGACTGATGAAGTAGGAGAAAGAACTTCTTCTCAGTGAGGGTAACAGAGCACTGGAACAGGCTACCCAGGGAGGTTGTGGAGTCTCCTTCCCTGGAGACATTCAAAGCCCGCCTGGACACCGTCCTGTGCAACCTCACCTAGGCGTTCCTGCTCCAGCAGGGGGATTGGACTAGATGATCTTTTGAGGTCCCTTCCAATCCCAAACATACTGTGATACTGTGAGATAGAACTTTTTCAAACTGAAATTATTTTACTTCTTTTCTCTGTTTGCCTAATTTTACCAGAATGTAACTGGGCATTTAGACTCATGACGCACCTTTTCTGAAATGCAATAACCTTGGTTTCAGATTTGGGTAACTTTGGAGAATGTGGAGAGTTAAATGCTGGAACTTCTCCTTTCAAATGTTTAACCAAAAAAAAAAAATCTCATGGAGATTTGTTTTGTTTATAGAAAAACAAAACAAAAACCGTCACCACAAAAAAAACAACCAACAAACCAACCAACCACAACAAAACAACAACAACGAAAAACAACCAAAAAACCTTCAGTACAAAGCCAGGTTTTTAACTCCCGCTATATTTTTATACTTCATATGTTAGGGTCCATCTCAACCTACTCAGGTCTCTCCGTTACAAGTCTGAAGTTGCTGCCTTAATTCACACATATAGCAAATTTTAATGCTGTTATAATGAAAATAAACACCTCCCTATGTTACATTTAAGGAAAATGGTCATGAAGGCAAATAGTGGATTCCTTCTAGAATATGTTAACTGAATTGTTTAATTATCTTATCTGGGATGTGGTTGAGAGCATATAAATTACGTCAGTTTTTGATTTTTGAGGTCAAATACTTACATGACAAGCAATGTAAAGATCAATTTTTATGAAAGACTTATTATCCAGTCTTTCTTGTTACCAAATCAATGAACAGTAAAAAGCAGTATTACAGAGAAGTTCCATAAAACTAGTTGTCTGCCCAACAAGGCTTTTATATTTCTGACGTTTTAATAGATCACCATCCAGAACATTCAGAATCAACTACACTACGTATTGCAGAACTCTTGAAATAACTGCCACATTTCTACACCACTGACTTGCAGCTAACAATCTCAGAAGTCAGGCCTGAAAAAAACCACACTCATTCTTTCTGTTAATCTTAATTGCAACCTCTTTACTTATCCTTACAAGGCCAACCAAAAATCTAATAGTTTTTCTCCTGAACAAGTATGTTAACAGCTTCATTAACCACCTTACACTTTCATTTATGCCGCCATGTTTATTTTTTTTATATTTTACATTGTTTTAAACTTTAGCTGGGGATTTATACTATGTTTTCAACTAGTAACACTAGTTATGTGAAGAAAAAAATACTAAACTTAATTTTAATTGATCTAATCTATTTTAATTTTTTTTTTTTTGCATTTTTAGCACATATTAAAAAAAAAAAAAACAACTAGAGGAAAAGTTTAGGAAGTTTAGATTTCTGAAACAGCAAAGAAGTCTTCATTAACGCAGAACTTTTAAGAGCTGAAATTTAACCACTGAGCTGAAAAAATCTATTATTTGTACTGTTTTATCTGTGACTCCCATCCTCATCTCCTTTCTTTGTAATTCTGAACATATAGCAGTAGATCGATTCCAAGATATACTACTGGTAGCATGCTTCAAGTATTTTTCATTCAGAGTTTCAAGATTATAGCTGCAAACTTGTCTATCAGCAAGAAATGATAATTCGCTGTGCATATTATAAAAGCAGGACACTAGAATGCAGCAACATCTGAAAGCTGATGCAGCCTCTTCAGCATGCTGCTACAATGTTGTAAAATTAATGCTGTTGAAAAGCAGGAGTACAGCTTCATTACAAAGCATGGTAGCTGCTTTCTAAAATTGGAGCTCAGGCCAGAACCATAAGGTTCTTGTGCTTGTCAGATGCACAATGCAAATCTCTTCAATGTGAACAGGAGTTTACTGGCACCCTCATGATGGTTTAGTCATTCAAACACTCAAAGATATTGAGAAGCTAATTACAGAAGCCAGTCTTGCAAGGCCTCCTTTGCATAGACCTTCTCCATTCACACAAGTACACATGTAAATAAGGGCTTGTGACAGAACCAAACCACTTACACAAATTTCTTCTCTTCCATTTCATTTTAACATTTATTTGAAAAGCAGAAAGCCATGCTCCTACAGGAATAGCGTTTCTTCAGTAGTGATCCTTTGGACATACATATCATATTTAAGAGCCAACAGGAAGAGATACTTTTCATTCAGAATAGTTAGTTTTGTTACTGTCTTTTAAGAAATGAAGAGCAGTTGGCTGTCATAAATACCTGGTTGTTAAGGCTTCTATTCTACTCCTGAAGGTTTGTTTTGGTTTATTTTGGTTTTGCATTACACAGTAAGATTTTACATATCCATAACATTAATTATAATCAGTAGTTATTAAAATCTCAGCTTTTATTAAGCCACCAGTTAGAAAGGATTAGTCACTGAATTATTGCTCATTCCATGCTCGATAGTTTAGTTTCACCACTTTGTGTACAAACATCCTGATGGATGTTTATTCTGAATTATCAAATTTCTCATTGATTTAGAGAAACAGAACTGAAATTTCATCTATACTTTCTTCATTCTTTCAAAAAAAAAAAAAGCCAACAATTATTTCTAAAAAAATGTGAAATTGGGAGATTGAGGAAAACACAGGGACTGACCATTTCTAATGTAGGATAACTAGAGTGGGTATTTCAGCAGTTACATAGTAAAAACATGTTAATTTAAAATATATAATTCTTCTTTACAGAGGAACATTTGAAGACGAAGTGGCAAAAACTTCGGTTTTGTGGCAAAATAATTTTCTTGAAGCAGATACATGCTGCTTCCAGTTAAAAACTTTTTTCTCTTTGTGAAAGTTCGAAACTGTTTTTGAGCAAGCTGAATGGTAAGAACGCTTTCCTTCATTTTTCAAACCAACATTATTCTTTCACTGGTTAGTTTTCATTCTGCTTTCAGGAAGATGGTCCATCCCTAAGGAAAAACCTATTAAGACAGGTCAAAAGCTGTCTGAAAAACAAACTAACAAACTAACAAAAAACATAAACAACAACAACCAACCAAGAAAAAAAAAAATTAAATTTATGAACTCATAAATTTATATGGCAGGAACAATTCACAATATAAATTCAAATATCCATGTTTCCAAATATACAGCATGCAGTGAAAAAATGCCTACCTTTCTTGTGAAGGATTCTATATAAACCTAAGATTTATACTGAGCATTTTTGTAACTAGAGGTTTTCAAAGCTATTAGAAAGTCTAACAATTCCTGATATTCTTTTGCATCTAAACCTAAAGTTTACTAGAAGATGAATGTCACATATCACAGGAAAGAGTTTGCATTTGACACTCTGGCATTTCCTTTGGATCCAGAATTAGCAGCAGCACTTATCCAGTGATTTTGTAGTCCAAGGTTACCCTTTCAGTAGCTCAAGAGCATCTTTGAGCACACAAATTGTTTCTTGACATAGCCCAGTGACCAACACAGACTGCTTTTAAATATCTACATTTAGCGTTGTTTATGGTCCCCACTAATAAAAACTTCAGATTGTACTTCATAGAAAAAACAAACAAACACACAAACAAACCCCAACTCATCTTGATAGAGATACTGCCTTGTCTTATGCACATTATTAAGAACAAATAAAATAGGTTGCTATGTTGAAACTAATTTTTAAATAAAAAAAATTGAGAAGGAGATCAGGTAACTGAATACTTTTATCTTTCAAATGAGCACTCAGCGTTCTGGACCTCAAGTGTTTCAAATGTATTGTGATGTTATTTCAGTTTTTATCTGTAAGACATACTGTTAATCCTACAAAACACTTACTGAACTAAATAATTTGAGAAATAAGAAGAAATAAACTCCTAATTGAAAACAGATTTCTGGAGATACTTCCTTGAACATTTTCTTGTAAAAGCAAGTTATTAACCAACCACAGCAGAATAATTAAATGCAACAACACTGTCTTCTGAAAAATGTCTCTATATATCAGATAGCTTGTAGGATTTAATTCCTAAAGGGTATAACATTGTAAAGTCAATTGCAAATTGAAACATCATGCAAATAGTTCAGAATAAATCTGTTTTCTGTGGATTTTCCTCCTCTGGAGTATAAGTTGTACATTTTGCATCACTGCAGCAAAATTAGAATGTATCCCACTGGAACTCATTGGTGATCTTTTTTTTTTTTTTTTTTTGGAGAAATTTACATTTTCTTTTTAATGTAATACGGAGAGATACACATAACAGTTTAAAAAATATTGTCTGAGATCAGCATACTCAATCAACCAACAATTCACTATGTATTCAAACAAAATTTGTGAAAGAACACAGAATTCCAATACCCATCAGAATATCTAAACTCTCATCCCCACACTCAAGTCAGTTTATAAAGTAGTTAAAAGCACATTAGAAGTGCCTATTGACTGATTAAACATACCAGCAAAACATTTTAACAAGAAATAACTTTAAAAATTGCCTTCATTTAAAATTCTGCATAGATGAATTACTTATTTATTAAAAAAAAAAAAAGATCACTTTTAATTAATTCTGCAGGTTAGCAAAATATTTGTGAGGTATTCAATGACTTTTATTTTCTCCTTCAACTGGAAGCTAAAATTTACTCTTCATCCTTCAGAACACATTTATGTTTACATAATATCAATTTAGATTAAAAAGTACCAAACAGACATAATTAAACTGTACGAGGTAGCTGTAAAATAAAGTAGTCACAATACACCTCCAAAAAAGTTGTGTTTATGACCAAAAGGATTTTTAAAAGTTCGAAAAAGGGCTGTTTTATTTATGCTACTTCTTTGTATGTTAGCATATAAGGAGTATTTTTGCATGACATGTCAATAAGTTAAATGTGTGTTTCCATGTAACTTTCACAAACATCCAACCCCACCTCTAAATCAACTCACCCCCCCAAAAGAAAAATCATGACACCACTTAATTTCCAGTCCTAATCTGTGCATAGAACACTATTTCACTAAAAGTCGGTAAGATTTAGTCTTATGTAAGATTGAATATATTACACTAATCTAAATAATTTAATTATTTATCTTAAAAGACCTTTAACAAGAACCACAGTTTTAGTAGATGTATTCAAGTAAGAAATTCCAGGCTGTCAGAATATTTTCTCATCTCTTCCATGTATTAAAACTAACAAAAACATAAAAGAAATTTTATAAAGAAAGGCAAGCTAGAAAAGGCAGTGTTTCTTGAAAAAATAGAGAATCGTTCATTCATTAGTGATTTCATTTGAAGGGAGGCAATCTGAGTGCTTATGGAGTGTGTGGATCTGAAACACATAAGCAGGTGTGTTATTCTGAATGGAGATGAACTTTAGGAACTTTAATCCAACCACCTTACCTGTACTCAGGACAGAGTTAATTTTTTATGTCTGTGCACACAGATAATAGGATTCTAGGTATATTCTAACATGGGTTTAGGAATATTAAAAAAAAAAAAAAAATCTGAATGATACATACATGTATGTCATTTTAAGATAACTTTGCAAATGTAGATTACAATTCTTAGGAAAAAAAAAAAAAGAAGAAGAAACAAAACGCTGAAATATTCTTATATGAAGGTTTTCCTAAAAGAATGTTCAAAGTCACCGAATTACCCATGATGGGAAGGAACCTGGTACTAAGACAGAGCTGCGGGAGATGGTTTCACTGAGCACTAAGTCGGAAGTGCCACAGAGGATAAGTCACCCTGGACCCTCCATCAAAACAGTACCCACAATGAAAAAAAAAAAGTAGATTGTGGTCATAGGAGATTCCCTTCTAAAGGGAACAGAAGGCCCTATATGCAGGCCTGACACACTTCTTAAGGAAGTCTGCTACTTCCCTTGGACCAGGGCTGAAGACATAAAAAGAAAACTTCCTGCCCTGGTTAGGCCCTCAGACTGTTATCCCCTAATAATTTTTCCAGTAGACAGTGAAGAAACTGGAAAGGGAAAACTAAAGGCAATCAAGAGAGACCTCAGGGCCTTGGGTTGCATAGTAAAACAATCAGGAGCACAGGTAGTGTTCTCCTCTGTCCCCACAGTTGCAGGGTACTATAAGGAAAGATGCAGGAAGACCCACCAGATCAGTATCTGGCTGAGGGACTGGTGTGACCAACAGAATTTTGGGTTTTTTAATCATTAGTCAACTTACACGGTACCTGACCTACCAGCAACAAACACAACACACCTGTCTCAAAGGATCCTGGGATAGAAGTTAGCACAACTCCTTGAGAGGGCTTTAAACTAGATTTGAAGGGGGAAAGGGAAGAAATTGTGTGTGGCAGAGGCATACCCAAGAGTGACATGTCAACATTTGAGGTAAGTGCTAGTGAGGCCCTTCAGTCTGCCATCCCAGTGGAGGTAGGGGATGGAGAGCCATGCAGTAAGAGAAACACAAGGATTATTGATGTTTCAGAAACCGTGGAAGCACTTGATGATGATCACAAAGGACTTAGGGCTTATCACCAGAAAGAGATGGTGATATTAATGTCCTAGCTGAAATCCATCTATGTGAATGACAAGCTGTGGGACTAGGCAGCAGGCATAGATGCATGAGGTGAAGCAGGGTCTAGACTGAGGAGCTTAGAGAATGGGGTCCAAAGTGGTGATGTTCAGGCAAACATGTCCAGATGGGAAACATGCCAGACCAACCACACCAGTGACAAATATTCCTTCCAAATATTCCTCACAAGATGAGATACAGAAAGCCAACTATCTCAAGAGTACACATTGCAGCAGTAGGTCTTTCTGCACCCCTCATGGGAAGCCTACATCCTTGCTTACTTCCCTGAAGTGTCTAAACACCAACACATGTAGCATGGGGAATAAACAGGAAGAATTAGAAATCTATGTGCATTCACAGGGCCAAGATCTCATTGCTGTAACAGAGATGGGGTGGGTTAGCTCACATGACTGGCATGTCGTCATTGATGGCTATGTACTTTTTAGGAAAAACAGGCCAGCAAGGGGGAGGAGTACACTTTATGTGAGAGAACAACTCCAATGTCTTGAACTCTGCCTAGGGAGGGATGACAACTGAGTTTAGTCCTTATGGGTAAAAATCAAAGGACAGACTAACAAGGGGGACACTGTTGTAGGTGTTTACTACAGGCTACCTGATCAGGAGGAGGAAGTTGATGAGGCTTTCTACAGAGAACTCAAGTAGCATCACTATCACATACCCTGGTTCTCATGGGAGACTTCAATCATCCTGACATCTGCTGGGTGGGCAGGCCAGGAGGTTCCCACAGATCAGTGCTGAAAAAATTTTGACACAGGTGGTAAAAGAGTTCAACAAGCAGAGGCATGTTGCTGGACCTTGTCCTAACAAAGCCAGAAGAACTGTTTGGAGATGTCATGGTTGGGGGAAGCCTCATCTATAGTGATGAAGAGATGGTAGAGTTCAGGATCCGGCATGGAGGAAGCAGGACAATAAGTAGGATTACAATAATGGATTTCAGCAGGGCAATATTTGACCTCTTCAAGGTTCTGCTTGGAAGAATCCCATGAGTTAGGGTTCTAGAAGGTAGAGGGGTCCAAGAGACCTGGCTAATATTCAGACATCTCTTCCTCCAAGCTCAAGACTGATGCATCCCTATAGCAAGAAATCAAGTAAATGGAGTAAGAGACCAACACTGATGAATAAGGGGTTCCTGTCAAAACTCAGGTGGAAGAAGGATGCTTGTGTAATGTGGAAAAAGGGACAGGCCACCTGGAAGGAATATAAGGAAGCTGTTAGAATATGCAGGGATGTGGTTAGGAAGGCCAAGCATCTCTTGGAAGCAAATCTCACCAGGGATGTCAAGGACAAGAAGTTCTTCTTCAAGTACATCAGCAGCAGAAGGAAGATTAGAGAAAATGTAGGTCTGCTGCTGAATGAGGAGGTGATGGATGATACAGAGAAGGCAGAGTTACTGAATCTTTTATTAGCTACAGTCCTCAGGAATCCCAGGCCCTAGAGAGAGGAGAGAAAGTCTGGGAAAAGGAAGACTTTCCCTCGATTGAGGAAGATCAGGTTAGAGATCATTTAGGCAGACTGGACATCCATAAATCTATAGGCCCCAAAGGGATAAATGAATGAGCACTGAGAGAGTTGTCAGATGTAATTGCTAAGCCACCCTCCATCATCTTTGAAAGGTCTTGGAGAACAGTAGAGGTGTCTGAGAACTGAAAGAAAGACAATGTCACTCCAGTCTTCAAAACAGGGAAGGAGGATAACCCAGGAAACTACAGGCCAGTCAACCTGACCTCCATCCCTGGAAAGGTGATGAAACAGCTCATTCTCAACATCATCTCCAGGAATGTGGAGGAAAAGAAGGTTATCAGGAGTAGTCATCATGGGTTCACCAAACGGAAATCATTATTGACCAAGCTGATAGTCTTCTACGATGGCATGACTGGCTGGGTAGATGAGGGAAGAACAGTGGATGTTGTCTGCCTTGACTTAATCAAGGGTTTTGACACCATCTGTCACAACATCCTCTTTAGTGAAGCTCAGCAAGTACGGGCTGGATGACTGCACAGGGAGATGTATCATGAACTGGCTGGCTGGCAGTGCTCAGAGGGTTGTGACCAATGGTGCAGAGTCTGGTTGGAGGCCTGTAGATAGTGGGGATCCTTAGCGGTCAGTATTAAGGCCAATCCTGTTCAATCTGGTCATTAATGACTTGGATGAAGAGGCCAAGTGCATCCTCGGCAAGTTTGCTGATGATACCAAATTGGGAGGAAGAACTGACACATCAGAAGGCTGTGCTGCCATTCAGTGATACCTGGAGAGGCTGGAAGACTGGGCAGAGAAGAATCGAATGAATTTCAACAAGGGCAAATGTAGGGTCCTGCATCTCAGGAGGAATAAACCCAGACACCAGAGCAATTTAGGGACTGACCTGCTGGAAAGCAGCACTGCAGAGAAGGACTTGGGAGTTCTGGTTTGCAACAGCTTGACCGTGAGTTAAAATTGTGCCCTTGTGGCCAAGAAGACAAATTGTATCCTGGGGTGCACTAAGAAGATTGTGTCCAGCAATCCTCTCACTCTACTCTGCCCTCGTGAGACCGCATCTGCAGTACTGCATCCAGTTCTGGGCTCACCAGTTTCAGAAGGACAGGGAAGTACTGGAGGGAGATCAGCGGAGGGCTACAAAGATGATTACAAGCCTAGAACACCTTTCTTATCGGGAGACAGTGAGAAAGCTGGGTCTGTTCAGCCTGGAGAAGTCTGAGAGGGGATCTCATCAATGTTTATAAATATCTCAATAGTAGATGTCAAGAGAATGGGACCAGACTCTTTTCAGTGATGCCCAATGATACGATGATGGCCAGCGGGCACAGACTAAAGCATAAGAAGTTCCATCTGAAGATCAGGAAACACTTCTTTACTTTGAGTGTGACAGAGCACTCAAACAGGCTACCCAGAGAGGTTGTGGAGTCTCCTTCTCTGGAGACATTCAAGACTCTCCTGAGCACACTCCTGTGTGATTTACTCTAGGCGAACCTGATTTAGCAGTTGGGTTGGACTAGATGATCTCTGGATATCCCTTCCAGCCCTAACTATTCTGTGATTCTATGAATGCACACAGCATGTGCAACAAACAGGAGGAGCTGGAAGTCACTGTGAGGCAGAAAAACTATGATCTAATTTCCATCACAAAAACATGGTGAGACAACTCTCATAACTGGAGGGCTGCATTAGATGACTATAAACATTTCAGAAAGGACAGACAAGGAAGAACAGGAGGTAGGGTAGTCATGTGTGTTAGGGAGTGTTTTGCTTGTCTGGAGCTTGATGAGTTTGATGATAGAATTGAGTGTCCATGGGTGAGAATCAAGGGGAAGGGCGACAAGGCAGATGACTGGCAGAGTGTTCTGTAACAGACCCACCCAGAAGAGACAGATGAAAAGTTCTATAAGCATCTGGGAGAAGTCTCCTGATGGCTAGCCCTTGTTCTTATGGGGGACTTCAACCTACCAGATGTCTGCTGGAAATACAACACAGAGAGGAATGTGGGAAAGTACAGTGGGTCTGTGGAATCCTTGACAGAGAGTATGGGAATAGAGATCAGTCTTGAAGATATTGTTTACCCTTGAGAAAGATGAAAGTAAAGGAGTATCTAGAGATATTAAGTTGTACCTGTGAGAGAGAAGGAATGTACCCCTGAGAGAGAAGGGAGTAGAAGAGTAACATGGATGACAGCAAAATTACCCAATGAGATGTTACTGCTGTAACTTGTAACCAATAGTGAAGAGACATAAGAATTGGTAGAACTGTATAAAAATGCACTTGTAGCCGTAAATGGCATCAACTATTTTCATTCTGGAAGAACTTGGTCCATGTCGTTTGTCCGTCTCAACCACGACATCTGGTGACCCTGATGTGACGCTGCATGAAGAAGGATCTTGCACGAAGAAGAGACAGTGATGAAGCTGTGACAGCTGAAGACGAGTTGTGGAGGCGGAGCCTGGTACAGCTGATAGAGCAGCAGGGGGGAGCTGCCAAAGATCCAGATCCTTGAAAAAGACACCACGCCAAGAGCAGGTGAGCTACCGGGAACATGGCGGGGAACTTATCTAAAGAAGAGGGTGTTATATTATCTACATGGAAGCTGCTTCTGAAGAAGCACGGTGTTAGCCTTCCGGAAATGACTTTAAGAAAAATGTTACTATGGGGCAAGATGCAACGTTTAGAGTTTAATTCGGTGACAGCATTTAGTGTGTCACAATGGATGGATTTGGGAAATAAACTGATAATGCTACCCAAGGGTCCAAAGAAGCAACTGAACTGTTAACAAGGTGGTGCTTGTTATTAGAGACTTTGAAATAGTTAAAAGAGTAACAGGATCAGGCAGAAGTGGTGGAGCGGGATGGTCTTCCTGGTTCTCCTGGGCCAGATTCAGAGAAAAAGGAGATATTATGTACTGTTCCAAAACCTCCTGTTACTAAAGATTCGTCAACACCACCCAAGTCCATGTTATCTGATGATACGAATAAGGGTCCATGGTACTCTTTTGGAAAGTTAGAAGGAACAGATGAGGAGCATACGTTTGTGTGGCCACGAGATCAGGCAAAAATTATGAAAGAGTTGTATACATATGTGTGGCCTCGAGATCAGATAAAAGCTATGAAAGACTCACATGAAAAAGCAGCATTGGGTTATATACAATCTTGGGAGAGGCCCCCAGAGCACTGGTCACAGCAGTGCGTTCGACCATCTGCTCCACCGTCATCAATCGCAGTTCCGTCGTCTGCGCCACCACCATTAATCACAGTTCAACCTTCTGTCCCACCGCTATCAGCCACAGAAGGAAAAAGTGGACATTTTTTTCCTATCGCCCCTTGCCTAGAGGTTCAGGTGAGGAAGATTGTCCTGTGGTGAGCCAGAGCAAGTCAAATAATGCAATTTCTATAAATTTGAGTACCCCCAACCTGCCCCCTCCCCCCTCTCGCACTGCTGCCAAACTAATTCCTGAGGGTGGGGGTGGAGCTTCAGAGTGTAGACCGAACTTTCCAAAAAGCTGGGATTTACCTCCAGCTTCAATTACAGTTAGACCGCAGGACCCTGTGCGTTTTTGGAAAAATGTGGAGGCTAAAGCTATGGAAATAGGGGACTGGGATCTATTGGAAACTATGTCAGTTCCTTTCCCTGCTACCGAGCCACCACTTGTTGAATCTGTTGGATCTACGGCGTTTCCTGTAGTATATCACAATCCTGCAGGGGGGCAGCTCCATGAGCACGTTCCTTATTCCTGGAAAGTAATTCAAGATCTGCAAAAAGCCACTGCCCTGTATGGCCTTAATTCCCCTATGGTTATGCAGCTGTTATGTTTGTTATCCATGGAAGCTATGACTCCCTATGATATTTCTCAGTTAGCTCAGGTTATTTTTCAACCTGTACAGCTCATGGTGTTTCAAAGTATTTGGCAGCAAAGGGCTGAGACACAAGCAGTGGTAAATATACAATATCCAGACACTGATCCCCGTTCTGTTAGTGTTGTGGATGTATTGCTGGGCTTGGAACGGTATACTAATCTGCAACTTCAAGCACAATGCCCTCCTCTGGTGCTTGAACCAGTGAAGGTCATAGGGATGGAGGCTATAATTAGAACAGCGGAGCTGGCAGAGCCAAAACAAAGATACACCACTATCAAGCAGGGTCCTAAAGAGCCAATTCTTTCCTTTGTTGAAAAATTACAAGCAGCTGTCGAATGTCAGGTGTTTGATGCGCACCTTCAGGGACTGTTGGTAAAACAGCTAGTTTGTGATAATGCTAATGCAGATTGCCAGAAACTGATTGAAACTTTGCCAGGGGATCCAATTTCAGAAGCAATGACTACTGCTTGTGCCAAGGTCAATTCAGTGGAACAAAAAATGACTGCACTTGCTGCTGCTATGGCAATAGCAAGAATACAAGATCAAAAGTGCTATGATTGTGGTCGAAATGGTCATGTAAGACTTGTCTGTCCACGTAAAAACAAACAGATTTCAAAAGCTGCGAGCAGAGCTGACTATGATACAGCCTCAGTAATTTGTTTCAAACGTGGAAAAAAGGGACATTTTTCTAGGCAGTGTCATTCTAAGTATCATTCTAATGGACAACCACTTCAGCAGGGAAATGACAAGAAAAGCATGAAGGGGCACATGCAGACACAAATGCCTCTTTCAGCAATGCCTCACAACCCTGGCAGTCCATTTCTGGGGTCAGTGCACAGGCAGCCCTCTGTGACAGACTATCAAGAAAAAGCAGTGGAGCAGCCAGGATGGACGTATCCACCACCCACACAGTAACTATAACAACTCAAAAGGTGCATATAGTGCCCCTGGATGCTTGGGGGCCAGTTGGCAGGGGACTGAGTGCTTTGTTAACAGGACAATCAAGTAGTACCCTGGAAGGATTGATGGTACACGTGGGGGTTATTGATGCCGACTACTGTGTTTGTTATCAAAAAGAAATCTGGAAAATGGAGATTATTACATGATTTTTGAAAGGTTAATGAGGTTATGGCAACTATGGGAGCTTTGCAACCAGGTTTACCTTCTCCCACAATGATTCCAATGCAATGGGAAAGTGTTGTAATAGATTTGAAAGATTGTTTCTTTACTATTCCTTTAGCAGAACAAGACATGGAAAAGTTTGCCTTTACTGTTCCATCTGTAAATAACAGAGAGCCAGCAAAAAGGTATCATTGGAAAGTGCTGTCACAGGGGATGAAAAATTCACCTACCATACATCAGTGGTATGTGGCAAAAGCTGAGTCCGGTACGTGCTTTTTTTCCATCAGGGTATTGCTATCATTGTATGGATGACATCTTGTTGGCTGCAACAATGCCACAAGGATTGGGTGAAATGGAAAATAAGGCACGTGAGTCATTAAATCAGTATGGTCTGGTTATTGAGCCTGAGAAAGTGTAATGACAACAACCATGGCTTTATTTGGGCATGAAAATATTGGATCAGATAGTGACACCACAACCTATAAGGTTGCAAGTAAAAATCAAAATACTGAATGATGTGCAAAAATTGGCAGGAATGATCAATTAGGTAAGGTCTTATGTACGAATCCCTTCTTCTCAATTGCAGCCATTGTTCAACCTGTTGCAAGGAGACACTAATATTTCTGTCCCTCACACTTTGACAACAGAAGCACAGCAGGTAATTGCAGAAATTGAACAAGCAATCAGTAGTAAACATGTATGGAGAACTGATTTGACAGTGCCTGTACAATCAATGCATTCTTTTTGCCATGATCGCACAATGCATGAGAAGTGGGGAGATTCTTTACATATTTTAGAGTGGGTCTTTTTGCCAGTCAAGTCAAAAAAAGACAGCCCCAGGTCTTTTTGAACTGGTGGCTCAGATGATTATTAAAATCAGATCACGTTGCATGGAGTTAATGGCAAGAGACGCAGAAATGATCGTGCTTCCTGTGCAAAGTCATTATTTTGAATGGTGTATGGCTAATAGTTCTGCACTACAAGCAGCTATGATGAGTTATATGGGTCAAACCAGTTATCATTTGCCCTCAAATCCAGTGATTAAATTAGGCAGTCAAGTAAGATTTGGTCAGAAGCAACTGAATCAATCGAGCCCAGTAAATGGACCTACAGTGTTTACAGATGGATCAGGAAGGAGAGGCAAGGCCATTGTTTGGAAGGAGGGTCCACAATGGCAACATCAAGTAGAATATCAGGAAGGATCACCACAAGTGGTTGAACTTAGAGCAATGACCATGACATTTCAGGCCTTTCCTGACCCTGTGAATATTGTGACAGAGTCTGCTTATGTGGCTGGGCTTGTACAATGGTTGGATAAAGTTGTATTGGGACATGCATCTAATGAAAAGCTATTTGGTATTTTAAAACTGTTATGGCTTGAAATTCAGAAGTGTCATCGTGAATATTATGTCATGCATGTTAAAAGCTGCCAGGTTTCATAATAGAAGGAAATGCAAAAGCAGATTTTCTAGTTTCAGCAGTGACTTTAGGACCTGCTCCTGATGTTAAGCAACAGGCAATAGCCTCACATCATTTCTACCACCAAGGTTATCATGTTTTGAGAGGACGATCTGGCATTTCAAATTCTGAGGCACATACTATTGTTGCTGCATTCCCTGATTGTCAAGGTCAGCATATTCCTACTTATTATGGCACCAATCCCCGTGGCCTTTGAGCCTTGCAAATTTGGCAAACCGATGTTACACATGTACCTGAATTTGGACACTTGAAGTATGTTCATGTTTCTATAGACACCTCTCTTCTGCTGTTGTTACCTCTGCTCATACTGCAGAATCTGCACAAGATGTAATACATCATTGGCAGCATGCGTTTTCCTTCTTGGGTGTTCCACAACAGGTAAAAACAGACAATGGCTCAGCATATGTATCCCGGAAAGTTGCTTCATTTCTGCAGCTTTGGAGGGTATCTTATGTTAGAGGTATTCCTCACTCTCCCACAGGGCAAGGCATCGTGGAACGTGCTCATAGAGCACTTCAGCATTTTCTTCAAAAACAAAAAGGGGGAATGTTGGGTGAGCCACCTGATGCATGCTTGGCTAAAGCCACATATGTTTTAAACTTTTTGCAGGTTTCTGATGATGCCCAGATGTCACTCATTCTACATCATTTTTCCTCTTTAGTGACTCAAGAAAGGGTGGGTACAGGGCCAAAATTGTTAGTGCAGGATTTGCGCACGGGACAATGCACGGGTCCACATGAATTATTAACCTGGGGGAGAGGCTATGCTTGTGTCTCTACAGATCAAGGACCACAATGGTTGCCTGCATGAAATGTGAAACCTGTGTTGCCATCCTAATGATGATTGCTGCAGCTGCTGCATCTTGGATGCCTGCACAGACAAAGACTAATATGTGAATTACTTTAACCAACATGACTGGCCAGGAATTCCTTCTAATGCTGTTGGAGGACCATGTAGTTTGGGATGGTTAACTCTCTTAATACCCAATGTATCCGTGATAGTAGATCACAGGAAAGCAACACAGGAAAAATGCTTTTTGCACGCATATGTCAAAATGTGATGATAATGTAGATTTTTTGGGGACCAGGATTAAGGGTTTTAGGATCTCTTGTACATGGTGTTGGCACACCTAAAGCTTTGAATACTTTAGAAAAATTATGATGTTGGCTAGCTAAACAAACTAACAGAACTTCTAAGGCTTTAAGTGGACTTTTGTTAGATGTAGATTCTGTAAGATATGCTACACTGCAGAATAGAGCCGCAATAGACTTTTTGTTATTAGCTCAAGGACACAGGTGTTAAGATTTTGATGGTATGTGCTGTATGAACTTCTCAGATAATTCTGAGTCAATTTATAGAACTGTACAATTGTTGAAAGAGGGAGTAAAAATGTTGCAAGTTGATGATGGATGGGATTGGTTAAACAAATTGTTTAGTAGCTGGGAGCTTTCAGGGTGGTTGTGAACAGTAGTGAAAACTGGACTGATCATTCTGATGATCATTGTGGTTGTGCTACTGATGTTGTCATGCATGATTTCTCAGCTGCAAAGGGCCCTGCAACTTTTTTAGCACAAATATAAAAAGAGGGAATTGTGGGAAACTACAACAGGTCTGTGGAATCCATGCCAGAGAGTACAGGAATAGAGATCAACCTTGAAGATATTAAGGTTTACCCTTGAGAAGGATTGGAGTAAAGGAGTATCCAGAGATATTAAGTTGTACCCATGAGAGAGAAGGGAGTAGAAGAGTAACATGGATGATAACTAAATTAGCCAATGAGATGTTACTGCTGTAACTTGTAACCAATAGTGAAGAGACACAAGAATTGGTAGAACTGCATAAAAATGCACTTGTAGCGATAAATGGTATCTACTACTTTCATCCTGGAAGAACTTGGTCCATGTCATTTGTCCATCTCAACCGCAACAGACAAAGCAATCCAGGAGGCTCCTGGAGTGCATGGAAGACAACTTGCTGACACAACTGGTTAGTGAGCCTACTAGGGAAGGAGCCCCACTGGATCTGTTGTTTATAAATAGGGAAGGACTCGTGGCCAACATGTTGCTTGGAGGTAGCCTTGAGCATAGTGACCGTTAAATGACTGAATTTTCTATTGTTGGAGAAGTTAGAAGGGTGGTCAGCAAAACTGCTACTTTGGACTTCCAAAGGGCAGACTTTGATCTGTTTAGAAGACTGGTTGGCAGAGTCCCTTGGGAGGCAGTCCTGAAGGACAAATGAGTCCAGGAAGGCTGATCTCTCTTCAAGAAGGTAATCTTAAAGGCATAGGAGCAGACTGTCCCCATGTGCTGGAAGGTGAGCCAGCAGGGATGAAGGATGACCTGGAACATCAGAATAAAAAGAGAATATGTAAATTTTGGAAGGAGGGGCTGGCTACTCAAGAGGAATACAAGAATTCTGTGAAGCTTTTCAGGCAGAAAATTAGAAGGGTCTAAGCTCAACTAGAGCTGGCCTAGTGACCACTGTGAAAGGAAACAAGAAATGTTTCTATAAATATATCAGCAATAAAAGGAGAGCTAAGGAGAATCTCTATCCTGTGATGGATGCGGGGGTAAACATAGTGACGGAAGACGAGAGAAAGTCTGAGGTACTAAATACCTTCTTTGCTTCAGTCTTTAAAAGTCAGAACAGTTGTGCTCTAGGTACCCAGCCACCTAAGCCAGAAGACAGCTATGGGGAGTGGAATGAAGCCTCAGTAATCCAAGAGGAACTGGTTAGTGACCTGCTACACAACTTGAATATCCAAAAGTCTATGGAATCAGATGGGATCCATCCAAAGGTGCTGAGGGAGCTGGTGAAGGTGGTCACTAAGCTGCTCTCCATTATCTTTAAGCAATCCTGGCTAACTGGGGAGTTCACACTTGACTGGAAATTGCCAGACATGACTTCCATCTACAAGAAGGGAACTACAGACCTGGTAGTCTAAACTCGGTGTCAGGAAAAGTCATGGAGCAGATCATCCTGAGTGATATCAAACAGGACATACAAGAAAATCATGGAATCAGGCCCAGTCAACATGGGTCCTGCTTGACCTACCTGATCTCCTTCTATGACAAGGTGACTCAACTTGTAGATGAGGGAAAGGCTGTGGATGTTGTGTACTTAGACTTCAGTAAAGCCTTTGACACCATATCCCACACGATTCTCCTGAAGAAGTTGGCAGCTCATGGCCTAGATGGGTGTATCTGCAATGGATGAAGAACTGGCTTGATGGCCGGGCCCACAGAGTTGTGGTGAATGGAGCCAAATCTGGTTGGTGTCCCTACTGGAGCCAGTTCCATTTAATCTCTTTATCAACAATCTGTATGAGGGGATTAAGTACATCGTTAATAATTTTTCAGAAAACACTAAGTTGGATGTGAGTGTTGATCTGCAGGATGGTAGGAAAGCCATACAGGGGCATCTGGACCAGCAGGATCATTGGCTTGAGGCCAGTTGTATGAGGTTTAACAAGGCCAAGTGTCGAGTCCCGCACTTGGGTCACAACAACCCCAGGCAGCACTACAGGCTCGAGGAAGAGTGGTTTGAAAACTGCCTGACAGAAAGGGAGCTGTGGGTGTTGATTGACAGCTGGCTGAATATAAGCCAGCAGTGTGCCCAGGTGGCCAAAAAGGCCAACAGCATTCTGGCTTGTATCAGGAATAGTGTGGCCAGCAGGACTAGAGAAGTGATTGTGCCACTTTACTTGGTGATGGTGAGGCCCCACCTTGAATACTGTGTTCACTTTTTGACCCCTTATCACAAGAAAGACATTGAGGAGCTAGAGAGAGTGCAGATGAGGGTGATGAAGCTGGTGAGGGGCCTGAAGCACAAGTCTTATGAGGAGAGATTTAGGGAACTGAGGCTGTTTAGCCTTGAGAAAAGCAGGCTGAGAGGAGATCGTATTGCTCTCTACAACTAGCTGAAAGGAGGTTGTAGCAAGGAGGGTGTTTGTCTCTTCTCTCATGTAGCAAGTGATAGGACAAGGGGAAGTGGCCTCAGGTTGCACCAGGGGAGGTTTAGTTTGGATATGAGGAAAAAATTCTTTATGGAATGCATTGTCAGGCATTCGAACAGGCTGTCCAGGAAAGCAGTTGAGTCACCATCCCTGATGGTGTTAAAAAGGCATTTAGATGAGGCTATTAGGGACATGATTCTATGATTCTATGATTTTACTGGACCTCAGAGTCCCTATGGGAGCCCATGCTAGACCATACACTGACTAAACAAGTCGCAGCTCAGTGCAGTGCTGAAACACTACTGTGCTTTTTAGACCAGCTTTGTACATTGTGAGGTACTGATCTGTCCTGAGAAAACTTTTCTAATTGTTATTCTGCCTGTTAAGTGCCTGTGTGTATGGAGAACTGCTGTATCTGGAAGTCCCTTTTCCAAGACACCTCTTTAGGAGCTAGACTGACATATCTATGAAGTAAAAATGGATTAAATTCTGGTATACAGTGACCTTCTGTATCAGCTTTTCCATAACATTTCCCATCCCAAATTCAAGGAAATCAAGGCTAAATCAAATTAATTTTTTTTAAAAAATCAAACAAGTCTAAACCAAAGTTAATTTGATGTAGCTACATGACTATAATATATAAGTTCCTTGCTTGTATAACATCAATAAGTTAGCTTTGTCTCTGATGTCAGTAGAGTCTTGTACAGAAGTCAGTGAAATAGTTAACTGAAGGAGAAGGTATTTTTCACTTAATGTACACTATCTTATTAAGTGCATAATAAAGATCCCATGCTAAAGCTAATCAATATTAACTGCCAAATGCTGCTTTTTCATCATAACTTCTATCATGTGTTGTTAAATAAAAAGCTGTCCCATAGAGAATACTTTACTATGCTCATTGGAATTTTGTTTTAATTAAAACATATTATTATTGTTCACTGCAAAACCACAGTTTGTGATAGCTTTCCCCTCATCCCCCAACTTAGAAACTTCATGTTTCCTATTATGTATAAAATTGCTCTATTGCAACAAATGTAATTTGATTTTCCATAGTGAGAAACAATCTCTGTAGGCTTAATCATGAGTTTTTAGCTTGTTCTTAAATCTATCAATTCTTCAGTAAAACTAACAGCAAGAGGTAATATTTTAATAGGACTCTCTGCAACATCATTATTTTTAATCAGTTAAATGTAGTCATTTTATTTTTCTAGCTGAAGATGTTCGCTTGACACTGATCCATGACCCTTTCTGATGACCTTGATATCATACCAGCTATTACTCCTCTCTTCACAGCAATCCAGATGATTTTAAAACCATATAGGCCAGCTATACAAACACATTTACATTTATTTATCTATGAAATAAAGAAGAGAAGTGTTATTAAATTTCACTCAAGACTATGCATATGGTACTCTAATCTTCACATTCTTCAGTTTTTGAAATATTTTGAAATTAAATATACTTTGATTTGTTGATTCTAAGCCTATGTTTTTTACTGCTCTTAGTTCTGATATTCTTTAGTCTCAAACTCTCAAAATGTCTGAAATATTTTAAGCATTTGTGTTAAAGATATTTGAGTCCTGGTAATCCAATTTAAGGTGTTACTGTTTAGCCTAGCCCCATTTTTAAATGCATCAATTCTAGTATAATTTCTAGCTTCTGTAGGTTTTTTTCCTGCGATACTTGTACTTTAAGTAGAATTGAAGGATGAACAAAGCAGCACAACTGAAAACTAAAGTCCTAGGGATCATTCAGTTGTTCACAGACGTTTTTAGTAGCTCTAGGATGAGCAGCTGAGTGATAAATTAGCTGAGATAATGTACAAACCATTAGTGAAATTAATACAGAACCTCTTCCAACAAAACTAGCTTGAGATTTTTCTACCACTTATCTGTCTTCAGAGTACTGACAAGAATTGATTATATAATGTAATTGTCTGAACTTTCCTGGTATTTTATTAATACAACAATGATTCAGATTTAGCTGAATAACCTCCACTTCTCTATAATAAATTTTTTTTTGAACCGAGAATCCTTCTCTAGGATTATTTCAGCTTCTGGGAACTACTATAAACTATGGAATGTGCTTAAAAGCCCCCTGAGCTTCACTGGCCAGGGCAAGGCAAGGTGATACCCACACACTTCTTAAAAGATGAAAAAGGAGAGGAAAAGAAGAGAAAGCTTCTGAAATATAGGTAATCCCTTCTTATTTCCATAGGGGGAGAAAATATCTGCTGCTATATTTTCTTATACTACAGTTCATCAACAGAAAAATAGCTGGCAGTGGTTTCCTTTGGTAAGTGGCATAATGATCAGATCAAGACTAAAACTGCACATACAGAAACATCTCAAGAGAAGTGTGATATAAGTAACTTAATAGTTTGCCTCAGAAGTAGAGGATTACAAATTGTTGTTTTTCCAAAATCGAAGAACTGATGCTCAGTCCTTGGCAGTATTAACTGGTATACATGCAGGTTTATGCCAATTAAATATTTCATTGTTTTTTACCACACAGTTTGCAGATATACTGATCTCACATGGTTAGCCACAAATGCTTTAAAAAGTCTAAATAACACATTGCATAAGTCACATGTGAAACTGCATAATTCTGTGAGATGACTGCAGTGTGCACTCTAGATATTTGTTCACATAAGCGCCTGAGCTAGTTGCTAAATAATTCCCTGAATTTAGAATCTCATGTTGCACTAAACTCAGTATAACCAGTTTATCTATTTCCTAACTTACAGAATTCATATTCTCAGAAGGCTATGATTTTGTATAAAATTCCTAAAAAAGTAAAAAAATACAGGTGGTTTCTAGACCAGAAATATAAATACATTCCTATTAACAACTTTCAGTTGTGTCTAGACTTGGCTTTTAAGATTTTCTATCCAGAAAAATTATCACTAAATCTTCATCCTCTGTAGTTATTTCTGTGTGATTCATTTTTTTCACTCACCTCTATAGGGCATGGGTAAGACATTTAGTACATTATTTAAGAGTATCACTCACTTCAGGGACAGATGTTGATATTTAGATCCTCCTAACCAAATCCTCTTTGACTGTGAAGTGCAGGACATAAGGGTCCTGTCTTTATGAGGCAGGCATGTTTGGGGAAATCCTCTTGAGAATATGACCATCTGGCATATATTTTGGTGACATTTCAGCAACCTGGCAGGGCTTCTGAAAAGCTTTTTAGATGTTTCAGTAGGAAGAGACAAAGTAAATGCCTGTGTTACCAGGATACTGAATTTTCCCTGTTCTGTAGCTCACATAAGCAACAAATAGGTCCAGATCTAGTTCTCTTTGGATTTAAATTACAGTTGACTTCAGTAGAAAGACTCAGTCCTACAATACAATAGGAACTGTTCCACTATAGCTGTCAGAATGTGGCAAATATTTAAAGAACAAGTATCCTGAAAGGATAAGGTGTCTGTAGAAGAAAATACCAAGAGAAAATAATTCCCTGAATAGTAGAACCTAGATAGATTCAAAAGCCATTTTAGGAGAAAGATAGACATACAATTGAAATATTACATAGCTTGTCTGAATTTATTCTACTGGTGATGAGGGACAGGAATTTATGTCTTCTACAATACTCATTGATGGACCGCTACTAATGTGACTCAGTGGAGCCCATGTCTTCTTCCCAGTTCAAACTTTTTTATTTTTTGTTCATACTGTATCAGAGTTTAAAGTTCTGGAGTCCCTCAGATTCTCATTTCTTTTTGAAAAGAACAGTTTTTCTACTTTTATACAGGTTGTGGAGAAAACAACCTTCCCTTCCCTTCCCTTCCCTTCCCTTCCCTTCCCTTCCCTTCCCTTCCCTTCCCTTCCCTTCCCTTCCCTTCCCTTCCCTTCCCTTCCCTTCCCTTCCCTTCCCTTCCCTTCCCTTCCCTTCCCTTCCCTTCCCTTCCCTTCCCTTCCCTTCCCTTCCCTTCCCTTCCCTTCCCTTCCCTTCCCTTCCCTTCCCTTGCCTTGCCTTGCCTTGCCTTCCCTTCCCTTGCCTTCCCTTCCCTTGCCTTCCCTTCCCTTCCCTTCCCTTCCCTCCCCTCCCCTCCCCTCCCTTCCCCTCCCCTCCCCTCCCCTCCCCTCCCCTCCCCTCCCCTCCCCTCCCCTCCCCTCCCCTCCCCTCCCCTCCCCTCCCCTCCTCTCCCTCTCCCTCTCCCTCTCCCTCTCCCTCTCCCTCTCCCTCTCCCTCTCCCTCTCCCTCTCCCTCTCCATCTGTTTCTCACCTGGTGACCTCTTCTAACTCTAGCCCCATCTCTGATTTAAAGGCTCTCCTTGTCACCCATGAAGAATGACCTGCCTCTAATTCCTGATGGATGATGTCTCTCAGAGACACTTCTCCATTAAATTGGCTGTCTCTTGGAGCAGAGCTGACTGTTGCAGGCTCTCATGGCTTTTTGAAATAGAGTGCCTTACTGAAAAAGGTTAGTGACTTATTTCAGTCATAGGCACCCAATCTGGTTCATACCTTCCAGAAGCAATAATCCTTTGAACTGATTTGGCTGCTCACTGATATTTGTGCTAAACTCAGACTAAGGAGTGAGGACGAGATAAAAAGGAGTAAGGTGAAAGTCAGTTTTCTGCCTTTTGAAATCTCTGGCTCCAAGTTAGGCTTCCTATAAAGTTAAAGAAGGCTTATGACACCAGGCAGGTGCTAAGAGGTATGTAGTACAATTGTTTCTCTCTTGTTTTTGAATCTGTCCCATGTAATTGTTACTTTAACACAGCATTCTAAACATGGAATATATTAGTGACTCAAAGAATACAGTGTTACTGAAAGAGGGGCTATGGAGGAAGTCCTGTCTTCTCTTATAAGAGAAACATAAGGTATCTGACAGCTAATAGTGTGACATGGAAGTTTGCATATTGGCTGAAATTATTTATTTTAAATCACCAAAACCTGGGCGGGGGGGGGGGGATTTTTTTATTTTTTTGTTTTGTTTTGTTTTGTTTTGTTTTGTTTTGTTTTGTTTTGTTTTGGTTTGGTTTGGTTTGGTTTGGTTTGGTTTGGTTTGTTTGTTTGGTTGGTTGTTTAAATATTTGCCTAATAAACAACTGCATTATTGATCTACATGTTTCAGGGAATTGTCTGTACCATTAGTCCAGAGAAAGAGAGAACGTAAGTATGTAAGTATGTTTTCAGCAATGACCACATTTCCACAGAAGCAGAACTCTACCCCTTCCACCCTTTGCTCAAGTAGATGTTTCACACAGATTTTAAGTGAAATAAGAAAAAAAGTCAGCATATTCCAGATCATTACACAATTAGTCAGGACTAGTTATTATTTTTCACCCATTCATTAGCCCAGTAAATATTTACTGTAAAAAGACAATGATTCCTCTCTGGAGTGCTATATGCCGCAAGGATGAATAGTTTCCAACTAGTCTTTCATAACAGGGAAGTTCTTTCAAAGGGTGAGTAATTTTGAGCAGCCCAGAAACAGGACTTTTCATTTTTGGGAATTTTATCAGCAAAAGTTTAAGCTCTTTTATAGTTTGAATCTAAATTTTAGTTGTTGATACTGATACAGACAACTAATTTGGATGAAACAAAAGTATCCATTTCCTAATAAATTTTCCCCTATAAATCTTAATTTCTTCCTTGCACTGAGAGAGACATACTACTGAAAAGGTATTTATGCCTTTATGCAGGCATTTTAGGATGCAGATTGACACTTTAGAAAGCCAAATCTGTATTCAGAAGTTCCTAGATAGCAAAATTCCATTGCAATTCAACTTCTCAAATTAGTTTGTTTTCTCCAGTTGAACTTTTATTGAGCTTCATTTAAAATATCCTTTTTTTTTATTTTTTTTTTTTTTCCCTGTGGTTGCAGTAAAAACCACTATACTGCAAACAATTGTTTTCCAATAGTCATTCCAGAAGATGAAAATTAATATACACAACATTACCTACTCAGCTGAGCTTGTAAAATTCTTACTTGGGAAGGAGCAAACTAGTATTATTTTCTTCAAAAATGTGTCTTTGCCATTTTTTCACTCTTACAGAAAAGGCTTTACCAGTTTATGACTACTCCAGCCTAAAAACGAAGTAGAAAGAAGGTAGATATTTTTTATTTATGAATATTCCTGTAAATGATATAATCATAATACCCATAATTTGATACAGTCATTTAAGGTTTTCCTAACACTGTTTTACTTCTTCAGGTGTTTTTTATGTAGTTTCTATTGCATATATATATATATATATATATATATATATAAAAAAAAAAAAACAAAAAAAAACAAAAAAAAAGAACACTATAACTCTGATTTTTTTGAGAATTACCAGACTCACAGATGGATGGAAAAGATTACAGAAAATATTCTGGCTTGTTTAAAGTTTAAATTTATCTGCAGATGTAATTTTTCCTCAAGATATGATGATCCATTGCTTTTCTATGTCTGTAAATAAACCTTAAATAATCAATAATTTCAAAGCAGTTTGCATTAGAAATATTCGTTATCAAGTTGCCTTTACATTAATTCTTCATACATTGATTTGATTCATACATGACCTTCAGGATCGAAGATTCATTGAAATAATATGACTCTTCTGCGGAGGCATAGTAGAGTTTAATATGAATATAGTGCATCAGGATCATCTACCCGTAATCAGGAATTATCATCTCATTGTATAAACTGAAAGAATACTTCCCTTAAGAGTCTCCTTTTCACAGACTATGTCTACATCTCTTTGCATGCTTCACCATGAAAATCTGTGATTGCTAGTATTTTTTCTTGATATTTTAATTCTGCCACAAAAGCAGGGCCATAATGGGAGAAGAGATATTCTCTAAGCATATTTTACCTCAGGTTGCAACTGGCAGTGTGGAAAGAAGACAGCCTTATTCTTACTCTGTTATACTGCAGTCACTGTCCAAGAATGTTTTTCCCTTCAGTTATCTTTGCTTTTGTAACATAAGTCTTCAAAGCTAAAGCTATACTTATGGCAGACCTCTTGTCCACCCTTATCTCTGAAATCATAGACAAGATGTTTTACATATTCTGAAGCCCCAGGAACTTCAGTCCCTGTGTCCATACTCCTGCATAGATCAGGAGATGCTCCATAAGCTGTAGGCATTTTCTCCAGTTCCCCAAAGAAAAACATGTAAAACATCTCAGTTTCAGGAACAATATGTTAATATGACTTCCTAAATGCATTCAGAATATATAGAGTTGGTCCTGACTGGCAAGTGTCCTGAGATAGGTATCCATGGCCCTATCCAGGTTCTGAAGGCTGAATGCAGTAATGAGCATGTTTAGATCATAGAAGACAAATGCCCAAATTACAGACCGATGATACACAGAGTAATTCACCCTCCTCTAGGTTACACAGAGAGTTTTAACACTGTGCTACCATATGCCAAGTTGATGTGCCTCATAAAATTATATGGATAGGAGACATTACCTAATACATTAATATTGTAATCTAAAATCAAACATAAACATCTCACTGTCATCTCTTCATTCCACAAGCCTTATGCCCCTGGCTGATTTCTTGTAAAACAAACTGGGTTTATTTTACTTCTCAATAAATTTCCTGAACAAGATTGGATTTTTAAGTCTTTTTTACTCTTTTCCGTTCTTTCTTCCTACCATCAGTTAAAGGTTTTGTTCTGTGTTTCAGTTAGAAATGTTTACATATTTTCCAATTGAAATAATCTTCAGTGATGTTTCTTTGAATCTTCCTAATTGAAATGGAATCAAAAGTTTCATATTATTGTCTTGGTTTTTCTTGTCTCTTTTCTATTTCTTCCACAACACTCTTTTTCTGAAGTATCTGCAGATTCCTTGCTGATAATCTCTTCAGAAATCCCTTTCTAGAACACCCACGTTCTGATTTTTTTCTTCTGTCCCTGATTCCATGTGTAAGGATTTCCAACTGTGTACTAGAAGAAGTGAATGAAAAAATGCCAAAACGTATACGGACTAATAAGGAACCTGTTTAACTAAGAACTGAATATATTTTTCAGCTGAAAGTAGTGTGGGCATAAGTTCTTGTTTACAGCTATTGTAACGTGTCTAACTAGACAAGTATTTGATGAAGATTATTAAAGATCTACCTATTAATATATCTAATGAGAATGTTCTGAATGTCTTTACGTATTTATTTTATGTCTTCATTTAATTTCGTCACATAGTCAGCTTGTTTTCCAGCTAAGCAAGCTAGTATGCTTGTATTATGTGCTGACTTTTGAATCCCTTCCAAAAGGAGTCCAAAATCAACCTTAGAATCTCTTGCTTTTAAGCAGAAATTGAAAATCTATACCTAAAGATTCATTTATTTGATAAATTCTGCCTTTTTCTAATTAAAAACATATATAATTCTTCACAAATTTTGTCGTTATTCAAAATTTGCTACTCCATGGTTTGTTGCAACAGTAGAATCTACTTCGACTAGTAAGGAACACAGCCAGAGCTAAAGTACAAGTGATGTGTATGAAAGGTGGCTCAGATTGCTCCCTGAGTTGTTGAAAGTTGGTTATCTTTCAACACCTTCTTTAATCAGGTGATTGCTTTTATGGATTACTTGGAAAGGGGTAAGTATTAAATAGGAAGGGTATATAACAATATAACACAATATAACATGAGGCAGCACAACACAACACAATACAATACAATACAATACAATACAATACAATACAATACAATACAATATAATATGTCATACAATATAATGTCATACAATATAATGTCATACAATACAATACAATATCATACAATATAATAGAAGAATAGAATAGAATAGAATAGAATAGAATAGAATAGAATAGAATAGAATAGAATAGAATATAGCACAATAGAATATAGTACAATAAAATATAGCACAATACAATATAACACAATACAATATAGCACCATATAATATAGCACAATATAACACCATATAATATAACATAATATGTGATAACAGAAACAGGGAGCAGAAACTTTCATGTGGAAATTTTGAGTAATACTTATTAAATATCTTATTCTAAATGTTTTATTGATAGATGAATAAAGTACTTCTCACAGAATACGAGAGATTAAGAAGTCTACCAAAAGGTGTCAGTCACAGAATCACCAAACCACAGAATGCCAGGGATTGGAAGGGACCTTGAAAGATCATATAGTCCAATTTCCCTGTTAGAGCACTAACACCTAAATGAGGTTACACAGGAAGGCGTCCAAGCAGGTTTTGAATGTCTCCAGAGAAGGAGACTCCACAACCTCTCTTGACAGCCATCCCTCATTAAAAATAAAGCCATGATGAAACAAATACCAGCTGTAAATCAACCCCAATGGAGGATTTCTGACATGTTCTATAAGCTGCTTACTTCTTGAATTCAAATATATATATGTTTTTAAAAATACCAGTGTCAGAACTACTTCACTCACAATCTGCATAGTCCCAGCTCACAATTTACCACACATTTTAACGATGGACAGATGCTCTGTGGCTGATCAGAGAGGTTTTAATCCTTTGTTGTTTGGAAAAATACCTTTTAACATACTTTTAAACACTCTGTTGATCAGTTGACCACTTACGCATTTTAATTTTCCTTAGTTTTAATCATCCTACAGTCTCTTTTAAACTGGATTGGAAGATAAACTTTCAAACACTGTTGTGACTACCAAAGTACCTGTCCTTCCTGCATATCTTTCTAGTTCTCTTTTTTGTATTCATAAACCCACAACACAATCACAATTCCTCTGAAAAAGTACTCAGTTTCCCCTTTTAATTATAGTCCAGTACAAGAAGACATTCTGAAAAGTGGCTCTATAGAGCTGCCTGCTTATGGGGGATTTCTGCTGTAAAATAAGTTAAAACGGGTTTCATAAACATAAAGAGGAAGCCCTAAACACTGCCGCAGAGTCTCTTCATAAAGTTACTTCAGACTTCATAGTTAAAATAAGTTCTGACAACACACGTCAGAGACAAAGTCCACGGATACAAGAAAATTTTAATGCAAAAATCACATTTGTATGAGTTGAAAAGTAAGCTCTTTTCTCATAGAATAATTTTGTTTGGAAGAGATCCTCAAGATCATCAGTTCAACCATAATCTAACTCTGGCACTAGACCATGTCCCTAAGGACCTCATCTATATGTCTTTTAAGGACCTTCAGGGATGACGACTCCACCACTTTCCTGTGCAGCCTGTTCCAGTGCTTCACAACTCTTTCCATGATGAAATTTTTCCTAATATCTAATCCAAACCTTCCCTGATGCAACTTGAGGCCATTTCCTCTTGTCCTATCACATGCTATTTGGGAGAAGAGGCAAACACTATGTCCTGTCACATTCAGTGGGGTGAGGGCAGAGTTCTCTGTGCAGTAATGACAATTGCTCAAGAGATTTAATTAAATCACAAATTTACTAAAAACTCGGTGGAATTACAGTGAATAGTGACTTGGCAAAAGTTCGTAACTGTGTCATAAAACTTAACAAGATTTCAGCAACAAAACTCAAAACAATATTACCCTTACCTGCCCAGAATAAAGTCGGAAGGAGAGAAAGAAAGACAGAAAAGAGAGATAGATTGAGATATCAGAAGAAATGTAAGATTTCACCACTCTGAGGTTCTTTTGACCCAGAGAAGATCTTTCTAATTTTCTTGGAAGTGGGTGTGATGAAAACTTCAATGATATTATGCACACACCTGGTGTCCCGAGTGAGGAGGTTTTATACGTTAGTCCATTTCCATGTGAGACAGGAGAGGGTGGGTCATCTCCTCCATCTGCTCGCTCTTCATGTTAATTAAGGAGATTGTTCCAGAAATAGGTCAGTGGTCTGAGAAAATAGGTCGGTGGTCTCAAAAGTGCCTAGAAGTGAGACGTTTTGTTCTCTGTGGGTAGGTGGTAATTTGTTATTTCTCAGTGATCATTGAATGAACCTGCCTTGCTTCCAGCTCAGTTAATCAGGAATGAGGACTGAGGCCTTGGCAGGCTTCAAGGAAGAAACAATGGAAATGCTTTTATCTCAAAAATTTATGCTTTCATTTTGCAAAGACCTTGAGAAACAGACAAATTCTGTCTCTACAGCACTTACCTATTACTGCCAGAAGCTACAAAAAACCAGTTGTTTAAGGCATAACATATAGCATTAATGAGGCTTTGTTTGGCAAAGAATAGAAAGGCCTCGAGATCATCACACACCATCCATGTTACAATGTAAGGTTATGCAAATGCCCTGTCATAAAACAAATCAATGTATTGTGAGTGTAACATACAGGGCAAAAAATTTTTCAAGAAACAGGGACATTTTCATGCCAAAAGTATGGTAGTCAGGTATTTTGACCCCGTATACTGCCCAATCAGATCTTGCCTGGGGTCCTTAGCTTTCTTGGCACCTCCTACAGTAGTGGGGTGTTGAAAAGTTGAATACCCTAAATAGACACTTGGTAGGAGAACCAACAGAACATTGTAGTCCTTTCATTTTATAAATGTTCATATGTTAATTAATTTTTGCACTGGAATATGCCCATACAGTTCTCCATTGAGGAGGATATTTAAAGGTTGAACAGGTAGATCCTCCATCATTTGCCCGGTATATCATTGTGTTAACAGTCCAGAATGAATTTGCCTTACCCCATTTTCCTCTTTATGAAGTATTAGGACACCATATCCTAGACCTCCTAGAAACATGTTTACAATTAGGTGGATCCATTCCATTATCAGAGGATGGCTATTTGAAACATGTTTTATTCCATAAGTCAGTCCAAGTGGAATTCTTCAGGTGGTGGTATGGGGTTCCAACGGGGTTAAACCAAGTGTTGTTTTCATTAAGATGAATATAAAATAATTTCTTTCTTAAAATTTCTGTGAGATCCAAACTAATCATTGCAAACTGAAATTCTTCCTCTGTAGAAGTGGGAAATGTAACACATATTCCTTGATATGTTTGATTCCAAATTTGAACAAATCATTGTATTAATTCCCACGCTAGGTTTTGATTAGTTCCATTTCCGTGGGTTTGTTCAACAATACACCCATAAAATACATATCCATAACACAAAATCCACAAGTTTCTGCAGGCCATTTCCCCTATTATTTAGTCTACCAGAGGTATTTCCTGGTTTATTCCATAAAGATGTGATTTCCCAAAGAGATGGTCCCAATAAAATGATTAACATACAAGCGACTGTAGTAACAACTGAAAATTCTACAGGTCCCATATGACTTGGTCCCTTCAATTGGCTAATTACATGTGCCTTGGTAAAGCTGGAACTTTTGACAGGCAAAGACCTGTTTCTTTCCTGTTCTTCCTGCAAGGAAAGTAAAAGGGAAAGCTCAGTCCTTCATTGAACCAGCTTCAGAAAGGCAGAACTATCTACCTAGCACTGATTTTGTGCTCACCACCACAGGCTTCAGTGGCCACCCAGGCATACTTATTGAAAAGGGTGTTCAGTACCTGCGGGACTTACCCTGCATTGGTGAGTTCAACTAGGACAGGTTGTCTGGGATAATGGAGAGGATTTATGGAGTCCTTAGTTTCTTTCACCCCAGGGAGATCTAGAGCAAAAAGTAATAATCCGAAGACATCTGTTAACTCCCCAGAGATCATTTGCTTTGGTCATAGATTCTGAGAGTCACATGGACCATCCAGGATTGTAGAGTTTGAGACCATTTGTTCTTTCTGCTATCCCGTTATCTTGGGGATAGTAAGGGATATAAAATGCCCACTGTATTCCCTCAGTTTTTCCCCACTGCTGGACCACCCCTGCAGTAAAGTGGTTGTAATTATCTGACTGAATTGATTTGGTTTTCAGTAAGAAGCTAAACCACAATTTCAACTTTTCTATTGTGTTTTCTCTTGATCATATGTGTACACCTCCAGACAAGAGCCTGCAGATAAAACCCCCTAAGTCTTAAGTGTCTGTATAAGCAAATACTTATGAACATATTGAGAGTTATAGAACGTAAGTTACGAATAAGATACAATGAAGGAATTCAGATTTGTCGTATGGTCACAGTTCTGGTGAAGCAGCTTGTAAGGGCCATGTGCGCATCTGGTGCACTTATCGATTCTCTGAGTTGTTCAGGTGCTTCTTTCCCAGTGTGGCTCTGCACACAATGGACAATGGGTTGAAGGGAAACAAGAGACACAGTTGAGACAAGAAGGTTGTCTGAGCTCATAGCAGCCTTCACTGCAAAACGTGGACTTATTGCAGGAGCTGTCCATGTAGGAGAAGTTCCAGAGTAGCTCCAGCAGCCTTTGTTAAGCCCCCGTTAACTGTTGACTAACACCTTAGATGGACAGTCTGACAGGTCTAGCAACTGCCCTGGGGAATCTTGCTGCAGAACAGGCCAGGTTGCAGATGAGTAGATAAGTGAGTACATAAGGCTCCCATGACTGTGGGAATGGTTGCATAGACAGCCTTTAGTATATGTTTCAGATACTTAGGAGATATCTTGCACATAATTTAAGGCAATCACCTCTGTGCAAAGATGTCACGGAAGTACCCCGAAGTTAGTTAGGGGACAACAGGTTCCAAAACAAACTTTAATTCGGTAAAAAAAGTACAGTAGATTGACTGGTGGAAGATGGGCTTTTAGCTCTCCAAAGTGACTTGAATACAGGTTCGAGTATCAGCTGAGGTAATTATAAAATGTGCAGCAACTAATACCACTAAAGATCCACAGTGTGCATACACGTGGCTTCACCAAAAACAATGCCAGAGCCGTCCCTGAATCTGGGAAAAGTATACACTTGCCAGAATCTGGGAAGGAATTATTAAAGAAAATACATGTGCTTATATTGAAGCATGGAGTAAATACACGTGCTTATATTGAAGCATAGAGTAGGCACTCACCTACACATGGAGATGAGGCAAACGGTGTCCCTGTCCCGGGAGGGGTCTCAGCAGCAGCATCTGGCTTGTGCTCCAAGAGGTCCGTGCAAAAAGGGCAAAGCCTCGACGAGAATCCCATTTTATATAACCTGATCAGATCTGACTGTAGGCATTCCAGAAGCTTCTCTGCACCCCCGCTCTGGCTGTGGGGTGCCCCTGAAGCTTCCAAGCATCCCCCTCATTGGCCGTGGGTGCCCAGCAACTCCTTGGCATCTTTGCGCTCCCTTCTCCTCTCTCTCAACGACCCTGGCCAACGGGCTCTGGGGTCAAACAAAAGAAGCTGCTAGCCTCAAGCAGCAGAGAGAGGGAGGTGTGTCTGCGCCTTCCATATCAAAGGAAGGAAGGGGAGAGAGGGGAGCTTGCATTCTGCCATAAAAGACCAAAATAAATAAGAAGTGGGTTTTTTATTCTTTTTTTGATAGTCTTTCTATAAGTGCCTGTGCAACAACATGTAATGAACACAAGAGTTGCTGGCTCACAGTGAGGCAGATAGCAAAACATACAAAATTAAACATATTTAGACAAAATAATCTTAATTGATATCTCTTTTCTGAGTAATTTTTTCTCTTAATTACTATACCAAGGCAGATGTAGAAAGAAGAAATCTGAAGATATGCTGAAGAAATCTATAGAATCACTTAGCAATCACCATGGATATATTGTGAATGAATGAAATTATTTCTTACAAACTTCAGTATTAAAAACAAACCAAACCAAACAAAAAAACAAACAAACAAAAAAAACAAAACCAAAACCAAAACCAAACATCAAACAAAAAGTGAAATGGCATTAGCTTCCAGCAGAGTTTGGAGAACAGCACTTAGATCACCTCCTGGCTGTCACTTCACCGGGGGACGTGGAAAGTGCCCAAACTCCTCCTGATTCCACCAACTTAAGATTCAGAGGATTACCATGCATTATCAGGTTCAAATACTATTCTGTACATCATTATGCTTGAATACAACTTAGATATAAGTATAGCCAAGTCTGAAATATTTCTCTCACATTTTACAGATTCTTTAAGTTGAGTTTGACCTTATTTCCAGAAGGAAATACAACACCTTACCAGTTAGCATGTTTTTTGCATATTGCGTCAGAATAAGAAGAGTCTCAGAACATATTCTAGCCAGCCATTCAGCTGATTAAGGTGAACATAAAAGGGTATCTATATCAAAAACTGGAACATGTCTTAGGAACATATATCAAACTAACAAGAAAAAAGCATACATGCTTTAAAATCAAGAAAACTGTGTGAGTCCATAGCACAGATTTCTGCTTTGTTGCATTTCCAGTTGAAAAGCGACACTAAAACTTCAATAGTGTGAGTGTAGATGGAAATGATTTTTTATTGCTGGACAGAATTCATGGTCTACATGTAAACTTATACCCTTCCAAACCTCTCCCAGCGTCTTCCCGATAAAATAAATGTCCCTTGAAGTGACCATTTTAGTTCTTAACCAATTATACTGTATTATGTGGATATTTAATAGTGATATTTCAGCTTCCTGCTAATAAGGATAGCTAAATATTTACTGGACTACAGCAAGAGGAAATGTATAAAAAGTAATATCCCAGAAAAAAACAATGTCTAATCCATTTGAAACAGGTAATCAAGAATTTTCTTCTTTTGTTCTCAGGCTCCACTCATGTACAAAACGCTTCAGAGAAGGTTTGCTCTATGTTAGCAGCCCTGTCTAATGAGTCACATTTCCTCTGCTGAGAATGCTCATTCTCCTTCAAGACAGAGCTGAAAGCAGTGTCTTCCACAGGGGCTAGTAAAAATGTCAGCAGAATTATAACCTGCATTTTGTAAATATCAGTTCACAGAACTGGAAAGATGCACCTCTGAAATCAGCTTGTATTTTTCTGCAATTCACCTGAAACTTCAAGAAATCTCTTCTATCTCTCCCCTTGATAATGACTTTATGGACATATGTGTATTAAGTCCCTGTAGTCATGAATTAATGCCACTTCTCAATATGATTCATTGACATTATTCCTGTGGCCTTTACTAATGACTGATGAGTGAAAAAGGCAAAATTTTAAAAATACAGATAAACACGGCAGGAATTAGTTATTTTTTCCTTTACCCAATCATTAAGATCAGTGAACAACAACAAATATAACAGCAGAAAACTGTGAAAATGGTAGACAACAGTGGTTGAGCTACAAGAAGGGTAGATTCTTTCCTCATTCCGATTTCCCCATACCAAACAAAACAAAAAGGGAGCTACACATGAAAAGTAACCTTTAAGGCATTACTCTAAAATCTAACTGTCACCGGAGGGATCACTCTGCCCCTTCTTGTACACGTGAGAAGCTGTATCATGCACCGTCTCTGCCTGAGCAAGTATGTACACAGGTGGATTTTGTATTCCCTCTGCTAATTCCAACAATCCTTTTCTCACAACATTCCAGGCTCCCAGCACCTTCCTGTCTCATCATCACTTAACTGAGCTTTAGCTTCTGTTTCTTCCAGTCTGCTCAAATACTTAGTTTCCAATTCACTAAGCTCAGGATGCATCCCTGGGGCTGCACAGACAATAGCCAGGAGTTTCCTGCCTTGTGGATTTGTGTGCTTCTCTGTTTTAATAAGAGGTTGCTCACCTTTTTCCTGCAATTCCTCTGTTTCATTAGAACTACTTTTATCAGGGTCTCCCTAGACTTCTCCACCCTGATCCTCAGAATCTCCATGTATCATCAACATTTGGCTTTGGGCAATGTGGGGGAGTTCCCCCGTTTGTGCCAGTATAATCTGAAATCCTTTATTCTAATGCACTCATGTGCTCACTTTCTTTTTGTGATTCTACCTTTGCACAGTCTGCCTCCAACTATTATTCATAATTACACTGTTTCAATTGCTTAAAGTATTTATGCAGGTCCAGTGCCTGTTTCAAACAGACTCACAGGACAGCACACACAATAGCACGCAGAACAGCACACATGGTTAACATCATGCTACGATCAAACCATGTCTCTTTCACCCATCGTGTACAGGGTGGGGAAGGATTACAGCTGTTGGTCCATAATTTCTCAATATTTCATATACTGTTGACTATGCCAATCAAAATATCATGGACACACCCCAAAAGTCAATTTAGATAGACAATAAGGTCCACACAGATTTTATTCTAATGAAAACTGCTTAGCAGAAAACCAACTAGAAATGGAGTTTATCCAAAATTTTTCAGCATTCCAACAACATTATAGATCACAGGTCTGGATTTATGGAGTGAATATTCAAAATGCACATCTTCCCGCTCTTACAATGTCAGAACTCTAAAGGGTACCCAAAAAATCACTTACCAGTTCATCAAGGAGTCTCAGTCATTGGGGAATGTTACTTAGATGGTCACTCTAAGGAGGACAGTCTTCGACTACATACCCACTGCTTCAAGGAAGACCAACTCAAGGGGGATTTCTGGTGGACTCCATTTACACTCTGAATCTGAGCTGTGACTATGGTAGTGGTCCAGAAACTTCTTTCAGTGAAGGAAATTTCATTGGTCAAGGGTCCTATTGACCAAGGAGCATGTGCATGACCATAGTGGTCCAGCAACCTAGAAGTATCTGTTGTTTTGTGGGGGCAGAGTAGTGGACTGCATCTGCCACAATGTCTCACCATGTATTTGTATTCAGTAGGTACACCAGTGTGTGGCTTTCAACATGTAGCAGATGAATAAGCTGTGTACTTCACAAGGCTTACAAACTGGCTGAGTACCGCATTTAGCAAATTGAAGTTTTATGTAACACTTCCTGTTTTTTCAGGGCTAAGTTAAATCATGGTTACCACAAAGAAAAATCAAAACTTAATGTATCTGTTTATTTATCAGGTTAGGGAGGTTAATTTTAAGAACACTATGTATTGATATACAATTAAATGTATCTTTTGTATTTTGGTAGATTATTCCATTTTAAAAATTATCAAATAATTTGTTTTTAAATTTGGTTAAAAAAACAACAACAAAATCAAAAAATAATTTCAAGAATAAATTATTGTCTTCCAAGTTTAAACACGAAGTAAAATTTTACAGCTGAATCATAAAGCCATGAAAGTAGGGGTGTTTTAATGGAATTAGTGACATAGTTTTTGTACTAGAGGGTATAGCTACAATATAAAACACCCTGAATGTAGTAAAAACTCTGGTCATGTATAATAACAGGGTACTGGAAACACTATGTGCCCTTGAAGAAAAAAAAAAAATAAAAACACCTAAACCCTACAACTGCTAAGAAACAAAAACTTAATATTTGGGGATTTGTTCTTAATGAAAGAAAACACATATTTTTTTTCTCTATATAATGGGGAAAAGATGTGGCAAATAGAAAGAAAAGCATAAGATGATAAGAAAATATAATTTAGTCATTATGGTCTCATTGGTCAATGAGACTCGTGGTTGATGCAGAGTTCTGATGTTATAAAGCAGTTGTGTAAAGATTTTCTTAAAGGAGTGTCTTTGGATCACAACTGAAACACTGGAATAAGAGATTTATTAATATATAATGCAGTGAAAACCAGTTTCCTTAAGACAGAATAACTGTTTCAGAAAATCAGATATCCAAATAATGAGTTTATTTCCTCACGATATGATTTCCTTTCAATTTATTTTTCTGCTTTTCTGGGGTCTCAGAAGTACTGCCTAATAATATGATTAAAAGAAACAAACAAATGAAACCAACCAAGCAAACAAAACACAAAACGAAAACCAAAACCAGAAAAAAACAAACAAACAAAAAAAACAAACAAAAAAACCCCACAACCAAAAGAAACAAACAAACAAACAAACAAAACCAAAACTCATTTCCATTGATCTTCCAATTCCAACAAACCTTTTCAATTTGGTAACCTTACATGTTCTCAAAGTCTTACAGATATATGTAAGATTACTAAAATTATCAATCTTTTCCACAGGAATTCTGGATTACTTGTTAAAATTTAGAACCCTGACACTATTCAATAAGTTTTCTGTCAGAAGGAAGTGTTATATCATAATTTCCTGAGATGCATACAAAAGTTAATTTTCACTTGAAGTCATATAGCTGAGCACACAGTTTTTTAGTAACTTGACAAATTATATGACTAGAAAATCTGACTGCAGGAAATTCCATGGCTGTTTTATGGAGGGACTCCATAGCATCTTTATTTCATGCAAGGACAGAATGTGATACAGAAGAAATAGCACCAGAAAAATTATAACCTGAAGATTAAAAGCGGATAGAAGTGAAACATTTCTGTATTAGTATCTAAGTGGATTTTCAAGATGACCTGCCCAGGATCAACATCAGAAATGCAAATTTATTTCCACACCCACGATTTTTTTTCAAATTAGTTTGGGTTTGGGTTTGATTTTTTTTGTTGCTGTTGGTGGTGGTGATGTTTGGTTGGTTGGTTTTTTTAGCCTTGAAAAAAGCTTGTGTCTAAACTTTAGCTCAAAGAGCTCAAAACATTTCCATCCATCTGTGGGATTAGTGATAATAACCATATGATATTTTCATGTACACCAACATTGTCAGACAAATCCTTCATAATAGAGGAGTTAAAACTGGACTAACAGAAGGCTTGTGGATGGAAGCATTTCTCATTTAAAAACACCTATGAAAACAATAGAAAACATAAATTAGTTTAGTATGGAAGTACAGAGGAAATCACATCTATCTAGAAAGGTCCCTTCAGTGACCTTTGAACTTGAATAAGTTAAATTAATTTGAAGGATACTTTCAGAAGAATAGAATAAAATAAAGGAAATATATAGAATATAGTGATTGTTTCAATATTTAATGCTATTAAATATGATGATTATCTTCAATAGCACATTAGGGTTTTAGTTTTAACTAAGGTATATTTAAGTGTTAGTAATATGAAACCACTACAGTTACTACAATAAAAGCAATTCCTGAAAACTGAGTTGATATTTCTTGCACCTATTTTAACTGGTTTCTGTTTAACAGTGTGTTTACTACACACATACATGTACATATACACATCTCCATATATGTTTGTGTGTGTACCTATATATGGATAATATACATTATGTATTGCTGTATAATAGTTACAGTTGATGAAATCAGTCTTGAATGTTTTGCTCATTTGAACAGAACTGTCTGAAAACAAACCCAGACAAACTGAAGGTTAGGGGAAGAAAGCAATGGGAAATGGCAGGGAAAGATGACATGTTAAAGAAATTTATTCTGATCTAAACAAACCCAAGAAAATAAGCTAATCCACTACCTTAACTTTACAGAAGAATTATCATATACATCTTAAAAACAAGGTATAGTATCAAATGTCAGTCAGTAACAATATTTGCACTAATTTTCTTTGGATAATCAGTAATTTATATCACTGCAATATTTCTGAATTTCCATTCAGAAAAGAGTAACTAGGTCTCTTTAAGGGGACATGTAATTTTCATCCAGCCTCACTCTCTTTCCTGTAATGGCTAAATTCAATAATGGAAAAGGCACATTCATTTCTTATTTTTGGAGGCATAATTTTAATTATTATGATCATATTTTCCCTCATAGATATGCAAACTTTGTTGTAATATTTGTGGGGATGAGATGCATCCTTAGAGAAAATTAGCAAATAGTCAGGCATTCACCAATTTGAACAAAAAGATGCAATAAATCAGAACTGCTGTAAATTGATCACCTTTAAGAGTAAAGTTGCTTGATAAATTTAAAGGGGTTTCCTTCGCTCTCTTACCTGAAAACCTAGTATGAAGATAGTTAAGTAAAAGGTTAAGCCTGTCCAAGCAGCTCTGATTCAGATCTCTTTACTGACTTCAGTTAATTGTATACTTAGTCCAAAGTTTTTTATCTCACCTTCAAAACAGTTGGCTTAAGCTGGAGATATATACCATCAAACTCACTGCACTGAAGTTGTTTTGATGTCACTTATTTTTTCTGTTTGCACCTCACTAACCTGATTGCTTTCCATGTTAGTCAAGATTTCATCTTCCTCAGCAGTATATTGCAGTATATCTATATCTATATATGGATATAAAGTTCTCTACATCTCAGTGATTTTGTGTACAGACTGAAATATTCTAGATATGTAAAAGAAGTAGTGTTTTGCTGCAGTCTACCACTGACTTCAGCAGAACTACTGTCTCACTCTTTTTTTTTTTAAGTATATTATTATATTTTATTTTGAAATGTAGTATTTAGTGTGTCTTAATAACATTTTTGAAAATAGCAGTGTTGAAAGCATTTAACTTCTATGTCTGTTCTGATCATAGCTTGCCTGTTCCAAAGCCTTGTTTTCATTCTTAAGTGAGAAAAATCACCTCATTTCTTTGTTGTTTCTATGTTTGATCTCTCTAAAATCACACTGAAACATATTAAGATCACAGCAACATTACCCACATAATATGCTCACCATATGTGCTTTTACATATAGACCTTCAAGAAATAAAATCTAAAAAAACTATGGCAGCTATCACGTTTTTCAGCTGTAGTCAGTGGGAAATAGCAAATCTTTCTGTTTCTAGAGGCACTGTAATATCCCAGGATTCCTTTCGTCAAATTCTTTCTACAGGTATGGTTAACCACAGATTTAGACTTCAGGTTGTATTACTTAAACAATTTCAGAGTTTTGTCTCTTCCTTGGAATGTTTTTTATTATGTAAATTACATTTTATAAGCAATATGTTTATTTCATGATGTAATTACACCATTGTTTTCCTACTAGTCTTTTTATAACTTTCATGATACAGGCTAGAATAATGGTCACAAATCTTTGTAGTAGTTGACAACACAGGATTTCACTACCTTTTGATGACTGACATAAATGTAATAATTTTATGTGACTACAAGAGAATTAAACCAGAGAACTGGACTACAATGTTGTAAGAGGCTACTTAATGTACTAAAATGAGACATCCTGAAATCCATTACACATGATACTGTAGATTTCTGTTAGATGTCATCTAAATGACAATGAATTTTAAAATGTTGGATTTGTTTAGTACTGACTTTTCATTCTGACCCTGAGGAGAAAACACCTCTTTTGCGATTCTGAGTAAATAAGGATTGCGGTAACCAATTTTTGCATATTCATTATGTCAAACTACAAGTAGTTATTTATGCCGTCCAAGACCCATGCTTATTCTAATTTAACAGTTAATATAAAGAAGAACAAGCAAAATAGCAAAATGACTGAAAACAGGATCTGAACATGGTTTAGTGGGAATGTTTGAGATAAAGGAAGGGTTGATTTACAGAATCAACTGTCTCTAAGGCATGTAGAATATTTTGTAACAATAGTGCATACAATTATAACTTTTATGCTGGATGTTTTAATGTTCATAAATGAATAAGAATCATGTTCACTTCATATAAAATAAAAATTATTCCATGGCAATGAGGTGTATTATTCTAGTTTACTGTTCATACAAAATGCTGATAAAAACCCAGAGGATTTAAACAGCTCAAGAAATTGTCATTGATAAAGAAGAAAATAATAGTGAAGATAAAGAAAGAAACTGATTTTTGTTGTTCAACAACAAATTGTGTTGCTTTCAAGTGAACCTAGGAGAACAAGGTGATTTCAGCTTCAGGAGATAAGTGTGAATTTCAGATGCTTCTTGATACCATGTTCTCCATGTAAAATACTTTACCTATTATATAGCAAAGAATTCAAGTGTGCTATTGTTATTCCAGGACATTGCTGCTGAGAACTCTCTTTAGTCTACTGTCCCTCCATACATAAATACAATTATACTGCATATGTGGACTTAAAGAAGAGTTTGGGTAGTTTAGTATTTGGGACCGGCACTGTTGCAATGAAATGAATATGATGCCTAAATTGCTTAAAGGATAAACCATGACAGTTTATGCTATTATGAATAATGTGATGACAGCTTATCAAGTTCTCCTTTTAGTACATCAGTGTAAAATCAATAATAAATCCATTAAATTTTCCATGGAATTTCACTGGGATTTAAGGATGACACCCACACAGTCACTATTATTTGAAGACAAATGGCTTCCAGTTCAGTTTAGCAATTTAATGCTTCTCTTACATCCCTAGTTCTCTACTAAATAAACATCTCGGCTCTCCTACATTTTGTGTGGACAGTTCTTGTCCAAACACAGCTCAGGCATCCAGTCATACAACTATTTTTGTACATGTGTGAGTTTCAAAATCAAGATTTCAATGACACTATAATTTTGGACAAGGATAAAAATTTTACTGGAAATTCTGGAAGTAGGAAGTCTTTCAATATGTGATGCAGATACGCACTTCCAAGATGAAAAACGGGAATTTTTTTCCATATGTGTATCCAAGGGTTGATTACTTTGGTAGGTCACCTGGTGAATTAAGACAAATTATTTCTTAATCTTAAAAACTTCTTATAATTTTCAGCAGTATGTCCCATTTTCTAGTTACTCATGTTTATTTTATGCTACTAAGAATTCAATTTTCCTTAAAACAATTGTTTCTGAATTATAACTATGTGAGTTGGGAAAAAATATTTTCTTTATAGACAAGTATGAAGGGATGTATGTGAATGTATAGGGCTATGATTCTATCTTCATACAAAAGATAGACCAATAGAGATTAAACTGGACTTGTGGTTTACTTTTATGTAACTTCTCAATAAATAACAAGTACAAGGTTTCACTAGTTTTCCCTTGAATGTCTGGTACCAAGCAAAATTTTTTGGTCAGATTTGAGCCAAGAGTTGCCTTCAGTCTCTGAAGGATGAGAAAGGACAGGCATATTTTTTTGTATGTTAAAAAAAAAAAAAAAAGTGTTCTGTGGTATCCTCTGATTTAATAACTAAGTAGAATTTAGAGTTTGAGATTTTTTTTTTTTTTTTGGTTTAACTGATGCTTACAAGGTCAGGGACGTGTTATTGGAGGAATGTCTGCACAGTTTTTCTGTGGATCAGATACAGAAATTTTAAAATATATGTTCTATCAGTTTTCAACCTATTATGAACCTGAGATATGATATGTTACACAAGTTCTAAAATATAACCTGCTACACCTATTAGATAAAAGAGAAGGTTGTAATTAAAACCAAACCGAACAAAAAAAAATCAAAACAAGCCACCAGAATAAATCAGTTGCTCCATTCCTTATTCAAGTCTGAACTGGGAGATTTCAATGATTATTAATATATCCATGCTTTCTATTATTTTTTAAAAGCTTTCCAGATAAATTTAAAGTTTGATCACACTGATCCACTCCTTTTTTTCAGATCTGCAGCTATGTGATATTTCTTGATCTTGACCTCTTTCTTCTGCCCTTGTCTGTCATGTCTGTTTGTTCTGCTCATTGTCAAGAGTTAGGCTTTGTGTGAAACATTTCTTCCTCTCTCTGTCTTGCTCTCATGCCACACATTCCAACAACCTCTGTTGTCTCATACTTTTTATTCTTCAAGATTCTTCATTTTTCTATCTGCAAGTTTTTAATTCAATTTTGTTATAATTCTTCTGTCACACAATAACAGGAACTGTGTAAATCCCACACAAATCTATATCTGATGTCTGCTAAAACAGTATTAGTTTTTTAATCTTTGTAGAACTCTCTCTGTACCTTGGAGTATCTTTTATGTTCCTCTTTAAAGACTTTCGTTATATTTACTGATCATATTCTGATTAATAGATTGAGTGTGGGTGAACAGCTAAATTACTATTTCACTGACTGACATAAAATTATCTCAGAGCTCCAATAAAAAGGTACCTGCAGATTCCCAAGAGCTTCTGACTAGGCAGATTCTTTCCATGAATTTTCATCTATAAAATACACAGAATTGCTAGCAGACATAGAAGTATTAGATATCTGATTACACATCTAAACATACACAGTCAAGGAGGCTCGTACGGATCATGGATCAAAACTTTTTGACACGGATGGTGGAACAGCCAACAAGGAGAGGCGTGCTGCTGAACCTTGTCCTAACATACCCAGAAGAATGTGTTAGAGATGTCACGATTGTAGGTAGCTTCAGCTGCAGCAGCCATGAGATGGTGGAGCTCAGGATCCGGCATGGAGGAAGTAGGACAATAAGTAGGACTAAAATCATGGATTTCAGCAGGGCAATATTTGAACCTTTTCAAGGTTCTGCTTGGAAGAATCCCATGAGTTAGGGCTCTAGAAGGTACAGGGGTCCAAGAGACCTGACTAATATTCAGACATCTCTTCCTCCAAGCTCAAGACTGATGCATCCCTATGAACAAGAAATCAAGTAAATGGAGTAAGAGGACAGCATGGATGAGTAAGGAGCTCCTGTCAAAACTCAGGTGGAAGAAGGATGTTTATGTAATGTGGAAAAAGGACAGGCCACCTGGAAGGAATATAAGGAGGCTGTTAGAATATGCAGGGATGTGGCTAGGAAAGTCAAGCTCCTCTTGGAAGCAAATCTGGCCAGGGATGTCAAGGACAAGAAGAAGGTCTTCTTAAGTACATTAGCAGCAAAAGGAAGATTAAGGAAAATGTAGGTCTGCTGCTGAATTAAGAGGGTGCCCTGGTGACAGATGATACAAAGAAGGCAGATTGACTGAATGCCGTATTAGCTTCAGTCGTTACTGCTAAAACCAACCCTCAGGAATGTCAGACCCTAGAGGTAGAAGAGAAAGTCTGGGAAAAGGAAGACTTTCCTTTGATTGAGGAAGATCAGGTTAGAGATCATTTAGGCAAACTGGACATCCATAAAACCAGGAGCCCCCAAGGAATACATGTATGAGTGCTGAGAGAGTTGGCAGATGTTATTGCTAAGCCACCCTCCATCATCTTTGAAAGGTCTTGGAGAACAGTAGAGGTGCCTGAGGACTGGAAGAAAGCCAACATCACACCAGTATTCAAAAAGGGGAAGGAGGATGACCCAGTAAACCACAGACCAGCCAACCTCACCTCCATCTCTGGAAAGGTGATGGAACAGCTTGTTCTTGATCTAATCCCTAAACATGGAGAGGAAAATAAGCTTAACAGGAGTAGTTATCATGGGTTCACCAAAGGGAAATCATGGTTCACCACACTGATAGCCTTCTATGATGGCATGATACACTGGGTAGACAAAGGAAAAGCAGTGGATGTTGTTTGCCTTGACTTTAGCAAGGTTTTTGACACTGTCTCTCCCAACAGCATGGGTTACAAAGATTATTAGGGGCCTAGGGCACCTTTGTTATGAGGAGAGACTGCAAAAGCTGGGTCTGTTCAGCCTGGAGAAGAGGAGGCTGAGAGCGGATCTCATCAATGTTTATAAACACCTCAAGGGTGGATGTCAAGAGGATGGGACCAGACTCCTTTCAGTGGTACCCAACGATAGGATGACAGGCAGAGGGCACAGAATGAAGCATCTGAATATGAAAAGAAACTTCTTTACTTCGAGGGTGACATGCACTGGAAAAGGTTGTCCAAAGAGATTGTAGGGTCTCATTCTCTGGATACATTCAAGACCTGCTTGGACACATTTCTGTACAATCTACTCTAGGTGCATGTGCCTTAGCAGGTGCATTGGAGTAGATGATCTCCAGAGGTCTTTTCCAATGCTAAGCTGTGATTCTGTGGTTACTGTATGAAGTTTTATTCTGAAACACTTCAGATAAAAGGGCTGTACCTAATGGTAACAGCAGCAGGACTAAAGACCTTTATTAACAGCAACCAGTTTGCTGTTGTTGTTGTCTGTTTATTTTGTTTGTTTTGTTTGTTTGTTTTGTTTGTTTACATGAGTGGATACTGAAAGAACCAGAAGATCAGAATAAACAAATCATAGAGGGAAATAAGGACTGTGGTGTATTGATACTTACGAAGCAAAGCAGAGATTTTGTAGATTTGCTTGAGACTGGATGTGATATGGCCTCTATCCATTATCACATTGAGGCTTGACCACCTGAACACAGGAAGGGAAACAAGAGAAGTAAAAAAAAGCCAGGTGTACATATGATAGAATAGTTTCTTCACAGATTTGGAAAAAAGGTCATCTCAGTGTTTAAAATTATAATCAGGTTATATCTATAAAGCATGTTGTGATGTGTATGCTAACAAAGTTGTACTCTTAAAGGAGCTAGAAACAAAAATGGATGGAAAACAAAGACACTTGAGAAGCGGGCAACACCTAAAAGGAAAAGCATCACTCTTTCTTTTAAAAAAAGTTGAGCATACTGGTAAGTGTTTGGGTTCTTCCTCCTATTTCTGGAAACATAATCAGAACTTATTAAGTGTATTTATTCTCTCCTGAAAATTTCAGGTTTTCTTTTTAATTAGAATTGAACAGCATGAAAAAATAACAGCTTCATACATGCAAAATCAAAAGCCACTGAGGCTCTGCATTTTATACAATCTGAGGATTCTCTAGCCAATTTTTTTTTTTTTGTTAAAATAAGTTTTCACTAACTGACAGGTGACATTCCCAGATCACTTTGGAGATCTGCACTAGATAAATGGTTAAGAGGAAAAGAAACCTGGTTTCCCTATGGCAGCACCTTTACTTGGCTGTAACACGTTGAAAGGGTCTCAAAGGCCTTTTGAAGGCTTCTTTTACTGAAAGTTCTGTTTAAAATGGATCTTGATGTAAAAGAAAGATGAAGACCTTTGTCTTTGAAAAACTAATCCATTTTACAGAGAAATGGCTGAATAACATCAGCATTTTATCTTACATAATGGAACCACACTTGTATATTGAATTGAGGCAATCACAACAAAACTACCTTAAAGAAGGCTCAAGGAGGAACACTGAAAACCAGATGGTTGTTTTCAAGTGTTGACTGTTTTTTGTCAGTCATATTTATTGACTTTCTTTTGTAACAAGAAAAAGCTGTACAGATTACCCTGAAAATTTCAGAGGTGTGTACTGTTTTACTCTTGTCAGCTGTAGGCTTTTCTATGTAATTACCACAGGGTGGAGAGTAAAAATGAGTAGCAACATTGCAAATACCTAACGAATTAGCACATATACATACCGTTTACCAAGCATACTAACTACAGGTCATAGATGTACATTTTGAAATTAATGTTATGCAAGCGAAAAAATTAGTCTTTGTTCTTCCTGTTGAAAACCTCTTCCTCAGTAGGACCACTGAATTAATGCTACAGTTGCAGACCATAGTTAATCTCAACTCAATACTTTCTCCAGTGCTTTGATTTAAAAGTAATAAAGAAAAGGAAATGGTAGTGAGTCTTAAGGATTAGGTCTTCTCAAGAGGAATATCTGTGTATCACAGCACATGGTCATGTCTATATTGAACCAGTGACCGAAAGCAACTTAATATGACTAAACTGATATTCGTCAGGTCAAACTGCTACACCTTGTGATTCATTGCATCTGAGGGGAGAGTGATCAAAAGAGAACAGTAGCATGGTCTGAATGACAGGATAGGGGGAAAATGTTGGCAGTCTGGAGCTATGTTGTCATATAGGTGAAAGAAAGTTGTATCAGGAAGAACAGTGGTTTGGTTTTGGGGTGGTTTTTTGTTTGTTTTTTGTTTGTTTGTTTTTAATTTTCACTACTGTAGCATGCCCTGATTATAGACTTCAGGAGTATGCTGTGATAGAATACAATTTGTAACACTGACATTTCTACTGTATTCTGCTGTTATGGGTATGACTGGAATCCAACTAATTCCAAAGGGTTTACAACTCATTTTTAAAATGCCATGTTGACTTCTGTGCTGATGGGCAAACTACGCAATTCTTCAGTTATTGTTAGCAGGTATCAGAGTGTAAATCAATAACACCCACCTTGGTTTTGGTTTTCGTTTTATAATCCTGTATAAAAATAGTAAAGGGGGGGAAAAAAGCATGGGAGAAAGTGTACCATTGTGATGTGACCTTGACTTTCTACCAGCTTGGCATTGCTCTGATATTTAACTTTATACTTATTTTGGCTCCTAACTTTATTTTCCAAAGAAAAAATAAATAAATCCTAGCAATCCTTATGAGGCTTTCCTTAAGTACTGCCAAAAGTAAGTTAAATCAAGCATGCAGTTGTTCACATTTACAGACCAGAATATTTATGACATTAAGAGTCTCATTGGCAATTTGAAATCCACCCTCCCATGCTTTAAATAACTGTACAATGAATGTATCTGAAATGTAACATGTGGACAAGGCTATATCATATTTCGTACTTTTTAGTACAGTATTTCTATAAAGTACTCTAGAGTTTCTTTTAGAAACAGAACTAGTAACTAATGTCAGTTATAGCATAACTGATACTAAGAGGCAGTAAGGGATAATATGGTCTTTTTACCCCTGTGGAAGTAAACAACACTGAACTGTCAGATTTCTCAGTGCATCTCTGAAGCTTCTTTCTGAAGGTTGCAGAGTAGAAGGATTATAGAGGCAGTTAATACGTTTGAAGAAGAAACGATTCCAAATGCATTCATTTTGAGTGTACAGTAAATAAAGGAAATATAATGATTGTGTTGTGAACATAAATTAACTGTAGTTTTCTTTTGATAGATTTAATTACATGTTTGGTAAACAGAAAATTTGCACTACAATTATCTATATAACTTTAGGATAAATAATCATTTTCTGTGTTCATGACTATTGTGTTACATAATTAAACACTTATTTTCATCTTGAAATTAATGACTAAAACAAGCAAAACTGATTTGATACATAAAACAAACAAACCCACCTATCTAGAGAATTTTCTCACTCAGGACATACCAAATAATGCAATGAAGTACAGTACAGCAACAATCAACCTAATGCAAAAATTCCTGTAAGGGAACTGGAAGTAGAATGGGTACTAAATGCATGGTTACACGACACTTAAAAGCCTTGCTGAAAGGTAAAGACTGCTGCTTAGAGCTGTTCTGTTCTAAAGATGAAGCCAATAACTTCTTTCTAGGCTTTGCGTTGTAATTTGTTCATTTGGAGCTTTGCATTGCTGCTTGCTTTCAGGGTTTTTTACTCCACTGTGTTAGATATACGTATGACACAGTTTATGTCAAATAAAACGATCTTGTTTCATTGTGTTGTAGAAGAAAATTAATATTATCTTAATGTTTGTACTATATCTAATGTATAAAGATCCAATGTATCGCACTACAAATTTAGATATGTGAACATTTCAGAAGCCCTACTCAAACACACCTGAAGTCTTCAAAAGGGCTCCTACTAATTATCAGAATGGAGTAGAATTTTGATTCTGTGTTTCTACTTGTGTCAAAAAAAAAAAAAATCAAAAAAAACCCCTGCCTCTGGGATGTGCCTTCTAAGTCTTACCAGGAGAAAACTCAAGTGGAAAGAAATTATCTAGTCTCCTATCCTCCACCCATCTGTGCAGGATAATACTTTCATACTGAATTATTCAATTAATTGCAGATCACATTAGCAATATTCTCTAACACAGACACTGTGTTAAGATAGTGCTGGAACAGGTTGGGCAGGGAAGCTGTGACTGCCCTGTCCCTGGAAGTGCTCAAGGCCAGGTTGGATGTGCCTTTGAGCAATCTGGTCTAGTGAAAGGTGTCCCTGCCTATGGCAAGGGGGTTGGAACCGAGTGATTTTAAGGTCCCTTTCAACCCAAATCATTCTGGATTCTATGGTTCTAAAAAGACAATTGTACTGACAGCACTTAGATTTGTTTAATTAAGAATGGTAGTTAGACTGGACTGTCATGCTGATGTTGGTCAAATAGAGAGAGAGAGAGAGTTCCTTAGAGGGCCAAAGCCTTCAAGACCATGTGAATGATTGAGAAAATGTCTCTTCTTAGTGAATTTTTAGACATTTGATTGCTTCGTTGAAGAGGAACTGCAAGACAGGTGAAGCAATATTTCTTTACCTACAAATCTTACCTGACTTAGATGAACATTCTACTTCATATCAATATCACACATGGATTTGTTGAACAGAAGAGGGTCGTTCAGTTGCATATAGTGAATGAACAGCATAGAGAGATTAAAAAACAGAGCATGATGATGGTATAGTTTGTTCATGAATTAACTGTTCTTCAAACATGAACACAGATGAATTCAGTTTACCCAGTTAAGGTCCATGATATTAACCTTCTTCCAGAAGTAAGAAATTTACAATACCATTTCTGAATGGATTGTTCCCTGACTATATTCCAGCTATGTATTTCTTGAAACATAAAATTTATAAGCCAAAAATCTTCAAATATGTTTGATTTGGAGTCATCAGAGCATGGTCTCACTCCTATGAGAGTGAGGAATGTAAGTCATTCACCTTTAATCACACATGTTCTTTGCTGTCTTGAGTGTCAAAAGTAACTAACAGGACTTGAGGAAGAAGTTTGGAATTTATTTTTTTGCCATTTATTGGTGTTGGATGAACATCCAAGACTATACAAACAAGAAAAAGCCCTAATTTTCTGGGCAACGATCCAAAAAATAGCAAGTATTTGGAGGAACTCAACTCTAATGATGTGCACAGCAGTCAATTTTAAACTGGGCCAGACTGAGATGTGTTTTGTCACTTTAACACAAACTAACCTGTATTCTTATTTTCATATATTTTATAGCTAGAAGGAATCATTGTGATTACCCCACCTTACCTCTCGCATAATTTCAAAAACAAGACTAGCTGATATTAATACTTCATATCTAATAGATATGTTTCAACGTGTTTCTGGGGGAGAAAACAACAGCAACAGCAACAAAGTATAATATTGATTTATGAATTTCTGGTAATGGAAAATTTGTTAAAGTCTTAGTAAATAATCCTAGTACTTAATCACTACCTAACATGAAAATCCATGTGCTGTTTTTGGTCTGAATTCATGTAGCTCAAGTTTCCAGTCTTTGTTCCTTCTTCCTTAAATTGAAGAACACTCCATTAATCATATTTCTCTTCCTCAGTAGGTGCTTCTGGACTGTGACTGTGCCACCCTTAACCTTTTCCTTGATAAGGTAAAGAGAATTAGCTCCTTTCAAGTCTGTCATTACCTGTATGACAAAAGCAGAAAAGGACAAGTTGTTGATCATGAATATAAACTGGAGCATAGGACCTGGGGTTAGAAAGGAAAAAATATAAGAGATACACAAATCTATACTGCCATCCATATAGCCAGTTGACTATGAATATATGAAAGGCACACTACAAGTGTACAGTTTTGGAAGACTGTTACAACATGCTCATTTCAACTCTTGAATAACATCTTTGATTTTTCTTAGAACTTCTGAGCTTTTCAGTATTAGTTTTTGGAAAAAAAAAAAAAAAAAAGTGGAGTACAGACACCATAACTGGACTCAGCATTCCAGTCATATCCACATCAAAACCAGAGATACATGCATGACAGAGGTAATAAAAATTCGACCACAGTTAGATTGTTTCCACATGAAAAAGATTTTATTCTTCCACTTGCTGAAAAAATTTGGGCCACATGACACACATATTTAGTATGTATTTTAGTTTAATAACTATGGATGTTTTTTCAGAATCCGTACTTCCCTGAAAGACTCTCCATCTTGTTAGCATGTTCTACACTTTTCTGCTTGGCTAATTTACACCAGCCATATTGTAATTCAGCCAGTTTACAACTGACTCTATTTATGCAAGTGATCTTCACTATTTATGGTATAATGAATCAGTATTTGTTATGTACAAAATTTGCCAGTAACATCTTAGTAATGTTTTTTTATTAGTGGCCAAACAAGGCGCAGACTCTACCAAGGTCTTCAAGATATCTACCTGAGCAGTTTTATTCCATACAGTATAAACCAAGAGCATTTCCTATTATTTAGCTCACTGTGTTGAAATTGAACAATATTAAGTCAAAAGAACAGATTATGTTCTTCCCCAAAATTTGTAGTTGTATTCAAAGGAGATACTAAGTTGAAGTGATAAGTCTTAGTTCTTATAAGTTCATGTTAGTTTACATTAATTATATTAAGTCCCCTTACTTCTTTTTTAATCAAATTCTGTACCAGCTGCTTCATTATTTTCTTGAGGATAAATATCAGTCTGACAGGCCCATAATTAACCAAATCTATTACCAAGCTTAATTTACCATTTCTAAATATTGACATAACATTAGCTTTCTACTAGTATTCAAGAACTTCTGCAGTTTTCCAACAGTTGTGTAAAACTGGCATAAATACGTGTGTCCATTTAAAAATGTTTAATGTTAATAAGTGTTCTTTAATGTGTTTTAGAGTTAGCAGCAGTATTAGGGTGTTTATTGTCATTATCACATGAATACTGCATCCAGCTTTTCCTGAAATAGAGTCATACTAACTGAACATTTTTGCCTTCTCTGCATTGCTGCCGGTAAAGTGAGGATTTCCTTCTATGAAAGTCTAGTATCATGAAGATGATTCCTTAGTGCATGTCAACAAGAGATAAGTCAATGAAGACCAGAGACTCTTAAGCATGGTGAGTTCATAAGACAAGACATGAAGCAGTTTAACACCAAGCTATAATGTACAGTACTTTGAATCAGATGGTTGAGGTCTTCATTGGAAGATGCTACTTTTCCAATTATAAATAAATGAATAATTTTGTTTCATCAGAAGAAGCTAGTTGCTAGTGTTCAGTTTCTACATGAAATATTTTAATTGGACATTTAAGGAACCCATTTATTTTTGGTAATTGCTAAGTATTTATCCTCAGATTTAGGTATCCCATTCAAATATTCACAAATACAAATTTTACTGCTGATATGTTCAAATCTTCTGTAATAATTGCGGTAACATATTCTTTCTTGATGTATTTATATAGGCATATTTAGCCTCTTTGAATCTGAAAAGAAATTAATTAAATACTTTTGAATGAATATGCATGCGATATGTTCTACGATATCCACTCAATTTCTAACTTTTTAAAAACTTACAAATGAACTCTTTTATCTCTTTTATTGCCTTGATTTGCCTGTTTGTTAGGCAATGGTTAATACTCTCCTTTGCTATCAAGAATCAAAAGCCAATTTTGCTATTCTCTCTCTCCATTTTTTCTTTTTTTTTTTTTTTTAATGTTTTTCTTTTTCTTTTTTTTTCCTTCTCCACTGATAAAAACACCAGCACAGATAGAGTTTGACTTGAGCTCCCACTGCAGGATGAAGTTGCAGTCCACTTTGTACTACCAAATTTTCTTGCACATTTGGTAGCACTTTATAACATACAAAATGTCCAACTTTGGTAGCATTTCAGTAACATTAATATTCTCAAAGCAGCTATTTGTGTTAACAGGCAGGATTGACTTTCCAGCTACGAAGGTGGCCCGTTAGTATTCATGGCTGTGTATTGACTTCTGATGAAATTCTGTGTCAGAACATCCCTGACTATGCAGTAGTGAAACTTCGTTCTGTCACAGGCCCATGACTTCTATTGTTTTCCTTCCAAAACAACACAACTATAAGCATAAACTACAGGTAAATGATCAGTTAATATATTCACAGAGCTTCGTATCAGGTGAAAAATTACTTGTATAAATTGACCTTGGTGGCTACTGTCTAATTTTTGCATTCTTAGAGTGACCAATGTTAATATCTCCGAAGTACTAAGGTGTAATATTTCAGGTTGCAGATTGCCTGTAACATTTGCTGCACAAGCTGGTGTTTTAATGTGTAGTCTGTGCCATAATTCACTGCTAATCTTTCAATACTGTACATTTAACATGTCAGTTCTTCATAAATTCCAGTAGTCAAACTGTAGGATTGAATTAAGCTCTTGTTGAAAACTGGCAATTAAAACCATCAGTAATCTACTAAAAAGTTTTAATTAAAAAAATGTATATACCATCTCTAATTTTAGCAATTATAAACAAGAGCATGGTATTATTAACCAGGCCTACATTTTACCTGATATATAATAAAATTGACAATATTGCATACATTGTTTGATATAGTTCTTCAAAGTCTCAACCATTGCTCAATGGAATTTAAAGAAACAGACAAATTAATGTTCTTGATTCCTATTGGAGTGTTGTCAAAACTTACAAGTTTGAAAGTCTTATAAAATGTCATGGCTATTTGTAAATAATCTTTCTTTTATCCTAGAATCACTTCAGTTGGAAGAAATGCTTAGGATTGAGTCCAACTATAACCTAACCTGATTCTAGCACTAAACCATGTCCCTAAGAACCTTGTCTAAATGCCTTTTAAACACTTCCAGGGATGGTGACTCCATCACTTCCCTGGACAGCAACTCCAACACTTCCCTGGACAGCCTGTTTCAAGCCCTGACAACACTTTCAGTGAAGAACTTTTTTCCTAATATTCAAACAAACCTACCCTGGTGTAACTTGAGGCCATTTCCCCTTGTCCTATCACTTGATACTTGTGAGAAGAGACCAACACCCTCCTTGTTCCAACCTCCTTTCAGGTAGGCAGTGATAAGGTCTCCCCTCAGCCTGCTTTTCTCAAGGATAGACAGTCCCATCTCCCTCAACCGCTCCTCTTAAGACTTGTGCTCCAGACCCCTCACCAGCTTCATCGAGCCCCTCTGCATTCTATCTAGTACCTCAACGTCCTTCTTATGATGAGAGGCCCAAAACTGAACACAGTATTCAAGGTGGGGCCTCACCAGCACTGAGTAGAGTGGCACAATCATTTCTCTAGTCCTGCTGGCCACACTCTTCCTGATACAAGCCAGGATGCTGTTGGTCTTTTTGACCACCTGGGCACACTACTGGCTCATATTCAGCTGGCTGTCAATCAGCGCACCCAACTAGGCGGCTTTCAAGCCACTCTTCCCCAAGCCTGTAGCATTGCCTAGCGTTGTTATGATCCAAGTGCAGGATCCAACGCTTGACCTTGTTAAGCCTCATACAACTGACCTCAGCCCAATCATCCTGCTGGTCCAGATCCCTCTGTATGACCTTCCTACCCTCAAGCAGATCAACACTTCGACCCAATTTGAGGAGTCATCAGCAAACTTATTAAGGGGGCACTCAATCCCCTCATCCAGATTGTTGATAAAAAGATTAAACAGAACTGCCCCAAATACTGAGCCCTGAGGAACCCACTCATGAGTGGTCGCCAACTGGATTTGGCTCTATTCACCACAATTCTTTGGGCCCAGCCCTCCAGCCATTTCATTAGCCATCAAAGAGTACACCCGTCTAGGCCATGAGCTGCCAGCTTTTCCGGGAGAATGCTGTGGGATGTGGTGTTGAAGTCATACTCAAGTCTAAGCATACAACATTCACAACCTTTTGTTCATCTTCTAGGTGGGTTACCTTGTCATAGGAGGAGATAAATTTGAACAAACAGGACCTGCCTTTCACAAACCCATGCTGACTAGGCCTGATCATATGGTTTGCTGGTATGTGCTGTTTGATGCTACTCAAGATCATCTACTTGATGACCTTGGCTGGTGCTGAGGTTAGACTGACAGGTCTGTAGTTCTCCAGATCATCCCTCTGGCCCTTCTTGTAGATGGGCATCACATTAGCCAACTTCCAGTCACTGAGAGCTTCCCAATTACCCAGGTTTGCTTATAGATAATGGAAAGTGGCTTAGTGACCACCTCCACTGTTTCCTCAGCAAACCTTGGGTGTAACCCATCTGGCCCCATAGACTTGTGCATGTCCAAGTGGTGAAGAGGGTTGCTAACCATTTCCCCTTGGATTATTGGGGCTTCATTCCACTCCCCATCCCTGTCTTCTGACTTAGGGGGCTGGGTACCTGGAGCACAACTGTTCTGACTATTAAAGACTGAGGCAAAGAAGGCATTTAGTACCTCAGACTTTCCCTCGTCTTCTGTAGCTATGTTTCACCCTAATTCATCAGAGAATAGTCTCCTTTGCTCTCCTTTTGTTGCTGATATATTTATAGAAACATTTATTGTTTCCTTTCACAGCGGTTACCAGGCCATCTCTAGCTAAGCTTAGGCACTTCTAATTTTCTCCCTGCATAACCTCACAGAATTCTTGAATTCCTCTTGAGTTGTCTGCCTTCCCTTCCAAAGGTTATAAATTCTCTTTTTATTCCTAAGTTCCAGCTGCAACTCTCTATTCAGCCAGGAGGCCTTCTTCCCCGCCGGCTCAGCTTCTGGCATATGGGGACAACCTACTCCTGCACCTTTAAGATTACCTTCTTGAAGAGAGGCTTTGTACTTCAGGACTGCCTCCCAAGGGACTCTGCCAACCAGCCTTCTGAACAGATCAAAGTCTGCTCTTTGGAAATTCAAAGTAGCAGTTCTGCTGACCACCTCTCTAACTTCTCCAAAGACAGAACACTCGATCATTTCATGATTGCTATACCCAAGGTGACATCCAACTGACTGCGTTGCCCACAACTCTTTCCCTATTTATAAACAACAGATCCAGTGAGGCTCCTTCCCTGGTAGGTTCGCTAGCCAGATGTGCCAGGAGGTTGTCTTCCATGCACTCCAGGAGCCTCCTAAACTGCTTCCTCTCTGCTGTGTTGTCCTCCCAGCAGACATCTGGTAGGTTGAAGTCCCCTGTAATAACACGAGCTAGTGGTCAGGAGACTTCTCCCAGGTGCCTGCAAAATATTTCATCTGCCTTTTCATCCTGGGTGGGTGGTCTATAACAAACCGCCACCAGGATTTCCAGCTTGTTGACATTCCCCTTGATTCTCACCCATAGACACTCAAACCTATCATCACCGTAATCAAGTTCCAGACAATCAAAACCCTCCCTAACATACATGGCTATTGCACCTCCTGTCCTTCATTACCTATCCCTTCTGAAGAGTTTATAGCCATCCATTGCAGTGTTCCATTTATGAGAGTCATCTCATCATGTTTCTGTAATTGCAATTATATCATAGTTTCTCTGCCTCACAAGCACTTACAGCTTCTCTTGTTTGTTGTCTATGTTGCATGCAGTCATATAGATGCACTGGAGCTGAGCCATTGATTCCACTGATATGGCAGACAGAAGGGTCTCATTAGCACTATCCTCAGATGCCGGCATATTGCACTTGGGTATGTCTCTGCCACATTTGGCTTCCTCCCCTCCCCCTTCAAATCTAGTTTAAAGCCATTTTAATAAGTCCTGTTAACTCCTGCCCCAGGATCTTTTTCCCCTTTTGAGACAGACGCATCCCATTTGTTGCTAGCAGACCAGGTGCCATGTAAGCCGACCCATGATCAAAAAACTCAAAATTCTGCCAGTGACACCAGTCCAGCAGCCTGGTATTGATCTGCTGGGTCTTCCTGCGTCTTTCTTCATCATACCCTGTAACTGTGAGAATAGAGGAGAATACTACTTGTGCTCCTGATCCCTTGACAAGTCATCCCAAGGCCCTGAAGGCTCTCCTGGTTGCCTTTAGTTTTCCCTTTTCAGTTTCTTTTCTGTCCACCTGAAAAATTATGATTGAGCAGTAGTTTGAGGACCTGTCCAGCCAGGAAGTTCCCTTCTCACATCTTTAACCCTGGCCCCAGGGAGGCAGCAGACTTCCCTAAGAAGTGGGTCTGACCTGCATGTAGGGCCTTCTTTTCCCTTTAGAAAAGAGTCTCCTACAACCACAACACACCTTTTCATCTTTGTTTTGTTGGAGGATGCAGAGTGACTTATCCTCTGTGGCACCTCCAACTCAATGGATTCATCTCCCTCAGTGCTGTTATTTGGTTTCACTTACCAGGCTCATATCTGTTTTGCAAGGGAACCTGGGTGGGTGGGGTGGTCACAGTAGGAACCCTCCTCTTTCTACACCAGGCGGGAACTTGCTGCCATTTCCCCTTGTTCCTGAATTGTTGTATTCCGCATCTTGAGCCTCATGTCTGTTAGACAGAGGCACTTGAGAAGGTGGGCTGGGTAGTGGGGTGTTTTTCCTACCATCCTGAGTGTGGTCTGCATCTTTGTATGGCATGAGGTGTAGGCTACTGGGTTAAATAATCTGTTCCCTTAGTCTTCAAGTACTTGACACAGGCCAAGCATAGCTCCACAAGTTACAAAAGAGATTAACAGGAGGTACTGTATTTGGTTTGAAAGGGATATGAGCTGCAAATGCACCTTCTTCCTTGAGTTACACTTAACTTTCATTGAAGATTTGAAACTATGAAGAGTTTTAATAAAAGTACTTCCAGTAAATATATTGTTTAAGAGTAGAGTGAGCATAATGTCTCTTCCTTTCAAAAAAGTGCCCTTGACATTGAATTCTGAAAACAAACCAGAAAATGTATATGGAGGGATGAGAGTAATATTAAATTGCATTTTATGGTTGTTTTTTAATGAAGGGTGTCCCATCCCAACAGATGGGATGAAAAATGACTTAACTCTGAACACGACACACACCCTGACTCAACAGATGAGACCAGCTGTGAGTTACCTCTGCGTTAATTCTGCACAGTTATGCAAAGTGAATGACAGACAATCACTCCAGGGGTCCAATTCAATTATGAGCTTTACTAATAGTACATGTTGGAATACTACTTACAGTGAATAGTGGCTTGGCAAAAGTATAACAGCAAAAAGTGGGGTATTGGCAACCATTGGTAGCTGTAATACAAAACTTAACAAGAACTCAACAACAGAGTTTAAGATAATGTTGCTCTTATATGTCCAAAAGGAGAAGAAAGAGAATGATAGAGAGGGAAGGAAAACTAAGGTATAAGAGAGAGAGAAAGATATGAAGATATAGGGATATAGAAGAAAAAAGAGAGAAAGAAAGAACAGAGAGAAAGGAAGGAAGAAAAGGGTGAGGGATCCAGCCACTCCTATGACTCCACAGTGTGGATGACGGCACTTACATAATGATGTTTGGCCTCTGGTGTCCCGTGGTGAGGATGCTGGGGTTCGTAGTTCAGAAGCTCAGTGTCCTTCGGTGTCTGATCCAGTTCCTGCAGCGAGGCTGGTGGATGGAAGGTCACCAGGGTGGTGGGATTCCTGCCTGTGCTGTTTTAGGTGAGCTTTTTTATAACTCTCTGAGTAGAGGAAAGTCTGGGGGGAAGGGGTGATGGCCAAAGATCGACAAGTCTCGACAAGTCTCGGGCCATGTTGAAGGGTCTTAGCTTTTCCCCTTTGTGTGCCAAGCTGGGCTTATCAGAAGATGGAGCTATGTGCCCTTCGACATATCCCCCACCTCCCTTATCCGCCAGCCAGCCTGGTCTCTGGCTTGTTAGCTTGTTGTTGGTATGTAAATTGCAGTTGACCCTATGCTGAATGTATCATCTGCAGCTACAGTGTTTAAGGTATGATTCCTTTTAGCCTTTGACAATCCTGGGGCTGGAGGGACTAGTTTTGCCACAATATTTCAGCCATAATCCTTATCAATACACAACAGGGGGCCACATTTTTGTATCCTGTAGGCTAACATTGTTACATTGCTCTGTCTAGGCTGGTTGATGCATATTGGAGACTAATAGACATGGAAGTGATGTGTTTTACTACCTAGCTTATTGACTGGTACAATCAAATCTGCTACTCTCATTAGTGATTATTATGAATAAAAAACCTCTTAATATTTATTTGACGTTTTGTGGACACTGTTTACTTAGGCATAAAAATCTGAACACATTTAATGTTTAATTTGGCTTATTTTAAGGAAACAAAATATGTTTTCAAATTATTATAAAAATATGATTCCGTATTGTGTGAGCCAGGGCAAGCAGGTCTCATGAACAGCCAGAGGCCACAAATGCGAAGCAAAGAGCAAATTTAGTTTTTGTTACGTCTCTAACAGGGGGAATCTCCAAAATAGCACTTAAGCTCCTGGGCAGAAATCACACAAGTAGAGACACAGGTGCTGCAGAGTTCAGCTCTTGGTGAAGATCAAGGAGCTTGCTCGTTTCAGCCTGTATACAGTGCAGTTTACCAGACTGCTTTGATCTTTGCCTGCAGGAATCTCAAGGATTTATGATCAGGTGCCTTTATGACCTTTTTCACAGGCCTGTTATCTAAACACAGAGGTTCTACTTGGGATTTATGTGTTTTTCTACACCACAGCTGCAGTCACTTGACCATGTTTATCATTGTCCCTGCTATTCTTGCACTATTCCCACACACTTTTATTGTGAAATAAAGGACACAAAATTGCAGGTTCTTAGCAGTCTTATCATTTAACCTTTGTTCTGCCGCTTCTACAATTTCTTGACATGAGTTTAGTTTTTGCTGTATGACTAGTCTTGTTTCAAATGCTTAAAGTGAAGCATATGCAAACTGATACTTGTTGCTTTTCCAAGCGGGAGATGGAACCTGACACACCAATGTGATGTTCACAGAGTTCACTTTATTGTCAGACCTCAGGGCCTTGGGATGCATAGTCAAGCAATCAGGAGCACAGGTAGTGTTCTCCTCTGTCCCCACAGTTGCAGGGTACAATAAGGAAAGATGCAGGATGACCCACCGGATCAATACCTGGCTGAGGGACTGGTGTCACCAGCAGAATTTTGGGTTTTTTGATCATGGGTCAGCTTACCTGGCACCAAAGCCCGATTACATCTAAACCTGGCTACCACTGGAAAAGACAACAAGAAATGCTGGATGTGAGGGGAAACACAGTGACAGAAGATGAGGGAAAGTCTGAGGTACTAAATGTTTTCTTTATCTCAGTCTCCTGGAGAAGCTGGGAGCTCATGGCCTGGATGGGTGTACTCTTTGATGGAGAAAGAACTGGTTGGAGGTCTATACCCAAATAGTTGTGGTGAATGGAGCGAAATCCAAACGGCAGCCTGTCATGAGTGGTGTTCCCCAGGGCTCAGTATTTGGGGCAGTTCTGTTTAATCTCTTTATCAGTGATCTGGATGAGGGGATTGATTGCACCCTCAGTAAATTTGCAGATGACTTCTCGAATTGGGTGGGAGTGTTGGTCTGCTAGAGAGTAGGAAGGCCATGCAGAGGGATCTGGACTGGCTGGATTGTTTGGCTGAGGCCAATTGTGTGAGGTTTATCAAGGTCAAGTGCCAGGTCCTGCACTCAGGTCATAACAACCTGAAGGAGCACTACAGTCTCGGGGAAGAACGGCTGGAAAACTGCCTGGCAGAGAGAATTCTGAGTGTGTGGATTGACAGCTGGCAGAATATGAGCCAGCAGTGTGCCCAGGTGGCCAAAAAGACCAACAGCATCCTGGCTTGTATCAGGAAGAGTGTGGCCAGCAGGACTAGAGAAATGATTGTGCCACTCTACTGGGTGTCAGTGGGGCCCCACCTTGAATACTGTGTTCAGTTTTGGGTCCCTCATCATAAGAAGAACATGGAAGTATTAGATAGAATGCAGAGGAGCTTGATGAAGCTGGTGAGAGACCTGGAGCACAAGTCTTATGAGGAGCCAGCAAGAGCCAGAGCCGGTGAGGTTCAGTTGACTACGAGGTTTAGCCGAGATTAGAAAGCCCAGAGGGAAACGTACAGGGACAGCGTGACTCCCGGTGGTCCTGATCCCCTCAAAGCCCTGGTAGCCATTGCGAGAGAGCAGCTGATGTGGCGGGGGGCGTTCCCACGGTGACGGCGACCACACCTCCTTCCCTTGCCCTGAAAAAACCTTTGGGAGGGCAGCAACTAGTCGCTGCCCACCAGGTGCAGAGAGGAGCAACTAGCTAGCGCAGCGGGTGTGGCAGCTAGCACAGCGGGTGTGGCGGCTAGCGCAGTGGGGTGCAGAGAGTACTTGTTGTTTTGTCATTCCCACTGACTCATTTGCAGCGTCCCAGACTGCTGATGACCATGGTCGCCTCCAGAAGGAGAGCATGTCTCAAAAAGACTGTGGCAACGCCGACTGAGGTTCTGTCCTGAATGGTGGCTGTTCAGGTCTCTGGCTACAAGGAGTGCCAGAGCCTGCTGCTGCCGGAGGAGGGAGGTCAGCACTCTACTTGTGTGAGGTGTGAGCAGGTGCAAGATCTGCTCGACATGATTGTGAAGCTTAAGGAGGAGGTTGAGACGCTGAGGTCCATCAGGGAGTGCGAAAGGGAGATCGACTGGTGGAGTAACACCCTTACGTGCCGGTCGGAAAGGCCTCAGGGAGGTACCCCCGAAAAGGAGATGGACCTCCTGCCCTCTCGGACAGAGGCGGAGGTCCTGAGACAGCCCCACCCTTGTCACTGTCGGGCAGAGGTAAATGACCTAAAAGAAGATGAGGGTTGGAAGTTTATTCCAGTTCGGCATCACAGGCAGTCCCCCTCCCTGCCTGATTTGCCTCCCCAGGTGCCCCTCTGTAATAGGTTTGAGGCCCTGGATCTTGAAGAACAGGTAGGTGAGGAGGTGGTGCCAAACCTGCCTACAAGATCACATAGGAAGAGGCGGTTGACTACACAACTGAAGACTACCTCTGATAAGAAAGATAGAAGGGTGATTGTAATAGGAAATTCTGTTCTGAAAGGAACAGAGGGCCCAATATACAGGGTTGACCCTCATCTTAGGGATGTCTGTAGTCTACCTGGAGCCCGGATCAAGGATATTGCTAGAGAGCTCCCCAGACTGGTGCACCCGACAGACTACTACCCGCTGCTGGTCTTCCAGACAGATGGGGAGGAAGTTGCTTCCCGTAGTCTGAGGGGAATGAAGAATGACTTCAAGATCTTGGGAAGGATGGTGAAAGATTCAGGGGCTCAAGTGATCTTCTCTTCACTCCTTCCCTCTTCAAGTGATGATGTGGGGTGGAATGGGAAAATTCAGTCTCTAAATGGTTGGCTCCAAGACTGGTGCTACAGGCAGGGCTTTGGTTTTTTTGATAATGGCTGGTTTTATAAGACTCCAGTCCAGACAGTGTTATGCGGGAAAGGCTTATCTCGCAGAGGCAAAAGGATGCTGGGGCAGGAATTAGCTGGGCTCATTTGGAGAGCTTTAAACTAGACTCGAAGGGGGATGGGGTTGTAGTTGGGCTTGCCCCAGTGGGGCAGCATTCTAAGACAGATGAGGACTGGGTGGCCTCCTGTGCCCCTACGGAGAAATTGGTGTGCTCTGCTCGTTCCCTGAAATGCCTGTACACCAATGCGCGCAGCATGGGGAATAAGCAGGAGGAGTTAGAATCCTGTGTTCGGTCGGGAGATTGTGATCTGGTGGCAATTACAGAAACGTGGTGGGACAGTTCACATGACTGGAATGTGGTCATGAATGGCTACGCCCTTTTCAGGAAAGACAGGCCAGCCAGGCGTGGTGGTGGAGTTGCTCTCTATGTGAGAGAGCAACTGCAATGTACTAAATTCTGCCCAGGAGTGGACGAGGAACGGGTTGAGAGTGTATGGGTCAGGATCAAGGGACAGACTGGCAGGGGTGATACGGTTGTAGGTGTCTATTACAGGCCACCAGATCAGACTGAGGAAGTTGATGAGGCCTTCTATGCGCAGCTGAGAGTGGCCTCACAGTCACAGGCCCTGGTTGTTGTGGGTGATTTTAACTTCCCAGATGTTTGCTGGAAGGACCATTCAGCCAGCCAGTCACAGTCCAGGAGGTTCCTCCAGTGCATTGATGATAACTTCCTCATGCAGATGGTGGAGGAGCCGACCAGGAGAGGTACACTGCTGGACCTCATCCTCACTAACAAAGAGGGTCTGGTTGAAGCAGTAAAGGTTGAGGGCTGCCTGGGTTGCAGTGACCACGAGATGGTGGAGTTCAGCATCTCGTGTGGCAGGAACAGAATAGCAAGTAGAATTGCAACCCTGGACTTTGGCAGGGCTAATTTCGGCCTTTTCAAGCAATTGCTGGGGGAAATCCCATGGGCAAGACTGCTTGAAGGAAAAGGGGCGCAAGAGAGCTGGATTGCATTCAGAGATTGCTTCTTCCATGCTCAGGAACAGAGCATCCCCACATGCAGGAAGTCGAGGAAGGGAGCCAGAAGACCTGCGTGGTTGAATAGGGATCTGTTGGGTATGCTCAAGTAGAAGAGGCGAGTTTACAGGTCATGGAAGCAGGGACTGGCCACTTGGGAGGAATATAAGGCTGCTGTTAGAGGATATAGGAAGGCAGCTAGGGTAGCCAAGGCCTCCTTAGAATTACAGCTGGCGAGAGGGGTCAAGGACAGCAAGAAGAAGTTTTTCAAATACATAGCAGATAAAACTAATACCAGAGGCAATGTAGGCCCACTGACGAATGAGGTGGGTGCCCTGTTGGCAGAAGACACAGAGAAGGCAGAATTGCTGAATGCCTTCTTTGTCTCTGTCTACTCCGCTGGAGACTGTCCTGGGGAACCCTGTACCCTTGAGATCCCGGATGAAGCCAGGTTAATGGAGGAGTTTGCTTTAGTCAATGAGGACTGGGTTAGGGAACAATTAAATAGTCTGGACATCCATAAATCCATGGGTCCAGATGGGATGCATCCGCGGGTGCTGAGGGAGCTGGCTGAAGTCATTGCTAGACCGCTCTCCATCATCTTTGCCAAGTCTTGGGAAACGGGAGAGGTGCCCCAGGATTGGAGGAAAGCAAATGTTACTCCAGTCTTCAAAAAGGGCAAGAAGGAGGACCCAGGTAATTATAGACCGGTCAGCCTCACCTCTGTCCCTGGGAAAGTAATGGAACAGCTTATCCTTGGTGTCATCTCAAGGCATATCAGGGATAAGAGGGTCATTAGGGGCAGTCAGCATGGCTTTACCAAGGGTAAGTCATGCTTGACCAATCTCATAGCCTTTTATGAGAATGTAACAAGGTGGATGGATGATGGCAGAGCAGTGTATGTGGTCTACCTTGACTTCAGTAAAGCCTTTGACACAGTCTCTCACAGCATCCTCACAGCTAAATTGAGGAGGTGTCGTCTAGACAATAGAGTAGTGAGGGGGGTTGCAAACTGGCTTAAAGAGAGAAGCCAGAGAGTGGTGATCAACAGTGCGGAGTCCAGTTGGAGGCCAGTACCTAGTGGAGTGCCTCAGGGGTCAGTACTGGGGCCAATATTATTCAATATATTCATTAACGATTTAGACGAGGGAACTGAGTGTACTATCAGCAAGTTTGCTGATGACACTAAGCTGGAAGGAGTGGCTGACACGCCAGAAAGGCTGTGCTGCCATCCAGCGGGACCTGGACAGGCTGGAGAGTTGAGCGGGGGATAACCTGATGGAATTTAACAAGGGAAAGTGTAGAGTCCTGCATCTGGGCAGGAACAACCCCAGGTTCCAGTGTAGGTTGGGGAATGACCTATTAGAGAGCAGTGTAGGGGAAAGGGACCTGAGGGTCCTGGTGGACAGCAGGATGACCATGAGCCAGCACTGTGCCCTTGTGGCCAGGAAGGCTAATGGCATCCTTGGGTGTATTACAAGGGGGATGGTCAGTAGATCGAGAGAGGTCCTCCTTCCCCTCTACTCCGCCCTGGTGAGACCCCATCTGAAATATTGTGTCCAGTTCTGGGCCCCTCAGTTCAAGATGGACAGGGAACTGCTGGAGAGGGTCCAGCGTAGGGCAACAAAAATGATTAAGGGAGTGGAGCACCTCCCTTATGAAGAAAGGCTGAGGGAGCTGGGTCTCTTTAGTTTGGAGAAGAGGAGACTGAGGGGTGACCTTATTAATGTTTATAAATATATAAAGGATGAGTGCCACAAGGATGGAGTCAGGCTCTTCTCAGTGGCAAACAATGATAGGACAAGGGGCAATGGGATCAAGCTGGAACACAAGAGGTTCCACTTAAATTTGAGAAAGAACTTCTTCTTAGTGAGGGTAACAGAGCACTGGAACGGGCTACCCAGGGAGGTTGTGGAGTCTCCTTCCCTGGAGACATTCAAAGCCCGCCTGGACACATTCCTCTGCGACCTCACCTAGGCATTCCTGCTCCAGCGGGGGGATTGGACTAGATGATCTTTTGAGGTCCCTTCCAATCCCAAACATACTGTGATACTGTGATACTGTGGTTGAGGGAAAGGTGGCTGCTTAGCCTTGAGAAAAGGAGGCTGAGGGGAGACCTTATCACTGTCTACCTGAAAGGAGGTTGGAACAAGGAGGGTGTTGGTCTCTTCTCCCAAGTAATAAGTGATAGGACAATGGGAAATGGCCTCAAGTTGTTCCAGGGTAGGTTTGGTTGTATATTAGGAAAAAAGTTCTTCACTGAAAGTGTTGTCAGGCATTGGAACAGGCTGTTCGGGGAAGCAGTGGAGTCACCATCCTTGGAGGTGTTTAAAAGACATTTGGACAGTGTTCTTAGGGACATGGTTAGTGCTAGAGTTAGATTATGGTTGGACTTGATGATCCTGAGGGTCTCTTCCACCTGAAATGATTCTAAATAGCTGTGCAAATAAGTGAGCTAATATAAATGAACAGTTGTGAAAATTTGAAAATAGAGGGGAAATGTTGCATTCACCCAAATTTGTGGTGATTCTTGTTTGTGATATTGATGTATTGCAATACATTGAAGAAACTAGGAGAATGCAGTATCTAAGTTGAAATTCTAACCAGTCATGTCCTATATTAGCCATTTTAGTCCTGGTTGTGTATGCTTTGCAGTTCAGTTTACAATTGCTAGGAATGTCCAATAACTGTATTAGAGATATACTTCTTCCAAAATTTATCCAAAAGTTGTTTGAGCAAATATAAATAGCTTTTTGCAAATGAACTTTTGAGCCTTTATTAATCGAAGATGTGTGAAAATCTTTAGGAAAGGAGGATATAGCTTTGTGGCTGGACAACAACCAGTGGCACAGGAAAATTCACTTATTTGAGAATGCCATAAAATCTTTTCCATTCTTACCTCTGCCTACAGCTTCTCTTAAGAAGAAATTATTAAAGCACCAGACTACTTTTCTCAGCATAGTTTAAAACCAATTGAAAATATTTTCTGGTTAGTAGTTTTGGGAAATTAGAAACAAATGTATTTAAATATTCACAAATATTCATGGATTGCCAAATTTCTTGACAAATGCGTAATTCATTTCACTGTTGTATTTTGGGAAAACATTTTCTAGACTCGTAATTTACAAAAGGTTACTATATGATCAAGTAAATGTCTGAGCATTTAAACTTGGGTGAAAAAAAACCCAAACATTTTATTAACCAATTCATGAGAAAGAAGAAAAGCTCTTGAACTAAGGCAAAAAAAAAATTGTCTCTAATACTGTTGAGGCTTGGATATTGTAAGAGACAGTGGCTCTTAGCGTATGGTTTGAGTGTGTGTGAGAGACGGTGGTCCTTAACACGCAACATAAGCATGGAAAGCCGAGATATTGTGAATTATTATCTCAAAACTTGCTCGCTAAAATAATATGTTGAAGGATTTGTCTCAAAGCTTGCTTGCTAAAATAATATGCTTAAGGCCTGCTTGTTACAGAAAAATGTTTGCTCACACTGCTTGTTTAATTTGGTCTGCTGTAAAGGCCTAAATACAGTGAATTAAAATGCAAATTTCATGATCACTGTGCATTGCTAAAACTCAAAGGATGCTCAAAGCTTACGTAAGCTCAATTGAAGCTCCAGCAATATCAGCCACCAACATCTATGATCAGGTCTGCAGCGTGCTCAGGCAATGCCCGCCATCAACTGCCATAAAATGCCCAGGTTACAACTTGCAATTGTGGCCATCCACCACCAGGACCAAAACTTGTCGCCTGAGACTGGTAGACTTGAGACCCAAGCACTGCGAGCACTACTGGGACCTGGACTCTGATACAGGCATGACCTGAGACCTGCAAACTGCCAGCGCTACGGGGGCTTGAAACCTGAGAGCTGCCTGACGGAAGATGACATTTAGATCCGTGGTAGTGACTATCTCTTGTTTATCTTTTGCTTATCTTCTCAAATACTTGCTAAACTTTACTTCTAATTTCCCCTTCCTTTTCTCTGTTGCTCTAGCTTTAGGCATAACAATTTTAAAAAAACATTGTCTAGTGACATCTGACCTTGTTTGTATCTTTATCTCACTCTTGGGATAATTTTGAATCTTCCTGAGTTCAAAACAGGACCGGGACCCCACAGACATCTATAGGCACATTAAATTAATAGTAAATGGTCTGGTAATGAAAGGTGATATGAAACACTAAACTTCCTCGGATCTGCATTCTTATGGTGACAATTAACAACACATGAAATGAAATATTTGAAACCCATGAATCAGTATCCTTAATACAGGAAATCTTCATTCAAAATAGAGAAGTCAAGAAAGACTTTACTTAAATGTATCAATCTTTCCAAGCATGACAGTTGTACTGTAAGAATAAGCAGTTGTGTTAAATATTGTCAAAATGGTTGACTGATGAACTTCAATATGCTCATTGTCTGCAACTGGTATTTAGATTTATTTTTTTTTTTAAGAGAAGGAAATACACACAAATATGTCCAAACTGAAATCCATTTGTAGCACAGAAACAAGACAAAACCTCAAGAGTTGTGTGAAGAAGACCTTCCCCAACTTTACTCACATGTTATTAACAGTGTTAACATTTCAATTCTCACCACTTGAAATATGCATGAAATCTTTTAGCTGAAACAAATAGAAAATTTCACACACTTCATAGAAGCTTTCCATAACTACTTTTCGTGACTTTCTACAAATTTAAGCAGATGCCTTATCAGTGATGTGCTGAGATTTCCTCTATAATCATAAGTATTGGACATATTTTTAAATGGAACATCAGAACCTGAATAAAAGGAAAGTTGATTTCTCTGTTTCCTAGCAGATGGTGAATAGCCTCAAAAAGCCATAAATTACTAACTATATCATTGTATTCTTCAGAATTGCCAGAGTCACATATTTTAAAGGCCTTGGAAGTGAACTCTTGTTTCTTGATGTGATTGCATCATACAAAGCTAAAATTTCTATGCAGGAAATTAGGATTTCCCAAAATCTGTTATTTAACTTCCTGCTTAAGCCATAGTTCTACAAAATCACCTAGAAAAAAACCCAAAATATTTATGTTATTCTCTCAGGAATAGTAACAGTTTGTTGTTAGTTTTGTTTGTTTGTTTGTTTGTTTGTTTGTTTGTTTGTTTTTTTCCCAAATCAAAATACACTTAATCAAACTCTACAAGATTTTGTCTCAAAAATGAGTGGTTTCCATGTGCTTCTTTCCTACAGATTTCTGAACAGGAGCAGTGAACAAAGCAAGCTTGTGTGTGCTGAGCTTTGTCAAGAGGAAGTACAGAGTTTACGAAACTACTTCCCTGTAAGTGTTGTCAGGCATTAAAACAGGCAGCCCAGGGAAGTGGCTGAATCACCATCCCTGGAGATGATTAAAAGATGCATAGATTAGGTTCTTAAGAATATGTTTTGGTGCTACTGTTAGGTTAACAGCTGGACTTGATGATCTTGAAGGTCTTCTCTGACCTGAATGATTCTATGATTCCAAAAATGTAAACACTGTTACACATAAGTCAAAAAATTGCAAGCTATTTTGATTTTACAACTTGTTCTTGTTCTCTTTACACTGCAAAATAACAAACTGTTCTCCCTTCTATTGTAAATAGATGATTGGAGAAGGCTGGGCAACTGTAGCTAGCAACTGGCTGGACAATTTAAATACAAATGGTAAGATGCTTATCTATGGCAACATGGTACCTAAAAAAAGTAATTTTCAAAACTTTTTGTGTTTGACATGACATGACTTCTTGGGGAGAGCCACACTCATATGTAGATGCTGTCTAATTCTATGTAACCAGGTGAAAATTTGTCCCCATATTCACTATTACATGTGGGATGGCAGGTGAAGATCCCCCTTGACCACTTCACCCTCCCAGGTACAACAGGTATGAGGCTCTGGATGTGGAAGGCCAGTGAATGGATGATGAGAATGAGGGTCCATCTAACCTGAGGTGTTACAAGGGTCAGAGAGGACTATCCCATGTATTGCAACCACCTCCACAAAGAAAAAAAGACAGGTTATAGTTGTAGGTGACTCCCTTCTGAGGGAGGGCCCAATATGCCAGACAGACCCTCCTCTTAGGGGCATCTGCTGCCTCCTTGAAGCTCAGATCAAGGACATCACCAGGAAACTTCCTAGCCTGGTGTGGTTTTCAGACTGCTGCCCATTACTGGTCTTTCGTGTGGGTGGCAATGAAGCTGCAACCTGTATTCCAAGGCAATCAAAAGAGACTTCAGAGTATTGGGAGGGTTGGTAAGGGAACTGGACATGCAGATTATTTTCTCCTCTCTCCTTTCAGTTTTGGACAGGCACATTAGAAGAAACAGATGGACCCAGTCTATTTATACATGTCACTGTGGCTGGTGTCACCATCACAGAGTTCTTTTTTTTGATAATTGGATGGCCTATATGGCACTGGGTTTGCTGCCATTGGATGGGTTTCAGTTTTCTCAAAGCAGGAAGAGCGACTTTGCTCATGAGCTGGCAGGGTTCATTGACAGAGCTTTAAACTAAACATGATGGGGGAGGGAGATGATAACAGGCTTGCCTGTGACAAGTTGTGAGATGAGATTCCAAGGTTAAAGGGGTGAGGTGCTAGTAAGGACACTCAGCCTGTGGCCTTAAGACATCATGGTCACATAAGCCAGGAGCTCCTGAGGCAATAAAAGCCAACACAAAACCACTAGTGAAATACTTAATTCCTCTAAGAAAGTGACTCGGTCAACAGCCCAGATGAAGTGCCTCTACACCAATGCATACAATATAGGCAACAAACAGGAGGAGTTGGAAGCCATTGTGCTTCTAGAAAGCCACAACCTCATGTCCTACTGGGGGACTTCAACCACTCCAACATTTGCTGGAAAAGTAGTACGACAAACTGCAGGCAATCCAAGAGAGTCCTGGAGTGCATTAAAGATAACTTCCTAAGCCAGGTAGCAGATAGCCCTACCAGGGGGGTGTGATACTGGACCTAATGGTCACCAATGAAAGTGAGCTAATTGGTGACATCAATATTGGAGGCAGCTTGGGCTGCAGTAATCATGTACTCATGGAGTTCACAGTCCTGAAGGATACAGGACAGGTGAAAAGTAATGTTAGGACCCTGAATTTTAGGAACGCCAACTTCCAGCTCTTCAAAGAGTTAGTCAAGAGGACCCCCTGGGAAACTGTCCCCAGGAACAGTGTAGCAGAACAGAGCTGGCAAATCTTTAAGGACATTTTCCATCTAGCACAAGAGCTCTCTTTCTTCAGGTGTAAAAGTTGGGAAAAAAGGCAAGAGGCTGGCATGCCTGAGTCAAGATCTACTGGTCAAAATAAAGGGCAAGAAGGAAGTGCACAGGCAGTGGAAGCAGGGAGGGGTAGCCTGGGAAGAGTATAGAGACACTGCCTGGTTGGGCACAGATAGTATAAGTAAGGCACTGCTGGAGCTGAACTTGGCAAGTGATGCAAAGAGTAACAGGGGTTTCTACTGATATGACAACCAGAAAAGGAAGGTCAAAGAAAGTGTACTGCCCCTGATGAGCAACACTGGTAAACTGGTAACAAGGGACAAGGAGGAGGCTCAGATACTCAACAGCTTCTTTGCCTCAGTTTTCACTGGCAATCTCTCTTCCCGCACTTTTCAAGTGGATGAACTGCAAGACAGTGACTGGGGGAGCAAAGTCCCTTGACAATAAGTGAAGATCTGATTCTGACCAGCTGAGGAACCTGAATCATAGCATCACAGAATCATAGAATCATTTTAGTTGGAAGACACCCTCAGGATCATTGAGTCCAAATATAACTTAAATGTAGCAATTAACCATGTCCCTAAGAACCTTGTCCAAATGCCTTTTAAACACCTTCAGGGGTGGTGACTCCACTGCTTCCATGGAAGACCTGTTCCAATGCCTGACAACCCTGTCCATGAAGAATTTTTTCCTAATATCCAATCTGAATCTCCCTTGGTGCACCCTGAGGCCATTTCCCCTTGTCTTATCACTTAACACTGGAGAGAAGAGACCAACACCCTTCACGCAACAACCTCCTTTCAAGTACTTGTAGACAGTGACAACGTCTCCCCTCAGCCTCCTTTTCTCAAGGCTAAACAGCCTCAGTTCCCTCAACCACTCCTCATAAGACTTGTGCTCCAGGTCCCTCACCACCTTCATTGCCCTCCTCTGCACTCTCTCTAGTATTTCCATGACCTTATGATGAGGGGTTCAAAACTGAACACGATGTTCAAGGTGCGGCCTCACCATCACCAAGTAGAGTGACACAATCATTTCTCTAGTCTTACTGGCCACACTATTCCTGTAATCAAACCAGGATGCTGTTGGTCTTTTTGGCCACCTGGGCACACTGCTGCCTCATATTCAGCTGGCTGTCAATCAACACCACCAGATCCTTTTCTTCCAGGCAGTTTTCCAGCCACTCTTCCACAAACCTGTAGCGCTGCCTGGGGTTCCTGTGACCCAAGCACAGGAACAGGCACTTGGCCTTGTTAAACTTCATACAGTTGGCCTCAGCCCACCAATCCAGCCAGACCTGATCCCTTTGACCCTTCCTACCCTCAAGCAAATCAGCAGTCCTGTCTAAATTGGTGTGGTCTGCAAACTTACTGAGAGTGCACTCAATACCCTTGTCCAGATCATTGATAAAGATATTAAACAGAACTGACCCCAATACTGAGCCCAGGGAAACACCACTTGTGGCCAGCCAGAACCTGGATTTGACTCCATTCACCACAACTCTCTGGGTCCAGCCATCCAGCCAGTTTTTCACCCAGTGAAGAGTACAGCCATCCAGGCCATGAACTGCTCTTTTCTTCAGGAGAATTCTGTGGGAAACAGTGTCAAAGGCTTTATTCAAGTCTAGGTAGACAACATCCACAGCCTTTCCCTCATCCAGTAAGCAGATCACCTTGTCACAGAAGGAGATCAAGTTGGTGAAGAAAGACCATCCTTTCATAAACCTATGTGGACTGGAACTGATTGCTTGGTTGTCATGTATGTGCCCTGTGATGTTACTCAGGATGATCTGCTCTATATTATTCCCTAGCACTGAGGTCAGACTCACAGGTCTGTAGTTCCTCAAGTCCTCCTTCCAGCCCTTCTTGTTGATAAGCATCACATTTGTTAATCTCCAGTCAATTGGGACCTCTCCAGTTAGCTAGGGCTGCTGATGAATTTCTGAATGTGGCTCAGTGAGCAGCTCTGCCAGCTCCCTCAGAACCCTTCTGTGAATGCTTTCAGGCTCCACATAGTCTTGTTTGTGTTTAAGTGTTGTGGCAGGTTGCTAACCATTTTTGCTTGGATTATTGGGTGTTTATTTTGCTCCCCATGCCTTTTTTCCAGCTCAGGGGATGTGTATCTGGAACATAACTGGTCTTACTATTAAAGACTGAGGCAAAGAAAGTATTAAATACGTCAGACTTCTCCTCATCTTTGTTCCTCTGTTTCACCTCACATTCATTAAAGGATGCAGATTCTCCTTAGCCTTTCTTTTATTACTCATATATTTATAGAAACATTTTGTATTGTCTTTTATGGCAGTAACCAGATGAAGCTTCATTTGGGCTTCAGCCCTTCTAATTTTCTCCCTGCGTAAAATCACAACATCCTTATAGTTCTCCTGACTTGCCTGCCTCTTTTTTCAAAGGTCATAAACTTTCCTTTGTTTCCTGAGTTTTCACCAAAGGTCTCTATTCAGCCCAATCTGTCTTATTCCCCACTGGCTTGTCTTTTGACTCATGGGGATGACCTGCTCCTGTACCTTTAAGATTTCCTTCTTGAAGAAAATCCAGCCTTCCTGGTCTGTTTGCCCCTCAGGATGGCCTCCCAAGGGACTCTGTCAACTAGACTTCTAAACAGGCCGAAGTCTACACTATGGAACTCCAGGACAGCAGTTTTGCTGACCCCCTCCTTACTTCTTCAAGAATAGAAAACCATCATTTCACGATTGCTGTGCCCAAGATGGTCTCCAGCCATCACATCACACAAAAGTCCTCCTGTTTGCAAAAAACAGGTCCAGTGGGGTGCATTCTCTACTTGGCTCACTGACCAGCTGTGTGTGAGAAAGCTGTCTTCCATACACTCCAGGAGCCTCCTAGACTGTTTCCTCTCTGCTGTGTTGTATTTCCAGCACATATTGGTAAGCTGAAGTCCCCCAAGAGAACAAAGACTAGAGATCACGACACTTTTCCCAGCTTCTTATAGAATATTTCTTCTGTAACAGACTCCCACCAGGATATCTGTCTTGTTGGCCTTTCCCCAGATTCTTACTCATGAATGCTCAACCCATTCATCACCATAATCAAGCCATTGACTTTCCCTAACATACATGGCTACCCACCTCCTCTTCTTCCTTACCTGTCCCTTCTGAGGTGTTTATAGCCATCTGTTGCAGTACTCCCATTCTGTGAATCATCCCACCATGCTGCCATGGTTACAATTATATCATAGTTTTCCTGCTGCACAATGGTTTCCAGTTCCTCCTTTTTGTTTCTCATGCTGCATGCATTGATGTAGAAGTACTTCAGTTGGGCTATTAATCCCATCAGCTTTTTTGGGAAAGAATTTGTAATTCCTGTGTGACAGTTCTAAGGCATTTCCATGATTTCTAACACATCAACAACCCTTGTGTCTTTGCTGGTGCATGGATGTCTCTTCCCTGTGTCCACTGAAATGGCTAAGGTACTGCAGACATCAACAGAAGGACATGTTAAGTGTTCTCTTGTGTACTCAGTACATTATGGAGCAGTTTGAAGGACCTCAGTTGCACACTATCCCTCAAATATTGATGTACCACTCCCAAGCTTACCTCTAAAAAGTCTTGTTTTATCCCTTCCCCACTTCAAATACTGTTTAAAGCTCTTTCAATGAGCCCTGCAAACTCTGGTGCAAAGAACCTTTTCCCCCTTTAAGACATGTACCTTGCCTTTCACCTGTAGGCCTGGTGTTGTGTAGACCTACCCATGATCAAAAAACCCTGAAATTCTCCTGGTGACATCAGTTATGGAGCCAGCTATTGATCTGTTGGGTTTTGATTTTTTTTTTCAACATCATTCCCTGCAACTGAAAGGACAGAGAATACTACTGTGCTCCTGATCCGTTAACCAGTCATCTCAAGGCCCTGAAATCTCTCTTGATTGCTCTTTTACTTATTGCAACTTCATCACTGCCTACATAAAAAAATAAATAATGGACAATATTGTGAGTGTCATGCCAGTGTAGGAAGTTTTCTTTAACCCAGGCCTTAGGGAGATAGTAGACTTAGTTAAGAAGTGGGTTCAGTCATTATTTTCTATTATTTCAGAGGACCTTGTAGTTTCCAGGCTTCTTAATTTAATGGAATGGGTTTTCTCCACTCCTTATAGTACTTTCTGCCACTTTTATCTCTTTTTCTCTCATATTCATTGCTTTATCTTTCCTCTGCTGTTTTGGAATAATTTTGCTTTGATTAATTTACTCCACCTCCTTGTTCCTTCTTTCACATTATCTCATGATAAAAATGAACCTGTAGTCTTCTGTTTTTCAACAGATAATGCCTGCCTCCATTGCTTTTATAATGTGCTTTATACAAGGTGAAACAAATGGAATAGTTAAGTAAAAACACAGAGTTCTAGTTTAAGTACATTGTGGATATTTTAAGAGCTTTCAAACACTCAGCTGCTGCAGAGTTAACTCTGAATTGTGACCAAAATGAGAAAAAACAAATAATAAATAAATAAATAAATAAATAAATAAATAAATAACAGAACAAAACAAAAAAACTAATACGGAAAAACAGCTTCTACTTTGATGAAAGCTATTTCTGTTCATTAAGAAATTCTATGGTATTTTCTTCTTCAGTGCCAGAGTAACCCTGACAGTGCTGCTAACAAATTGTACATTTATTTCCATGAACATAATTGACCATTTTAAGAAAGAAATGGTCCTTTATAATAAAAACAAGATAAAAAACAGTAATTGACTGAAATACATGGGTCCAGCTAGCAAAAACCACTTGCAACTAATGGAAACCTTCATAGAAAGTATGAAAGCTCCAGCCAAGAGCAAAAAAGGTCACAAAACTCTTAATTTCTTTTTTAAGGAGGAATGAAGACAAAATGTCTTGGATATGAATTATGGACACTACAGCTTAAAAAAAGAAGAGATGGAGAAAATAAATGGTGAAGCTTCAAAATAATGTTACAGCATGGCTGATTACTTCAAATTGTTTTGGATTTATTATGGAAAATTTGAATTATTTAAAAAGCTCTCTCTGGTATTCTTATCTGGTATCTCTATGGTATTATTATGCTGTCAGTACAAGGCTGTTTGATGTGCGTGCTCTCAGGAAAATTCACTAGTTTTTTTCAAAAGCCAATACCTACAAGTATAGCAGTATGCAACCAACATTTTGATAAGTTTAATGCAACAGGTAAACCAAGGTCAGCTGTTTTTTGTTATTTGTTTTTGCTTGTTTGTTTTCCCAGTTCTAGTAATGAAAATACAAATCTTGAGGAAAATACATGGTCTCCTCTGCAAGTGCTTCTGTGTCATTTGGGATTTGGCACATTGGAGAAAAGCGTAGAACAGATTAGGTCAACTTCTATTCCACTTAAGGCATGAATGGATCATTCCAGGAATTTATTAGTGCCTTTTACATCATGTTTCACATCTTGTTTGGAGTTCATTCTGTGCTCTCCATTGACAGTCACTTAGATTCGTCTCTGCAGGTACAAAGCTGCAGACATGGCAATAATATCTCATACAATGTGAGAGTGTTCAGCAAAGAAACAGAGTTCTCATGTGCAATTCTTTCTCTCATAAAAACTGAAACATAATCCAGAGTTTTAAAAATCTCTTTTATCGTAATTCCACTAGCATACAAGAGAGGTGGGCCAAAACAAGGTAGCTCCAGACAGCTATGCTGCACATTATGAAGATAGTGTCAGAGTAACAGGAAAATAATGATCCTTGACTCAGACTGTTCACACATCTAGGAAGAAAAGAACTGTGATATTACACACACAGGGAACAAAAACTGGATAAGGATTCTGTCCATGCTAAATTATTACAGAAAAAAAAAAATAGTGGTTAAGGAACATATCAATGAAAGCATTTAAAGGAACTACATACATGATGGGACCCGATTTGCATTCTTGTTTGGGAAATCAAAGAGTGTTTGAAGAGAGATGCAGAAAAGGAGAGGAGCATGAATTATGTGACAAATTAGTGTCTTCAGAATTGTGACCAGTGCCACTGTGCTTCAGATATTTGCCTTCGGATGTCTACTATTTTCAGCAACTGTCGCAGGGGGAGTAAAAGAAACAGTCTGGCAAATGCATACTGAGACCAAACCATACTGATCAGCTAAGAATTTATGCTTCTTTAAAATGCTACAAATCATTGGTACATAGAGAGTAAAACAAAACTACTGAAAACTTAAACCTTAGCATATTGTTTGGAATAACTAATGCATTATGCAAAATGTGAATCTTTTGTACATTCTAAGAGCATTCAAGAAATCCCACTTAGGCATCACAACATGGATGGGATAATACGCCAATAGCACTTCTACATAAACATTTCAGTTTGACCCAGGAGTGTGCATTTGCCATGATTTTCCTGGTCACATCCACTGTCATGCTTTTGGTTCATATCACAAGTGGGACTGAGAGGACAAGATCTGTAAGCAACTAAACTTACACTGCAAGAGCTGATGCTTCCTCAAGGTTAATGAGTCCATGACAAACAAAAAACCTCACACCTCCAAAATGCACACAATGTGAACACTTAACACTATTTCTCACTCTTTCAGATGTGCTTCTACTATGCTATGTTCTTCATTACTGTTGATAAAACAGGTGTCATTTTGTCTATGTACTCATAGCTCTAAAAGGTGAAAAAGAAACTATTAAGCATTCTAAAGATCAATTACTTTAAGATTCAGGTTGTATTTTGTAAGAACAAGCCCAAATCCACTTTGTATGTATGTAATTCTTCGTTACATTTATGAACCACGCTGTAGCACTTAGTAATTTTACAAAAAAATATTAATCTCACAAGACACTCTTTTTCTTATTTTAGAGGCAGATAAATCCATGTATACTCTGATCAATACAAAAGATAGGCTCACAAGAAACCACTTTTCCTTTGTTCTGAAGATGTGGGTGGCACTTTTTCAACGAACATTTGGATTATGGGCATTACATTTGATTCTCACACTTCAGCCAGCTTTTAAAACATGTAGTGAAGATGTGCCTTTTGATGATGTAATTCTGATTGTGCTCAGTGATAAATATTAATTAGGTATTCTGAAATATGCTCTTTTAAGACCACCCTGTTAGAAATGAATTAATCTTAACATCAATATTCAATTCTCGTATGGACTATGAAATGTAAATTTTACCAACAGTTATTTATATATACTAGATCTAAATTTCCCTGACAGTCTTTATTTTCTACCCTTCCATTCAGTGTGTGAAACAAAAAGGTGAGTAAGGGAAAGGGAGGGGCTTATTTTTGGTTAGAACTTTACCTGATGCCATTGAAGCTGATGTTTAATTCTCAGTGATTCCCATCACATATATCTTCTCGCACATTTAATAATAGCCACGTTCAGTATCCACAGGCCTGGTCTGAGCTCAGAAAATACTCAAGAATATCCAAATAAATATGGTAGGTTATGTATTACTGATGTCATGGAAATACAATCTTCAAGTGAACTCAATTGCATAGATATATCTAGGATTTCATACAGAGAAAACTGTGCTGGGCTGATATGTTCTTAAAATGCTGTTGTAGTCTGAAAGTAATGGTTTTGTACATCTGGTATTATGCTGTCTCAATTCAAACTAGAGGTCTCAATGCTTAAAAGAAAAGTTAATCTAAATTCATATGGGGACTGGCTTCACATGCTTGCACTGTTCAGCTCAGGCTGTCCAGATCCAGTAAAAAAATATATACTGGCACTCAGCAGGGAGTAGAAAACTTGATGCTTCATGTATTTTTTAGTTGCTATTGCAGCCCCTTCCTGACAGGTAATAACAGCACTGATCTAATCATAAACATATATTGACAATTTTGTTTCAAAATATGGTGGATATTCAGACATTTATCTGCTCATATGTGACCTCACTTCAGAAACAAGGGACTTTCTTCAGAGCTTTCTTCAGAGCTGTCATATCATTGCAGAAAACACCATGGGTGGGGATATCTCTTTTCCTTCTAACTACTTTGAAGAGTGCAAGACAGCTGAGCCATAGAACAGATATGCTGGGAATAAATAGACATGATAATAATGAATGATGCTACAAAAACAACATGTATGTGCTGCCTTTCACAATTATGAAAAGCAACATATACATGGAAAACTATTACACAAAACTAGCTGTGCTATTTTTCTTCTCCCATTTTCAATTTGTCTTGTCTCTCCAGTTGTATCAGCAACATCTGCAAAGGTTTTTGAGAAAATCTACATTTTGTTGTTGTTGTTTTGATGACCTCAGAAACTTTATCAATCTGTGAAATGCCTGTAACAGTAGTAACAACATAGTCTGTGACAGGCTTAAAGCATTCAAACTAGCAGCAGTGATTAGTACTGGAAATAAATTACAACAATTTCCATTTTTCTATTCTCTTTCTTCTAAAGAAGAAAGATAAATAGACTGTGAATGACTCTAACCTGGTTAGGTTTATACCTCCATGGATGGCTATACCTCCACATGGATGCAGGAAACAAAAAGCAGTGTGTCGACTCCTGCTAGTGGTTTCAGGCAATTCTTGTATTTTCCAGTAGACATAGAGAGACAACTTTGACAACATTTTCAAAAAGTTTTGAGTTGCCATCACTGCTGCTTTTTTCTTTCATTATAATCTTCTGACTCTCTTAGGTACACAGATCCATGTTTTGATTCACAGAGGGGACTGTTATTTGTCTTTTTTTTTATTTTCAGTTATGATAAACGGAACTGAAATAAACAATGATCTGAGTGCCAGATACACATGAACTCTCACTTCCTACCCAGCATATGTATGTAAAACTGTGACCATAATGTTTGTAGAATCGTTTCACTCTGACATGAACCAGTGGATTTCTGTGTAAAGGGTGTAACTGAAGTAACTACAAGTGGTAGTACACAGCTTGAAGTGTAAGGTAGTGTTTTTGCAAATAGCATAGATTTGCAGATAATATATGCATAGTAGGTGACAATCATTCAAATGATGTGATATTTTGAGATTTAGACCACTACATGAACTAGTTCATCAAATACAAATCAGTTGTATATACAAAGAACTCTCCATTACTTTGTATGATTTTGTAATTTCATGCTTTTATAATAATGCCTTGTTAGAATGAACCTGTATAAACCTGAGTTATTAATTAAGACCTAATGTGTCCATGCTTGGGTTTTGGTATATGCTTTGTAATAACTTTGTCTGAGGGTTCTTTTTTATGCTTGAATGTTCTCTATAAATACAAACCATAAATAAAACTACAAAATATTTCAGAGCTAGAAGAAATAAAATGTTGAAAACAAGGAAATCATGGTTTTCATTACTTTATTATCCATATTTTTGATGTGCATGAATAAAACTTAATTATAGAATTTACACTAACACACAGTTACAGAAAGTTTTTAAGTTCTTTTACATCTTTTATTAAAAACTTAGGTTAGCCATATAAAATGTGTTAATAAAAAGAAATTGGTCGGCAAGTTTTCTCTGATTCTGTGTGATGCTTATTGCTCTATATCAGAAACAATAAACATCAAAACAGATGTTGCAGGTACTTGAAAAAATAAGTATACATTATCACAGAAAAGGTAACACATCTCTTTGTCTAAAATGGATGCAAACATTTCACCCACTTCTAGAAAGGATAAAAAGAAGACGTGTGGGAATTACCAATCTGTCACTCTCACCTCTGTGCCTGCTAATATGATGGAACAGATTCTCCTGGAGCCTATGCTAAGGCACACGAGGGACAGGGAGGTGGTTCAAGAGAGTTAGCATGGCTACACCAAGGGCAAGTATTGCATGACCAGCTTAGTGGCCTTCTAGGATAGAGTGACTACCTCAGTGGACTAAGGAAGGACTATGAATGTCATCTATCTGCACTTCTGTAAAGCCTTTGATGTGGTCTCCCACAACATCCTTTTCTCTAAATTGGCGAGGTATGGATTTGATGGATGGACTGTGGGCTGGATAAGGAAATGGCTGAATGGTCACATCAAGAGACTTGGTCAACAACCCAATGTCCAGATGGAGAACGGTGATAAGTAGCTTCCCTCAATGGTCTATGTTGAGACCAGTACTGTTTAAAATCTTCATCAATGACATAGAAAGTTGGATTGAGTGCACCTTAACAAGTTTGTGGATGACACCAAGACGAGTGGTGCAGTTGACACCCTGAGGGATGGGATGCCATCCAGAGGCACCTGGACAAACCCAGGAAGTATACCCACATAAACCTCAGGAGGTGCAATAAGGCAACTGCAAGGTCCTGCACCTGAGGCAGGGCAACCCTCAGTATCAATACAGGCTGGGGGGTGAAGAGATTGACAGCCGTCCTGCAGAGAAGGACTTCGGGGTACTGGTGGATGAAAGATTGGGCAAGAGCTGACAATGTGGGCTCACAGCCCAGAAGACCACTTGTATCTCGGGCTACCTAAAAAAAAGTGTGGCGATCAGGTTGAGGGAGGTGATTCTGTCACTCTACTCCATTTTGATGAGACCCCCACCTGGAGTACTGCATCCAGCTCTGAAGCCCTCAGTACAGGAAAGACAAGGCTCTGTTGGAGGGAGTCAAGAAGACGGCCACAAAGATGATCAGATGGCTGGAACTCCACTCTGATGAGGAAAGGCTAAGAGAATTGGGGTTGTTCAGCCTAGAGAAGAGGCTCCAGGGAGACCTTATTGCAGCCATTCAGTACTTAAAAGAGGTTTACATGCAAGATGGGGACAAACTGTTTGACAGGACCTGTTGTGATAGGACAAGGCTTAATGTTTTTAAACTAAAGAGGGAGAGATTCAGACTACATATAAGGAAGAAATTTTTACAATTATAGTGGTGAAACACTGAAGCAGGTTGTCTAGAGAGGTGGTAGATGCCCCATTCCTGGAAACATTCAAGACCAGGCTGGATGGGGCACTGAGTAAGCTGATCCACTGGAAGATGTCTCTGCTTATTGAAAGCAGGTTGAATCAGATGGCCTTTAAAAGTTCCCTCCAACCTCAACCATCCTAGTATTAAGTGAAAAAAATATTCATTAAATAATGTGAAATTTTTGGCTAGTTTTTATAGTTGTATGGAATTTGGTACATTTAATTGGAGTAGTCCTACTAACATTTGGTTTAATACAACAGAAAACTGACAAATTCTCTTAAGCTGTTGATTTTTAAAACATAAGTAAAGGTTTTCCTGAAAAAAAAAAAAAAAGGAAAAACTACTGGTAAGAGCATACTAACAACATTTATGTCAGCTTATGGCAACAAGGCAGAAATCTGAAGGTTAATAGGCCAAGGCAGCAGGGGAAATGTGGGAGGTGAGACTGAATGTTTAAAGCTTGTAGAAAAGTTCGCAGTAAACTCAAAAGTCCCCTGACTTACTCAAGTGAAACTCTGAGAGTTGAATCTAAGTAACTATGGAAATAACTGAACCTTAAAACATTGCAGGTGTAGATGAAGGAAGGTACTACGTATTCATTCACACGGTGAATACAGGTGGTGACAAGATTTTAGGGAGTCAATCAGACTGCCAGTGCTTCCATTATTTTCTACAATATCGTTATTAACATGTCAAGTCACATAATTAATTAAAGAGAACAAAACATTTCATTTTGTTCTTAAATCAGTGCCTGTGTGTATTTGTGAACAGTTTATGTATTGTAGAATAATTCACTAAAATAACACATCATAGTGTTGACAACAAGATAGATCAAACTTCTTTTGCCTTATATCAGAGGAACAGGGAAGAACAAATACACCTACAGCTTCATGTGACACAAGTTCATAGAATCGTAGAGTAGTCTGCATTGGAAGGAAGCTTCAAACCCCATGCAATGAGCAGGCACATCTTCCACTAGATCAGGTTGCTCAGAGCCCCATCCAGTCTGGCCTCTATTGCTTCCAGGGAAGAAGCATCTACCACTTCTCTGGGCATCCTGTAGCAGTATCTTACCAGCCTCATTGTCTAAAATGTCTTCCTTTTATATAGATTAATCTCCCCTCCTTTAGTTTAAAAGCATTGTTCTTTGCCTCATTGTAACAGATCCTGCTAAAATGTTTGTCGTCATCTTTCAGATTTTTCTTGACAACTCCTCAAACTAGTAAGATACTCTGACTATCTACCCACTATTGGTCCTTAATGTTGACATGGAAGAGATAGGAAAAATAAGTCTTAAGGCAATCAAAAAGTATTTCAGAGCCTTGGGACGATGGCTCAAGTGCTCAGGTGGTATTTTCCCCCACTCTTTCAGTAGCAGGCAGGAATATAGAATAGAACAGGCAGGCACAACTAATCAACATATGGCTCCAAGACTGGTGTCACTGGTGAAACTTGGGGTTTTTCAACCATGAGATGACCTGTTCTTTGCCATGTCTTCCAACATCCAATGGGATGCAACTCTCACTGGAGGTGAAAAGGGAGTTTGTTTAGGGGTTAATAAGACCGACTGATAGGGCTTTACACTAGACTGGAAGGGGGAAGGAGACAGTACCACGCTAGTCAGTGATAAGCAATGGGCTGGCACACCAAAGCTTGAGGAGCTGCATGACAGTGAGATTCCTCAGACTGTGCCACAAGGTGAGGTGTACAATGAACCACACTTGAAGTGCTTCTACACAAGTGCACACAGCATGAGGAAAAAGCAAGAGGAACTAGAAGCCTTGACCCAGTCCCAGGGATGTAATACAATTGGCATTAGTGACCTGATGGGATGAGTCCTGTGGTTGATGTGCCATGATGGATAGCTACAGGCTATTCAGAAGGGATAGGCAGGGTAGGAGTTGTGGGGGTCGGGGAGAGGGTGACACTGTATGTTGCAGAGGAGCTGGAATGAACAGAGCTAGCAGTTTGTGATGACAAAATTGAGAGCCTCTGCATAAGAATTAGGGGTCAGACAAATAAAGACAATTTTGTTGTGGGTGCCTATAGCCATGCAGTCAGGATGATGGCACTGATGAGTTATTCCTTAAGGAACTAAGCAAAGCCTCTATGTCATCTGCCCTTGTCCTTATGGGGGACTTCAACTTGCCAGATGTTAACTGGGAATATCAAACAGCTGGCACCAGCAAGTCCAGAAGATTCCTAAAGCATCTGGAAGGTAACTTCTTGGTACAGGTTCTAATGGAATTGATCAGGAAAGGTGCCTTCCTCAATTTGCTACTCATTAACAGAGAGGGTCTTGTGGATGCAGCGACAATTGGTGGCTGCCTTGGCCAAAGTGACCACGAAGCAATCAGGTTTAAAATCTATGCTAATGGCAGGAGAACTGTCAGCAAGAGCTCAACTTTGGATATGAGGAGAGCAGACTTCAGGTTGTTTATAGAACTACTTATTTAGGTTCCCTGGAAAGAAGCTATTGACGGTGCTGGAGTCCATCTGTGTTGGTTATTTTTTAAGTACCGCATACTAAAAACACAGGACCAGGCAATTCCAAGGTGCTGAAAATCTAGCCAGAAAGACAATGGTCCAGCTTGGTTGAGTAGGGATCTTCTTGAAATAGAGTGAAAAAAAAATTACATGGTCAGTGGTAGCAAGGTCAGGCATCATGGAAGGACTACAGAGATGCTGCTCACCACTGTAGGGAGGAAATTTGTGCAGTCAAAACTCAATTGGAATTGAAGCTGGCCAGTACTGTGAAAGACAATTAAAATGGCATTTTAAAATACATGAATGGCAAAAGGTAATCTAGAAATAACATTAACTAGTTATTCCATTAACATGATCACCTTATAAACAGGGACATAGACAAATCTGAGATGTTTCATGCCCTCTTCACCTTGGTCTTCAACACTGAAGATGGACTTGGGGGTCCCCAAACGCCTAGGCTAGAGAACCATGACTGTGAGAACAATAAACTCCCAATAGATCCGGAACTTCTATGGAATTTGCTGCTCCAACTAGATCACTACAAGTCTGTGATGCCTGATGGAATTCATCCAAGGGTTTTTAAAGAGCTGGCTGATGTCACAGCGAGACCTCTCTCCATAATTTTTTAATGCTTCTGGGAACCTGAAGAGGTCCCAGTTGACTGGAAGCTGGCAAATGTTGTCCCAATCTACAACAAGGGCAACAATGATGACCCTGGCAACTACAGGCCCGTCAGCCTCACTTCTGTGCCTGGTGAATTTATGGAGCAGATTATTGTAAGAGCTATTGGAAAACATCTGAATGACAACACAGTCATTGGTCCTGATCAGTATGGATTCATAAGGGGAAAGTCCTGCTTGACAAACTAAATTTCTTTCTATGACAAGGTTATCCACCTAGTTGAACAAGGGAAGCCTGTCGATGTGATCTTTTTAGATTTCAGTAAAGCGTTTGATACTGTCTCTCACAGTATTCTCCTGGGCAAGGTGGCCAGCATACAGCTGGATAAATATACAATGCAGTGGGTGAACAATTGGCTGATGGGCCGGGCTCAAAGGGTTATAGTAAATGGGGTTATGTCGGACTGGTGACCAGTCACTAGCAGGGTTCCACAGAGATCCATCTTAGGACCAGCACTCTTCAATATCTTTGTAAATGACTTGGACACAGGACTTGATGGAACACTTAGTAAGTTCATCAGTGGAAACTTAGTAAATTCACCAATCGTGATACACAACTGGGAGGAGCTGTTGACATTCTGGAGGGCAGGGAGGTCCTGCAGAGGGATCTGGACAAACTGGAGAACTGGGCAATCACCAACTGCATGAAGTTCAACAATGACAAGTGCCAGATTTTTCGTCTGAGACAGCAACCCTGGCTTTCCATACAGGCTGGGGGACGAGATGCTGGAAAGCAGATCTGTGGAGTGGTATCTGGGGGTTCTGGTTGATGGCAAGTTGAACATGAACTCAAAGTGTGCCCTGTCTGTCAAGAGGGCTACCCATCAAGCACAGCACTGCCAGCTGGGCAAGGGGTGTGATTGTTCCACTCTATTCTGCACTGGGGTGGCCTCACCTGGAGCCCTGTGTGCAGATCTGGGCACCACAGTGTAAAAGGATATAAAGCTACTGGGGAGTGTCCAGAACAGGGTCAGGAAGCTGGTGAAGCATTTGTAGGGGAAGCTGTATGAGGAGAGGCTAAAGTCACTTGGTTTGTTCAGCCTGGAGAAAAAGAGACAGGAGAGACCTCATCGTGACCTACAGCTTCCTCACAACAGGAGGAGGAGGAGGGCCAGGCGCTGATCTCTTTTCTCTGGTGATCAGTGATAGAACCGAAGAAAATGGCAGGAAGATGTGCCAGTGGAGGTTTAGGTTGAGCATTAGGAAAAAGCTCTTCACCCAGAGGGTAGTGGAGCACTGGAACAGGCTCCCAAGGGAGGTGGTCACAGCCCCAAGTGTGGCAGTATTCAGGAAGGGCCTAGACAATGCCCTCAGACATATGTTGTGAATTTAGTCTGAAATAAGGTTTCCCTGAATCCTTCTTTTCTCCAGGTTGAGCAACACCAGCTCTCTCAACCTTTCCTCATAGCAGAGGTGTTCCAGCCCTCTGACCACCTTTGTGGCCCTCCTCTGGACCATCTCCAACAAGTCTCTGTCTTTCCTGTGCTGAAAGCTCTATAGCTGAATGCAGTACTCCATGGGGCATCTCACCAGTGCAGAGCAAAGGACCAGAATCTGCTTCCTCGACCTGACAGCCACACTTCTTTTGATGCAGCCCAGGAGACCATCGCCTTTCTGGTCTGTGAATGCATGTTGCCAGCTCTTGCCCAGTCTTTCTTCCACCAGTATCCCCAAGTCCTTCTCTGCAGGGTTGTTCTCAAACCCTTCATCACCCAGCCCATATTGATACTGGGGCCTGCCCCAACCCAGGTGCAGGACCTTGCACTTGGTCTTGTTGCACCTCATGAGGTTTACATGGGTCCACTTCCTGAACTTGTCCAGGTCCCTCTGGATAGCATCCTGTCCCTCAGGCATATCAACCACACCACTGAATGGGACCATGCACCTGAAATTTTGTGATACAAGATAAGTAACTATTTTTTTTAATGGAATCATTTTCACATTGCTGTGCAAAAACTGCTGGTTTGTGGACACAATTGTCAGATGTGCACAAATTTATCTGCATAAATAGGTCTTAATTTTAACAAATGTTTTAGCTGAAAAACAGTTATTGTCATGTCTTGTCTTGATGGTCTTCTTTGGTATTTCTAGAAAGCTGTTAATTCAGTTCACGTCATTAAATTAAGTGCACATTTTAATTAATAAATTAAGATACAAAAGTTAGTCTGAACTAAAGGTTTCCTTCTTGTTCAATAAGGAAAAACATTTTTACTTTGACCTAAAATATTTATTTCAGGGTTTTTTTATTATTTATTATTAAAAAACAGACTGCCCAATTTGGGAAGTTAGAAAAATTAAACCTTGAAAGTTTTTATGTTATTGTATTTCAAATAATTAAAATGACAGAACTACAACAGTTTCACTACTCTGTTGCTCAGAATTAGAGCTCTGCTCCTTTTCTATTCGCAGTCTTGGTAAGTGTTACTTAAATAAGTACTTTTTCCCTTAACTGAGATTTTCCTTAGCTGAAGTACTTTTTATTATTTAGCCTTTTCTTATTAACATGTAGATTAGAATTCCAGTGACCAACTCAAACTTGAGGTACGTCTTTATAAATTTTCTTGTTCAAATTATCTCACACCTCTGCTAATTCATTTTTGCACTAACTGACACTTCTATCACAAACAGCAGTAGATTAAAAGATCAAATATTTCTGATATTTCATTAAAAAGTTCTTAAATTTTACAAAATGAAAAAACCCACCAAACTTAATCCAACCATAGCATGATGTTTATTTTTAATTCTCTAAAATTAATTAGTTTTGAATTTTTTTAATTTATTCTCCACAGTTAAATAGAATAATTATCATTTTAGCTCAACACACTATTCCAGAAGAATCTGTCAAGATAATCATTAAACAAATCTGTATACTTTCTTAATCTACTGTCTTTACAATTGCAGCAGCATTTACAAGCTATGACAACTGAATTGCAAAAATTAGGTTAACATAATGGTGAAAATTCAAAATTCATTTGTAGTATTATATTTCCATAGCAATGCTTCACAAAGATTAAGTCCTAGTCTTTGTGAAATAAGAATACTTTGACACTGATCTGAACAATTACTGTAGATGTTTATTAGTATTGCTAGAAGATGCCAAACAAACTTTCTAGAGGAACATAGAAATAGCAAGAGTAATGAGGTTTCTGTGAGACATCTATGCCAAATATGGTGTTGTCTAATGCATTTAGAGCATTTATTAGCAATGATTAAAATCCAAGCTTGCATTATTTTATTTATTAAGAAACCTTGACCTCTTCCTTTGTATCAACTCTATACTACTCCAGGAACAGGATTCACTGTCTTCTGTTGGTAGTTCCAGTTTATATCAGCATATATGTTTTCATTGGAGTGTCTACATTTCGAATTCACATTTTCTTCACTGAGCTGATGATAGTTTTTCATTCGGTTGGTTTTTTAGTATTGTTTATTTTCTAGGTTTTATGTATGTGAAGACTTTCCAAAGGACTATAGGTGATCTTGACTCATAAAAGGAAACCAAACCAAACAAGCTTTCTTTATTTAATATAATTCTTCATATCCATTTCTAACTAGGATAATCAGCCCAATCACACTTTAGGGGAACTATTAATTTGAAATGGACAGTATAATGCACATTATTCAACTCTATCTAAGTATTCACCAAATGAAAAAAATATTGTCTTTGCTAGCAGTCACCAGTGATTTTTTTGCCAAAATCATCGCATATATACAGCACAGTACTGTGGCGGGTGCACTCGATGCCTGCCGCCAGCCAAACCAGCAGCAGTTTGGTCCAGGCTCCAGAGGAGGTAAAGGTCTAAGCTGCAGTCAGGCCAAGAACTCCTTCCAGGAGACCCATCAGGAAGCAGAACAGCACACTGAACGCCAGTGTTTTGTGGGCACAGGGAGGCTCGTGCAGACTTTTCCTGCTGTATGCAATTTGACTATGAGTCAACCACTTCATTCTACAAATACAACAGCCTGGATGACCCCACTTTGAGCTCTCCCTGTTAAATAAGTGAGCTGTATGGCAATGGTTTTACTACTCAAAGGTCAGCAGATGAGCCCAATTCAAGTCCAATACGAACCATTTGGCTTAAGTAGATGTACACCAAATGTAATGGATTATTTAGAGATACAAGATTTGTCGTGGTTGAGACGGACAAACGACATGGACCAAGTTCTTCCAGGATGAAAGTAGTAGATGCCATTTATTGCCACAAGTGCATTTTTATACAGTTTTACCAATTCATGTGTCTCTTCACTATTGGTTACAAGTTACAGCAGTAACATCTCATTGGCTAATTTTGCTATCATCAGTGTTACTCTTCTACTCCCTTCTCTCTCACAGCTACATCCTTAATATCTCCGGATACTCCTTTACTCCCATCTTTCTCATGGGTAGGCCTTCATATCTTCAAGGCTAATTTCTGTTCCCACGTCCTCCGTCAGGGAATCCACGGACCCACCGTAGTCCCCCACAAAGATTGTATGATTTATAATATACTCTTTGATTCATGTTACTTAGTAGACTAGATTTGCTATAGTTTTAAGCTCGTATTTATCAAAAGCAACTGCAGACTATACTAAATACCTGCAAGATAAAGTCTAGCTTGCATTTTGCTGGGAAAAATGGAGCTTTCTGGGAAAACAATGATCCAAAGCTAATGCAGAGACATCACAGACATCTGCAAAGCAGGGCCTCTTTTAGCACTTGGCTGAGAAGAAAGGACTGATCCAAACAGAACGACACCTCCAAGAGTATGGACCAAAACCAATGTCAATAACTGAACAAAACTGAGGCCCACATGAAGTCAGGGAAAAAAGGGTCCAATGGGGAACAAAGGACCTGGTGGTGAAATTTTGTTATTGGACTGGATCTCAGTGTGAACGGTCTCTAAAGATATAAAAGTCTGTAGTTTTCTATGCTCAGGGGGACCTCTGCGCAGGTACCCAGTTTGACCCAGCCTTTCTACTCTTCTACTCCATTAAATTTTTTATTTTCCGAGAATTTTGTTTACTGAAAGTCTGCTTTGTGTGCGGTTACAGGTCAACCCTGAAAGTTAGCCTTCTGAACTTTAAGTACAGGCTTCGGAGAGAATGGTTGTCAGGGGAAGAAGAATCCCAAACGTTTGCATCATGACAGACATAAGCCTCACTGAAAGTTTGCCTCTGGAGCTTCAAAGCACAGCCCCTGGAGTGAATGGTTATCAGGGAGGGAAGACACCTGAAAGTTTGCTTCATGAATGGATACAGGCACTTGGAGATAAGGTAAGCAACGTTCAGCTTGGTATATTCCCCTGCCACGCAGTAAATAATAGAGTAAACCTGCCACCGAACTCCTTAAGGTCGTGCTTCTCTTTAAGAAATCTAAATATTGCTCTGCAGCAAGCAGAACCCTAAAATCAGTCACTCATGACAAGTATACAGGTCCTGTATATATATCATATCTATATAAAGAAATGCTGGTTTCACTAAATGAGTAAATGAACTACATACACGGACATTGTTATAGTGTTATTTAGAGTTAGGGTATTGAGAATTAAATGAAGGCAATTCATTCACCTCCTGTACAAAAAATGAGTCCTTTTCCTGTACTCCCCTGTTCTTGCTTATTCCTGGAGTTGCTTTTAGTTGTTTTATATGCATAAAACACAGGTACATAATTCACCACAGATAGATATTCTGACAGTGTGATCAGTTGCACTCTGTGACACCTCTCTCACCAGCAACATGTATAAGCCTCTCTGACTGACCGACACCCTAACCATAAGTCAAAAGAAGCAGAATCTGATCCTCACTATTCCACAAAGAAGTTTCTCTTTCTTCTAAGAATGAAACTCTAATCTGCATGGCCTATTTGCTCTTCAGAAAGGATGGCAATGACATCAATCCCTTTTTTTTTTTTTTTCTGTTATGATAGCAGCCAATAATCTGTAATCTTCCAACAAAAGTTGATTTTTCACACACTGTTAGCTATTCAGTCTGAACAAGGGGAATAGATTGAAAGTTTAGTTGCATTTCTGTTTCTGAAGGCAGAAAAAGGCTGATTTCAGATGCAGTCTGACTTTGAGATGAATCTGTGACATTTCTAAATAATCTCATGGCTGGAAAACCCCAAAGGCTATTCAAAAACTTAGCAATTGATGGAATTTAAAAGATTCGGGACAGACCCTCAAGAAACACAGAGACATAGATATACTGAAGTGAGTCCAATGAAGGGCCATGAACATGATTAAGGAATGAAGAATCTCTCCTGTTAGGAAATGCTGAGAAAGCTGGGACTGTTCATCCAGGAGAAGAGAAAGCTCAGTGTGGAAGACCTTATGAATGTCTATAAAGATCTGAAGGGACGGTGCAAAGAAGACAGAGCCAGACTTTTTTCAGTAGTATCCAGTGACAGGACCAGAGGCAATGGGCACACACTGAAACACAAGAGATTCCCTCTGAACATCAGGAAACAATTTTTCATTGGGAGGGTGATGGAGCACTGGCACAGAGTCCCCTGAGTGGTGGTGGAGTCTTCATCCTTGGAGATATTGAAAAACCATATAGATAACAAATCCCATCCTGGGCAACTAGCTCTTTGTGGCTGCTCATTAGTAGAGGAGTTGGATCAGACGACCTCCAGAGGTCCTTTCCAAACTCAATCATTCTGTCATTCTGTGATTCTGTGAATCCTGCTCAGTAAGTACTTCTATTTTTACAGTGGACTATTGAAATTTTTTTAGCGAGAAAGTTTTTGTAACCAATTTCGTATTTCTCTAGTTGTGATTTCACTTAGACTGTATACTCACACCTCCTTCGTAAAGCAGTGTTTTGGCAGGATGTACTCTTCAGGAATCTCTTCTTGTGTTGACTGTTTTTTTTTCTTTTTTTGTGACTTATAGGCATAACTTCTAGGGTTTTTTTATCATAATCCTTTCTCTATAAAACAGAATTAGCTTTGCTGATTTTCTCCCACCAAATAGAATTACCACTGGAAATTCTATACCAATAAGAAATCTGCTTATATTAGAAGAAATCTGTGTATAAATGAAGCTGGTCTTATTTGCTTCTGATACATCTAATCAAATATTAATAATCACAATCAACAGTTAAAATGATCTCCCCTACAGCCCCTAATTAAAATCTCTGTATTCTCTGTTACGCAACTTACCAGTTTATTTTCATTGTTCTTGCTATTCTAATCAACCATTTACAGCACTAATCGTTTAAGGGTTTCATGCACCTATGATTATACTTAGACAATAATCATCAGTTCTGAGACAGTAACTTACACAACAACACAAAAAAATGCAGATTTGTTACCCATTTGTATTTAAAATTAATATTTGGATTTCCTATATTATACATTCATAACCTAAAGAAAAACAAAATAAAACTAAACCAAAAATATTTCAGTAAAACCTGTTGTTGTCTGTAATTAGTGTTTGACAAACTGGCACTGGAAAAGTATACAGTAAAAGTGCAACTATAAACACATGCTATGGAGTTGTGTGGTCTTTGATACTGAGTTTCTGATGTGTTGACTAGCTTAACTGTTTAACTAGTCTGCTGAAATCACGTGTACTCAGCTCTTGACAAATGACATTCAGCATCATGCTATCTCAGTTCTTATACAGCTCACAAATATAAAATCAGTAAAGTGTTCCTAATGTAACTCCAGTCTGTGTGCTGAACGGATTCTAGGAATTAATGTGGCCCATTACATACTAGACTAAAAGAAATTGGAGATCAATCATGCCTGCTGTGCCAGCACATCCATTGTGTAAGCAACTACAACATGGAAAGGAAAGCAGCTCCTTCAATATCCATAGCCAATAATAACAGAAACAAAAATATGAGCTACTGCCCAGATATGTTATGTCAGTACAGCATCTTGTGGACCTAAAAACTTACTATATAAGTAAAATCTATCTCATAATTAAATTCAGAGAGAGAGTTGAAATAGATGGTTATTCCTAGACATTAGTTTAAAAGTGCCTAGTATTGCAGTTCATACTATTTTCCACATTAATAAATTCACCCAATAATGTTATTCTTTCTAAGATACTCTACAGAAATAAATTCACCTATCTTAGGTGAAGAGGACTAGATTTTCACATTACGATAGCTCTTGGACTTCTAGACATATATTCTGGCAAAATACAACACTGTATACCAACAAGCAAGGTGATATGCAACATACAGGGCAGTGGAGTACCATGAATAAGCAAGTAGAAACTAATTTGCATAAAAATAAATGAAATCTATATGCTTAGTAACATCAAAGAGTAATATAGGTAGATAAAGTAGACAAATATCAGGTGACTGAGTTCTGGAAAAAAAGCCAATGACTACATTGTGTACAATCAAGTCAGCTGCTTAACTACCTTTACAATAGTTTGAGATGTACCATAAACACTGAACCATGGTTGTACCTGAACTACATAATCTTCAAGTGCTTTTATCTTGATTTAACCCAAGGCAGCAACTAAGCACCACGCAGCCGCTCACTTATCCCCCACCTGGCGGGACTGGGGTAAGAATTGGAAGAATAAAAGTGAAAAAACTCATGGGTTGAGATAAAGACAGTTTTACAGGTAAAATAAAAGCTGCATGTACAAGCAAAGCAAAATAAGCAGTGTATTAACGACTTCTCATTGGCAGGCAAGTGTTCAGCCATCTCCAGGAAAGCGGGGCTTCATCATACGTAATGGCAACTTAGGAAGAAAAACACCATCCCTCCAAATGTCACCCTGCTTCCTTCTTCTTTTCCCCAGCTTCTATTGCCAAACATGATACCATATTGTATGGAAGACCTCTGGGGTGAGCTGGGATCAGCTGTCTCAGCTGTGCTGTGTACCCTCCCAACTTTTTGCATATCCCCAGCCTCCTAGCTGTTGCGATGGCATGAGAAGCAGAAAAATCTCTGATTTTGTGTAAGCACTGCTTAGCAATAACTAAAACATCCTTGTATCATCATCACTATTTTTAGCACAAATCCAAAACATAGTCCCATAGTAGTTACTATGAAGAAAACTATCCCAATAAAAATCAGCACAGTTTCTTTATTAGACGATTTTATTTCCATTCTATACTATTTAAGGTCAGGACTGAGAGATCACAGAATCACAGAATCATAATAATTTTGGTTAGAAGAGACCCTCAGGATCATTGAGTCCAACCATAACCTAACTCTGGAAATACACCATGTTTCTAAGAACCTTATCCATACCTCTTTAAAAGACCTTCAGGGCTAGTGACTCAACTGCTTCCCTAGACAGCCTGTTCCACTGTTTCACAACCCTTTCTGAGAAGAATTTTTCCTAATATCCAATCTGAAGCTCCCCTGGTGCAACTTGAGGCTATTTCCTCTTGTCCTAATGTTACTTGGGAGAAGAGACCAACACATTCCATGCTACAGCCTCCTTGCAGGTAGTTGCAAAGAGTGATAAGGCCTTCCCTGAGCCTCCTTTTCTTCAGGTTAAACAGCCACAGTTGTCTCAGCCTCTTCTCATAAGACTTCTCTAGAATCTTCACTAGCTTTGTCACCCTTCTCTGAACTATCTCCAGCACTATGATGTCTTTCTTATAAAGCAGGGCCCAAAAATAAACACAGCATTTGATATGGAAAAGGAAAATGCAACTTTGATCTGATTGTCTGGCACAGCTGCTTTTTCAACAGAAACACTTAAAAATGTTTTTGGAAGGATCACCTCATCTGTCTTTGTGTACTGTCAGAATGAAATACCTTTTCCCATCCCCATCCCCGAAAGGTTGTTTGATGCACATAGAATATGGACCAAAAAGGTAATGTGTAAATTCAAAATAATTTTTTAAATTTCCCCAGCTAAAAATACCCTAACTATATCTAAAATATTATTAGATGTGCTTCCGTGTCTTTTCCCAGATCAGAAGCATCACCTTCTTTTCCATCTCAACAGATGGGATGAGGGATGAGTTAACTCTGAATGCAACATGCACACTGACTCAACAGATGAGATCAGGTGTGAGTTAATTCTGGGTAATTCTGCGCAGCAATGCAAAATGAATGACAGACAATCACTCTGGGGGTCCAATTATAAATTTACTAAGAGCACATGGTGGAATACAAATTACAACAATTAATGACTTGGCAAAAGCATGTTATAATAACACAAAACTTATCAATACATTGAAAGTAAAGGCCCTTCTAAAATGGTGGATTGTCAGCAATTAGTAAATGTAATGCAAAACTTAACAAGACCTTAGCAGCAGAACTTAAAATTATATTACTTTAATATGTTCAAGTAAAAGGAAGAGAGAGAGAGAGGAGGAAAACTAAGGTATCAGGAAGAGGAAGAGGAAGAGGAAGAGGAAGAGAGAGTAAGATATCACCACTCCACAGGTACATGGGTCCCACGGCAACCTTTGGAGGGTGGGGATGCGTTGAAGATTCACACGCCACCAACTCATATCATGCATGAGGTTGTTTTATAACCCAGTTCATTTACATGCGAGATAGAAGAGGGTGGTTCATCTCCTCCCTCTGTTCACTCTTCATGCTAATTAGGAAGACTCTTGTGGAAGTGAGCCTGGGGTCTTCAGACTAGGGGAAAGTTCACAGTACTGCCCAGAAGCAAGTTGTTTTGACCATCAGGGGTAGCTGTTGGTTCATGGTTTCTTCTGGTAGTTGGCTGTCTGACAGATGCTTCATCTCTATCATCCCAATTATGTCATGAGACCTTTTACAGCAACACTGTTAACTGCCCTTATCTTACAAGGTGTCTGCCTCCATGGCCATAAAACCTTGGGAAAGATAAGGACAGGTGTCATCTATCTTTTCCTCCCAAAGTAACAAAAACCAAACGTTTTAGGCATAATGTAGCCCTTTGTTCTTCTAAGGATGGGGGGAGCACCTTGTAAGTCTTCAGGCTGGCAGAACTGTTCAACTTCGCTTTGTGATTCTCTCAGCCTTAAAGGTCACATACTTGATCTGGCAAGAAAAATGAAGCATGTCTATATTGATACATAATAGCTTCCCTCTGTGATAAATTCTTTGGATGAAGACATCAATGGTGTGGGATACAGGAGAATCAATATAGGGGAAAAAAAAAAAAAAGTTGTTTCAAATGCACTAAGAGAATGGTGACAGTTTATGTTTGGTAAAAGGACCAACAGCTGGTGAGTAAAACCCTGCCCTAAGGAAAAATGAGCAATACTCTAAAATTAAGATCCTGGTGAGGACACAAAAGATAGGATGTCTGTTTAAAAAGAAATACAGTTTTCAAGTTAGACTACTTGCTAAATATTGAGTATGTCTGTCTTAAAAAATTGTATAGCTAAATATTTTTACTGAATCTATTTCACTGAACAAATTAATGACAGGAAAAATAGACAAAAATCTCCTTCACACAGAGAAAATCCCAGTTTCTTCTCTTGTACCAAACCACTAGAGCAGAACACTTCGTTTTCTGGAAGTTACTTAAGTTTTGCCCACAAAGTATGTTTCTTAGACTGTAGAATGTTATTAGCAGGTATTAGGAAGCTACTTTGCACAAATGTTTGTCAAAACAAACCACTTTGAAGTTATTAAAGACTTTTCTGTGTCTTTATGTTTTTTACTGTCTATTGTTAAAATGTTCTGACATTTGTCATGTATTACAGATATTGTCGTAATACACATAATTCTTAACGAAAAGTAAGACTTAGTGCCATTGCCTTAACACAGATGTCATTGAGACATGTTTGTTTATCTAACATATCAGTATGAACTGGCAGATTTCACCCAGATCTTGTCATAACCATGTCCTTCTGAAAGCCAAAAAGAGTACTCTAGGGAGTCTCAAATGACTTTTGCTTAGGCATCTAAAGGTTGCCCAAGTGACAAGAGATACTGAAGGGAAGAGAAGGAAAGCAACTTTCAAATTGCAAAGCAGATCAGTAGTGGTCTCAAATCACTGTAAATATAGGTTTCCTAATCCTTCAGCGATCTATTTCCTAGCAATTCCTTCCTATCTTTACATGCATCAGCAATATTCATTCAGATGCATTATGTATGAATTTATCTCTTACTTTGCAGCTGTTACTCTCATCTCTCTCATAAAGAAATACAAAAAAATCAAGAATCTATTGAAATTACACTACCCTATTCTAAGGTTCTTCCTCCTTATACTACTCATCTGTTTAAACATTAGATCTAAAAAAAACCCTCAACAAATATCATACATACATTAAATATCATAATTGTAAGAAGAGCAGAATTTAACTTAGTTAAGGAGTATATGTTAGCTGCACCAACAAACCAATATTAGAAAATTACCAAATATGTTTTTAATACCGAGGGAACATCAACCACTGTACAAGTGAGTGCCTTCTTTTGTCACTATCACTTTTCACTTTTTATTACCCTCTCACTATTGGTTTTGCACAGAAAGCATGCAAGCAGTGATAGAATAAACCGTCTCACTAGATCTAAAGAAATGCATAAATTTATATTGTCTAATGGAGCTTAATCAATACTTAGAATAGGGGTTCTATCTCAGAGTGATTCTGTTTGGCAAAAGTCTATAATTAAACAAGTAAAAAGATTATGACAGCAATATACAGTAAAGATGTATCTATGGCATGACTTTCTAACTATATAATGAAAGAAAATAACATAGTACGAGTTACTCAGGTGAATTAAGCATTAAGATATGTCCTTCTAGTGACAAGCTAGATCTCCAGCTGATTGCACTGTTCTTTTAGCTTTTCAACAATTGAGTAAATCACAGAATGATATAAAATAGAGCAAAAAGTACCACATTAGGGCAGATCACAGATATATAAAAAAAAAAAGCTGTTGTTAGTCTTCTTTTTGAGGACAGCCTCACAGTCTCTAGCATAAAGCACAAGAACAGAAAAGTGGTGAGGAGATTCAAGCACTACTACAGTGTATTACCTCCAGGTCTCCAAATTACTGTTAAAAATCAGTCCCGCTGCATGGATTAGGAGCAGAGCTGAATCCTGAGTTCAGGGTTAGCTGCTGTACTGTTCAGCAGGTGCAACAGAGAAATTCACACAACCGTGACTTGGGAGATATCCAGTTAGCTGTAGCAGCTGTAAAGCACACAGGTAAGTTGGATTTTTAAATGAGTAAATGCGTGTAGATATAGATTAGCTTACATGTGGTACATTAATGCAGTAGTTTGATTTCGTTAAACAGGGAACTGATGGGTATGCTCAAGTGGAAGAGGCGAGTTTATAGATCATGGAAGGAGAGGCTGGCCGCTTGAGGAGAATATAAGGCAGTTGTCAGAGGGCGTAGGGAGGCAACTAGGAAAGCTAAGGCTTCCTTAGAATTAAACCTGGCGAGAGGGGTCAAGGACAACAGAAAGAGCTTTTTCCAATACGTGGCAGATAAAACTAACACCAGAGGCAATGTAGGTCAACTGATGAATGAGGTGGGTGCCCTGCTGAGACATTACACAGAGAAGGCAGAGTTACTGAATGCCACCTTTGTCTCTGTCTACTCTGCTGGAGGTTGTCCTGAGAAGCCTCGTACCACTAGGGCTCCAGAGGAAGTCAGGACAATGGAGGAGTTTGCCTCGGTTGATGAGGACTGGGTTAGGGAGCAGTTAGGCAATCTGGACATCCATAAATCCATGGGTCTGGATGGGATGCACCCGTGGGTGCTGAAGGAGCTGGCTGAGGTCATTGCTGGACCGCTCGCCATCATCTTTGCCAAGTCTTGGGAAACAGGAGAGGTGCCTGAGGACTAGAGGAAAACAAATGCCACTCCAGTCTTCAAAAAGGGCAGGAAGGAGGACCTGGGTAACTGTAGACCAGTCAGCCTCACCTCCATCCCTGGGAAACTGATGGAACACCTTATCCTTGGTGCCATCTCAAGGCATATCAGGGATAAGAGGGTCATTAGGGGCAGTCAACATGGCTTCACCAAGGGGAAGTCGTGCTTGACCAACCTCATTGACTTTTATGAGAACATAACAAGATGGATGGATGATGGCAAAGTGGTGGACATGATCCTTGACTTGAGTAAGGCATTTGACACAGTCTCCCACAGCATCCTTATAGCTAAATTGAGGGAGTGTGGTCTGGATCACCGGTTAGTGAGGTGGACTGCAAACTGGCTGAAGGGAAGAAGTCAGAGAGTCATGATCAATGGGGCAGAGTCTAGTTGAAGATCTGTGTCTAGTGGAGTGCCTCGAGGGTCAGTAGTGGAGCATATATTATTCAATATATTCATCAATGATTTGGAGGAGGGAATAGAGTGTACTATCAGCAAGTTTGCTGATGACACCAAGCTGGGAGGAGTGGCTGCTATGCCAGAAAGCTGTGCTGCCATCCAGCGAGACCTGGACAAGCTGGAGAGTTGGGCAGGGAAAAATCTAATGAAATGTAGCAAGAGAAAGTGTAGAGTCTTGCATCTGGGTAGGAACAACCCCAGGTTCCAGTATAAGTTGGGGAATGACCTATTAGAGAGCAGCGTAGGGGAAAAGTACCTGGTGGACAACAGGATGACCATGAGGCAGCACAGTGCCCTTGTGGCCAAGAAGGCCAATGGCATCCTGGGGTGTATTAGATGGAGGGTGGTTAGTAGGTCCAGAGAGGTTCTCCTTCCCCTCTACTCTGCCCTGGTGAGACCACATCTGGAATATTGGGTCCAGTTCTGGGTCCCTCAGTTCAAGAAGGACAGAGAACTGCTGGAGAGAGTCCAGCGCAGGATAACAGAGATGATTAAGGGAGTGGAACATCTCCCTTATGAGGAAAGGCTGAGGGAGCTAGGCCTCTTTAGTTTGGAGCAGACTGAGGGGTGACCTCGTTAATGTTTACAGATATATAAAGGGTGAGTGTCACGAGGATGGAGCAAGGCTTTTCTTGGTGACAACCAATGGTAGGACAAGCGGTAATGGATTCAAACTGGAAGACAAGAGGTTCCACTTAAATTTGAGAAGAAACTTATTCTCAGTAAGAGTGACAGAACACTGGAACAGGCTGCCCAGGGAGGTTGTGGAGTCTCCTACTCTAGAGCCATTCAAAACCCACCTGGATGCCTTCCTGTATAACCTCATCTAGGTGTTCCTGCTCCAGCAAGGGTATTGGATTAGATGATCTTTCGAGGTCCCTTCCAAACCCTAACATTCTGTGATTCTGTGAAAAAACCTTAAGACATTAGACTCTGTATTATTATGTATTCATTGTTGCTTATGGCATTATTTATTCTGCTGTCTCATAGTATAATCACTAATTAACATGGAACAAATCTGAATTGTATAAGTTCCTCATCTGAAAGAAAGAGACTAGAATCACATAATAGAGAAAAAAATAGTGGCAATATGTCTAGAGCAGATTGTCCCCTTCTTGTTAGAGATGTAATGGCAAGAATTCATGAGGTAGCAAACACTGAGTGGAAAGAATTCTCTAAGTATTTGAGGTAAAGAAGTTTTATGAAGGATTCAGCCACTGTTTATATGAGGCCATGCTTCACCGAACTATCAATATTATTGGTCTTCATTTTTTTTAAGTGAATATATATTCACCAATTTTTCATATGAATCATCCGTATTATCTTTGAGTTATTAAGATCTGCTGATCTAACTTAAGTTTTAGGTTTTGGTTTCTTTGTTTTGTTGTTTGGGGTTTTTTTCTGATATAATTAATAAAGAGAAAAAACAAAAACAAAAATAAACAAGAAATAACTGTTGGAGAATTTTTTAATATTTGTTTGCAGAGGATTTCAATCTAAGACATTATTTACGTATTATAAAATATTTCTTGAGATATAGTTTTGATTTTTGAACAAGAAACTAATCAGTCTTTCACAGTCTCCACAGTTACCTTAGTCTTGTTAAGCAGCAGACAGAAAACACTATTCCATTAAAGTAACCAATCTATATTCACATTTTTAGCCTAGAAGTTAATTGTTTACAAGGTTAAGTTTTTCTCTAATAGACAGAGTAATATGGACCATCATAGCTGTTTCTCAGACATTTTTAACATAATTTTATTCAATAATTCTGAATTTTTCTGACTATGGTCCTTATGTTATTACACAGCATTTTTAAAATCGTTACTATGGTGGCCTATTCAACATCTGTAAAGCAAGAGGTGAGCACTGAATTCATCAAATATATAAGTATCATACAATAATTTTATTCTGGACAGGTGTATTTTATCTTTCATATAACATTATGTCTAATTATTGATTATACATGGATTGTTACCATTCTGATACAGACCTTGTAATTGTCGGTGGCTTTAGAAAGTGTGTAATGTCCTGATGTTTCATATTCCTAGTAAATTTGCAGTCTCACTTTCAGCAGAGTTAGTACAGCTGTTCCTAGACTCCTGGTCTTCAAAACTCTCTATATGTTTGTTTGTTTTTGTTTTTGTTTTTTTTTTTTCCCTAGATGGGAGTTCTTAAAAAATTTCAGTAGCTTTCTTTTCATTCACAGACCCCAAAGAATAACCTTTATTCATATTTACACTTCCTTCTCCCTAAAAAAACCAACCAAACAAAAATCTGTGACATTGTGAGATCCTGTGTCCTTTTCTTTTATTAAATGCATTGTTTCTTAAATGGCAATTAAGTTCTGCTTTTCATGAATCAAATTTTCCTATTAGGCAAAATCTTTACTTTCCAGTCTATTGTTCTATATCTTCTAGTAAGCCTGTAATTATCGTACCTACATACTGTCATTCCTTGCTACTCTTTTGGTACTTTTAACTTATTTACATTAGGTTGTAAACAACTTAGTATTGAGATCCTTTTCCTCTAAGAAAAGCTAGCTGGTGGGTTTATTGCTCATGACTGGAAGTTTTAACCATTAAAGTCAGAAAATATTAATTTAAAACAGCCTCTTTTTTTTTGTTTTTTCCTTCGTGCCGTGATATGGTGTATTGTTTGTAGCTGATTTCTCTTCTCCCCAGGATGTCCTCTGCTGTCATGTTCTGGCTAGTAACTTGTCTAATTTTAATGACAATCTCCTTGATCTTACTTAATTTTCTCACAGCAGTAAACAAATACTTTACAGGACAATCCTCAAATGAATTTAGCCATACAAGCATTCATTTAATTAATTATTTATTCATTCATTAATGATCAGAGGCCAGATCTCAAGCCTGGTAATGAAAAGCTGAAATTTTGCATTCTTTTAATGATCATATAGTAAAATTTTGATGTAGAGTAAGCTTACAAGCTTTAAAAGGGAAGATGGGAAAATGAGACTACAGATGTAAAGATCTACCATCACATGAAAATAGAAGAGATAAACAGTACATGATCCAGGAAATCTTTAATCAGAGAGATTACAAAACCATCTAATTGTGACAAATGCTATTCAAGGGGCTGAAGTGTCCTTTAAAGGGTGCAGAAATTTCTTCTCATCCTAATTCAGCTGTTTTTACAAACTAAATTTCTGGACTGAATGTCTTAAAGGCTTAGTATATGTTGCATTGGAAATTTTGTGAGATCTCCTAACAGTAGCGACATCATATATTTACATGTTATCCTATCATACTATTATTACTGCAATAGCTCCTTTATTTTTTTGAAGTAACGTAGGGAAGGTAGTTGATTAAAACTGCCTCCATTAAAGTGGATGGCAAATTTCACAAAACACCACTAAATATTTTTGAGTTGAAAAGCATCCCATGCCAATAAGTAACTGAGGGATAGGACTAAGAATGCCCCTCTCAATTTGCCAGTGGGCAGAATGACTGATTTATGAAGAATCAATGATACTTGACCTTTTTTTTACCAGTTTATCTTTTGGTTTGCCAGTTCACCATTTATGTCACTTGTTTTACATACAATCATGTCCGTAAGTGCTAAAGACTCAGGTCTATTTTATTTTTTTTTTTCTTGACAGTGTAAATATGTTTAGCTTTATAGGAAAAACTATTCATTCATGTTGTCCTGAGTTCAAAACTAAAAAAGAAAAGAAGTTTAAAAATCTAAATTGCTATGTTGTCACCATAATCAAGAAAATGACAAGTACCTTTTTCACAACTTTAGCAAAAGGTACAGTCTCGTTTTTTCTGCTCTTTCGTGTTGTTTACATACGACTTTTCTGCCTTCTTCATAGTTATTTTGAGAAAACAAAATTAGTTCTGCATGCTAATAATCCTGCATTTGCCATTCCTAATGCCATGAGAAAATGCAAGCAAAATCACCTAACTTTAATCTCAGATGCCCTAATTTAGATTGACAGCGTAATAGCAGTGATTTGGTATGACAGCATGCTTGCATACAGATGAATTTTTATATTCATCCACTTCTTTCTTTCATAGTGGAAGAAGAATTATATTAGGTATATATTTGCAGAAGTAAATTTCAGTATGATACCCCAAAAAGAAAATGAAAAATGTAGAGCTGTGTAGGTGGTTAGTGTTCTTTTTTTTTTTTTTTAAGTTTAAATTAGCATTGTAAAAATCTTCATGAATTGTTTTCACAGACATAAGTGTTTCAGTGTAAATTCAATCACAGATGGCACTGAGGTAAAACTCTGTAAAGAACACTATTCTTGTGCGATCTTACAGTGTAATCAACAGATGAGACTGAGAGGAGGAAAAGCAAATAAACATAAGAAAAAGGAAGAGAACTGAAGCACAAACGCTATAAAAAACTAAATCGTAACTGTGATGGGATAATTTCACAAGCCTTTATGAAGTTCATGAAAACTTTATGAAAATTTTTTTGAAGCCTCCAGGACATAGAATGAAACAATACAGAATCAATATTATGTTAGATATACTGATATTTGTAAAGATTTGGTACAACAGTTTTGGTGTATATTAGTTAGAACAATGGAAGTTCTCTCTCAGTTACACTTCTTACTCTGTCCTGGTTTTCAGTTTCTTTGTTTGCTTTATTTTATTGTTTATTTTTTGTGATTTTTAAGTTTTATTTTTTGTGATTTTTAAGTTTTATTTTTATCTATCATCTATCTATCTATCTATCTATCTATCTATCTATCTATCTATCTATCTATCTATCTATCGATCTATCTATCTATCTATCTATCTATCTATCTATCTATCCATCTATCTATCATCTATCTACCTATCTACTTACTTATTTACTTACATATTTTCTGCACTAGGATTGTTTCAGGTAATCTAGATTCTTCAGAGATACCTTTTTCTTAGAGTATTTTCACTTATATGACTCGAAAGTGCAGCCATGAGGTCTCTGAAATTGTAGACCATGACATAAATGCATTAGACAGGAAGATTCACCCACACAAACCTCGCTCATTCAAGACAATTCCAGTTGAAAAGTTTCATTTTTTGTATTGAAGGTTGAAATAAAGCAAGAGCGTTCATTTTCAGTTTTTCACATTAACAGCAGTTTGTATCTTTGAAAAGTTTGGATTTATTCATTTATACAAGCTCTTCGCATGTGGATTTGTTTGCATTATAATTCTAGATTTAAGGATGCAGTTTGTACACAATTCTTCCAACTTCTTGGTAAGAGAGCTGTAAAGGAGACAATAGGAGAGGTTATAGGATAAATGATTTACACCATTCTGTAGAAGTCAGAAAAAATTCTGCACATGAAGTGCCTTCAGGACCATGCCCTTGATAGATTCCTTCAGTCGGTGCAACGTAGCTCTGGACTCCAGTGGATTTATCTAAACATGACATAATGATAAACCTTATGGGGTAACACTTTGGTTTATCAGTATGTTTACTCTTACAGAGTAGCTCAAGCCTGGATATCCTCAGGAGCTCACAGAAAATTAATGGTAATTGCTGTACACCATGATCCATTCAGCTCCTCTTGCTGAATGGTTAAGAAACTGTTTGTTCTCTTTTGCTCACTTCAGTGGCAGAGAATCAGGTCTTTCTTCTTACCACACGTGTAGTCACGACAAAGGGATTAACGGAGGTAACTTTCTACTTCTTTGTATTTTGCATGACTGAGAGGACAGAAGTAGCTCTAGCAGTAAGACAAAATAAACTTATCAGAAGACAATCGTATGTGACTGCAAATTGTATATCAGAATTCTCTGTCACTGAGACAGATACCCTTATTGTGGTAAAAAATACAAAACACAAAACTGGAAAGCAACTTAAACGTCCAAGGTAGTTTCAGAAATGAGAACTCATTTAGTCCTGAAGGACTCTAAGCAACTTCAGGATTCTTTATGCTATCATTAGAATTTTTTTTTTGCACCATGTTTAGTTCCAAAACTCACAGTACTTAGCTCAAATTCTGAAACCACTATGCCAGTCTTTCCCGCAAACAAAACTTTTCTATAGAAAAATCTATGTTTCTGTTGAATGCAATAAATGTTTTCTACTGCTTTTATTACACAAAATATCTGAAAACAACTAGCAGAATTAATATGGTATAGATCATAATTTGTGGATTAATGATATTTAGGAACAACAAAAAAGAGAAAGTTTTCTTCCAACTTGAGAATTATTGGGCCTTGGGGGAGCTGAGGTTTTTTGTTTGTTTACTTTGCTTTGGATTTAAATATATTATAAAACTATATCATATATATTTATACATTTGAGAAAATGATTTGGAGATCTTCTTCCTTTTCACAAGTACCAGAATTAAAAAAAAAAAAAAAAGGAAAAAAGAAAAAAACCACACACAAAGGAGATCAGATGTTTTTCATTTTTGAACAATCCATAAGCCATTCAATGTGCTTGTGTTTGAACGTGAAAATATTTTGGTGTGTTGTCCTTTAGTGCTGTTCTTAAAGATATCATCTGATATTACTTTCTACCCCTAAGTCTTTTCGTAGGATCATAGAATAGTTTGGGTTGGAAGGGACCTTCACAGGTCATCCAGTCCAACCCTCTGCAATAAGCACAGATATCTTCAACTAGATCAGGTTGCTCAGAGGCCTGTCCAGCCTGGCTTTAACTGTCCCCAGGGATGGAGCACCTATCACTTCTCTGGACAATGTGTTTGAGTATTTTACCATCCTCATTGTCCAAAATTTCTTCCTTATATATAATCTGAAACTTCTCTCATTTAGTTTAAAAGCATCGACCCTTTTCCTAATCCAACAGGCCCTGTTAAAAAGTCTGTCCCCATCTTTCTTAGAGGCCTCTTTTAAGAACTGAAAGGTTGTAGTAAGGTCTCCCTGAAGCCTGCACTTCTCCAGACTGATCAACCCCAACTCTCTCATCCTGTTCTCACAGGACGTGTGTTCCATTACTCTCATCATTTTGTGGCCCTCCTCTGGACACTCTCCAACAGATCAGCGTCTTTCCTGTACTGAGGGCTCCAGAGCTGAATGCAGTACTTCAGGTGGTGTCTCATCAGGGCAGAGCAGAGGAGCAGAATCACCTCCCTTGGCCATGCTTCTTTTGATGCAGGCCAGGAGACAATTTGCTTTCTAGGCTGCAAGGATACATTGCTAGATCATGTTCCTCTCCAAGGGTTTTTTCTCTATCCCTTCATCCCCCAGCCTGGATTGATACTGGGGGTTGCCTCAAGCCAGGTGCAGGACCTTGCACTTGCCCTTGTTAGACCTGTTAAGGTTTACATGGGTCCTCCTGAGCTTGTGGAGGTCCCTCTGGATGGCACCCTGTCCCTCAGGCATGTTGACTGCACCACTGAGTGGGACCATTCACCTGAAATTTTGTGATACAATATAGATTATTCTTTTTTTATGGTAATCATGTGCTCACTAGCATCCCATCTGTCCCTGGTGTTTCATCCCACAACACGTCGTGAGCCTGATGTCATGCCTCTCCCCCATCATGTCTAGTTTAAATCTCTGTCAATGAGCTCTGCCAGCTGTTGAGCATTGATAAGGATCATGGCTGAAAACATTGTGACTAGTTCAGCCAGAAGAAGACACATTCAGAACAGGAGGCACTGCGATCTGCACCTCAACGACGAGCTAAGGAGCCACAGATCAGACCAGCTGACCAACAGGAGATGGAGGATGTGCTGGAGGGCACATAGCCCCATCTCCTGATATGCCCAGCTCAGCAAACAAAGGGGAAAAAATAAGACCTCTTTATCATGGCCCAGGGCTTGTCGAAACTTGTTGATCTTTTGCAATCACCATTTCCCCCTGGATTTCTGCATGACACAAAGTAGAGACCCCTCAGTGTGACCCAGACTTGTCCCTCTTTCGCAGTCACCACTTCTGCGCTCCCCCCCCTCCCCTGCCCCAACTTTCCTCTACTCTGGCAGTTATAAAAAGCCCAGCTAAAACAGCATGGGGTGGGGGGTGAATACCAGTCTCATCTAAGGGCCTGTCCAGTCGTCATTGGTGGGGAACACCGGTTTCACCAGGGCCTACCAGTCTTCACCAAGCAAATACCAGCTCAACCTCACCAAGAGAATACCAGCACCCTGAGGACCCTCACTCTGAACCAGACATCGGAGGACACTTCGCTCCTGACCCCAGCATTCTCGCCGTGGAACACCAAGGCCACACATCATCGTACAAGTCCTGTCATCCACACTGTGGGGCCGTAAGAGACTGGATCCCTCACTCTTTTCTTCCTTCCTTTCTCTCCACTCTTTCATTCTCTCCTTGTTTCTATACGCCCACTTTTCTGTCTCTCCTTCAGTATATATATATAGAGAGAGAGATATATATATTACTCTCTTTCTTTCTCCTTTATACCTTAGTTTTCTTCCTTCCCTACCACTCTCTTCCTCTCTTTCCCTTTTGAACATATAAGGATAACACCATCTTTAACCTTTGCTGTTGATTTCTGGTTAAATTTCATATTATAGCTATTGATGGTTGCCAACATATCGCTCGTAGTAGGACTTCTACTGTTAATGTGTTGATAAGTTCTGTTATACTTTTGCCAAGTCACCATTCACTGTAACCAATATTCCAACAAGTACTTTTAGTAAAACTCACAACTGAATTGGACCCCGGAGGTGATTGTCTGTCATTCACTTCACATAACTGCACAGAATTAACCCAGAGTTAACTCACGTCTGGTCTCATCTGTTGAGCCAGGGCACGTGTCGCGTCTAGAGTTAACTCATCCCTCACCCCATCTGTTGGGACGGGACACCAGCTTATGAGCAAAGTCCCACTTTGAAAAAGCTGAACTCTATCCAATGGCAGCAAACCCAGTGCCATGTAACCCATCTCATTATCAAAAATGGTGGTGATGACACCAGCCATGGAGCCATATATAAATAGACTTTGTCTGTCTGTTTCTTTTAATGTCACTGCCCATAGCTGGCAGGCGAGAGGAAAAAATACCCTGTGCTCCTGGTTCCCTCACCAACCATTCCAACACTCTGAAGTGTCTTTTGATTGCCTTGGAATACAGGCTGCAGCTTCATCGCTGACCTCATGGAAAACCAGTACTGGGTAGCAGTCTGAGGGCTGTACCAGGCTAGCAAATTTCCTGGTAGAGTCCTTGACCTGGGCTTCAAAGAGGCAGCAGGTGTCCCTAAGAGGCAGGTCTGTCTGGCATGTTGGACCCTCTGGACCACCCCAAGGAGGGAGCCACCTACAAATGTAATGTTTCTTTTTTTCCTTGTGGAAGTTGTCATCATAAAGGGGGTAGGTCTTTCTGATCCTGCTAACACCTGTGGTGTAGATGAACTTTTGTTTTCCTCAGCCATTGTCTGGCCTTCCACATCCAGAGCCTCATACCTGTTGCACAGAGTCACCTGGGAGGGTGGGATGGGAAAGGGGGGAGTTTGCCTGTCACCCCAAGTGTAGACTTTTTTTCATTCACCCCTTTTCCTTGTCCTACTGTCTTCAGTTAGGTGAGGGGAGGATTCAGGACTCCTTTGATTTTGGTGTCTTACAGGCAGCCTTTCCTGTCCAATGCAGGCTAGAGCTTGATCCCACCAGTCTACTTTTTCTTACGACTCCCTGATGCTTCTCAACTCTTCTACCTCTTCTCTCAGCTCTACTACCAGCCTGAGCAGGTTCTCCATTTACTCACATCTCACATAACTTTTAGTACAGCGAGATTGATTAAGACACAATCTCTATAGGAGATGCTTATAATAATTTCTATTATGCGGCTGCAAAAGTAATTGTAATTTTGTACTGTGAATTTTAAATCATTATAACTGGTCTCAAACATATCTTTATTAACCAAAATAGGAACCATTACAGTCAACACATTTTTGAAAATGAGAAATAAGTTTGTTTATTCCAGTAGTGTAAAAATCCATGCTTCAAGATTTGACGAACTCTTCGAAATAATTTTCTTCATCCTGCTGGTGGTAGAACTGTTTTCCCTGCAAAAAGTTGTTGAGATGCTTGAAGAAGTGTTAGTTAGTTGGCAAGAGGTCAGGTGAATATGTCAGATAAGACAAAGTCTTTTCACCTTTTGAAATGTTGGCTGTGTGACCTGTGGTTGGGTGTTGTCATGAAGAAGAATCATGCCCTTCCTGTTGATGGACGTTGTCTGCAAACATTACAGTTTTTTGTGCACCTCCTTTTTTGCAGGGATTCCTGAAGTTATAGTGGATCAAACCAGCAGCACACCACCAAACAGTGACCACGACCTTTTCTTGGTCCAAGTTTGGCTTTGGGCAGTCCTTTGGGTGTTCTTCTTGACCCAACCACTGAGCTAATCATTGCCTGTTGTCATATAAAATCTGCTTTTAGTCTCACATTACAATCCAATTGAGAAATAGTTTGTTGTTGCATAGAATAAGACAACACTTCAAAATGATGATTTGTTTGACTTTCAGTCAGATCATGAGGCACCCACTTAACAAGTTTTTTCATCTTTCCAGTTTTCTTCAAAGGCCAAAAACTATAGAATGGTCAATGTTGAGGTCTTCAGCAACTTCTCATATAGTTGTAAGAGGATGAGCTTCGATAACTGGTTGTTACCTTCCAATGGCCAGCCACTTTACTTCTCATCCTCAAGGTTCTTGTCTCCTATGTAAAACTTCTTGAACCACCACTGCACTTTACATTTGTAAGTAGTTCCTGGGCCAAACGTGTTGTTAATGTTGCAAGTTGTCTCCACTGCTTTACAACCCATTTTGAACTTGAATAAGAAAATTGCTCAAATTTGCTTTTTGTCCAACATAATATTCATAGTCTAAAATAAATATGAAATAAACAGCAAGTAATAAGTCAGTAGTGAACAAAACCTAAAGTGAGAAAAGTCCATTAAAATAATGTACAGCATAACGACATTTATTTAAGAATGTATTCCAATATCAAACAGGAAATTTCAACAGTGCAAAAAACCGACTTCTTTTTGCACCAGCCTGGTACCACTATTTCATTAGCAAGCTTTCAATTTTTCAAGTGCTGGTTGGAAAATAACCCAATTTACTGATGATCCTTATCTCTGACCAGAGTCTCCTTAATATCTCCTTCAGAGCTGTCAAGGGCTTCTAAAATGTCTCTGCCATTGAGATTTTAAGATCTGCAAAGTTTGAGGTCAACAGCATGTTCTGTAGTTCTCTTATTTTAATCTCTTTGACGCTATCTTATTGAATAATAAGAATTAAAATTGCTGATGCTTCTTTGTTTGAAGGCCCACTGAAAACAGGAGAACACTCCATTAAATTTTAAGCTGTTCTTATTAACACTTTTTTTGTTATTAAGAAACTTAACTCAGATGACACACTTATTTTCCTCTGGTTTCTGATATATTCTTCTTTCAAAGGCAACTGGAAAGACTACCTGCATTCTGTTGTAAACTTGTAGTCATTACGGATTAGAAGAATGAATCCTGTCAGCCATTACTAACCTAAAGATGTACAAGCAAGGACCAGTACCTGGTCAGTCTGCTTCTTAAACAAAGATAAGAATGATTTGAGGAACTCCTGTCCTTGCAGTTTGACCATACTGGAAGATGCGTTATTAGTTGAGTTTGTTTAACATGTATTTTAAGACGTATATATTTAATAATTAATTTTAAAATGAACTTTCTCATTATAAGGTCATTACAATACTAAAAACCACACTCACATGCATGAAGACCCCTGCCCAAGTGAAGACCCTAGCCCACAAGCATGCAAAGTAATAAAAAAAATGTTTGTGTAACCATATGTAAATTACTAACAAATCCTGAAAAGCGGGTTGAAACGTAGGGAAGTACTAACTGGAATTGAAAGTTGCAAATATTTTGAAGAAGAGGTCCTAGCTTTGTGGTTTATCACCCAGCACCTGACATTATGCAGATCTCATAAAAAAAACTGATATCTTGACTCTCTATCTATATTTAGCTGCTTACACACTCGGTAAAGAACCCTACTTTTGGGACAAAAACTCATCTTGCTCAATCTGATCTATCAGGAAAAAAGTCAATCACCTTGCGATATGCACTATAACATGAATTAATAATAATGATTTGTTGATTGCTATAGATTTTAAATCTCTGTCTTATTGTTGTTGATGTAAAATAATTTTATCTGGTTATATTAAAAAGAAATCGATATGATTGTAGTCTATAAGTAGGTTGCCCAATATTGCAATTTTTTAATTTGAAGCATCCAACAGTTGGAAGCGTATCACCATATAAGTTTAAGAAAAGCTCAGGGGTGCTTTATACATTCTTAGAGCTCTGATGCAGGAAATCTTCATTTTCTGTCTGTTGTTACTTGGGATTATTTTGAAAATTTTCAGATAATGTAGTACATATGAAAACTCATGAAAATGAAAAAGTTTGTTTGTGTTTGCTGAATAAGCATCAATAAGTGAGTACTTCAACTCTGTGTCAACATTTACTGTAGGGCAACAATAAATGGTGGCAGACGCTCTCTGTTAACACTTTCTTCACCCCCCCAGCCCTCCCCATCAAGGAAAGGCAATAGAAGGAAAAGAGAGAGAGACTTGCAAGTTGGAAAAAAAATAGTTAAAAATGTTCTACTAATGCTACTAATACAATAGAGAAAATAATACAAAATATACAGAAGCAATTTTGAATTTCCTAGCACAACACAGCACTGCTCCAGTGGCTGCAGGGCAGGCACTCGAAAGTCCTGGGCTGGACTCCTCAGCAAACCAGAACTGGATTCAGGGATGCAGGGGCTGGAACCAGGCCTCAGATTGCAGGCACTACAGGCAGGGTACTGTTCAGATGCTGGCCATAATCAAAGAAAGCGAGACCCTCGTGATCTCCCGCTCTTGTAGGGTGTATGACATGGATGGGATGTAATACTTAGTTGGTCAATTTTAGTCACTTGTTCTGTTTGTTCCTCCTTGCAAATGCACCCCTCTCACTTATGAGACGTGAGAAATTTTATCAGCAACCTTGCATACCATTGTTTCTGTTTTTCAGCTCCTGTCTGCAAAAACATGCAGTCAAATTCAGAAAAGTGCAGTTACTTAGAAGAACTTAGCTGGAAGTAAAATTCACTAAAAGAGAAACTGGTCATGTGTTTAGCAAAACCAGGCACTTTGCAATCCTACGCTGAGCATTAAAATTCTCAGTGCTAGGATGCCATTCAGGCACAGTGATTTCTCTGAGAATTGCTCGTAGGACACTTTTCTTATTTATGGAACATTATCACACTATTCACAGATTTCAAAATTATTAGTGTATGCCATTGTTTTGTCAAGGTGACAGCACTGACACAGTATGCACCGAGTTTTCTGCTGATATCTGGAGAGGTAATTTCATTGAATTTGCAGGTAAGTATCATTGTCATAGAAAATATACATCTTTACTCAAGCTTCCTAACTGTGATATTCTCAATTTGCTGATTGAAAGAAATCAGATATCTCTCTTTCTTTCAAATATTTTGAAATTTCAGAATATTCATCTCCTTTTACACAGTTGCTCTGGTATATTAAACTTCAGGTTCACATACCTATTTCAAGCTAACACTAGAAGTGTATTCTGTGCACTTGAATTTAAGACCTGTGAAGTAACTATCTGCAGATAAAAAAAAAAAAAAAAACAAACAAACTAAAACTTTCTAAAACTTTCTATTAACCTCTTCAAACTTATTTTGCTGTCCTTTCACATGGTCAAAATAAGGAAGTTATTTAGGAGTCTTAATACTGAACTTAGGAACTTGAAAGTATAGAAGATTTTGCATCATTTGCATGATAGCTTTCCATGGTCCACCATTTTAAGGATTCTCTATAATTGGCTTTACCACTTATATGAGGCCAATATTGCTACTTGTATTCCTTCTCCAGCTTTTTAATCAAGGGCTTTTTCATCCTTTCTCCCCACAATTCCAATTACAATTTTCTTTATGTACCCATAAATGATATCTCTTTTACAACAGTCTATATGCTTACAAATATGTTAAATTCTATTGGAAGAATATTGGAAGAGATGAGGTGTTGTTACTACAGAGGAATTCATGGCTTTTACTGATGTTTTGATCTGCAGACAGCTGCACATGGACTCTAAGTCATGATGAGCAGCTGATAAGGAAGGCATGTTTCACGTAACATTTTTAGATATTTCCAAATATTCACAGATTTAAACTAAAGTGAAAAGTGATGGCTGATAAAGGTAGAGCTATAATCCCCTTCCCACTGTCATTTTATGCATGAGCTCTAATTATTTTACTTGAAGGCTGTTGAGCTTGCAGACAGTGCAAAGTTCAGATGTAGTGAATTAATAGAATCAGATTTTTCAGCTTTCACAAAAGGTTATTTGATATGTTTCACAGAATCATAAAGTAATTTAGGTTGGAAAGGAATCTTATGAACACTGAATCCAACTGCAAACCTAACACTGAGAAGCCAAACATTAAACAGTATCCCTAAGCTACATGTATTTTAAATACCTACAGGGATGGTGACTCAACTACTGCCCTGGATAGCCTGTTTCATTGCTTAACAAAAGGGTCTGTAAACAGATGCTTTTTTATTAAGAATAGACACCTTCTTTAGTAACAGAACAAATAAATTAATTCCTTGACTTTAGTTTTTTATAACATCATAAATATATCTATCTGAAAATAAGTTTTGGAAGTCAATTTTTAGCAACTTTTCTAAAATCATTAGTTTTCCATGTGTACAGTTGTGTACCATATATATAACAACTAGATCATTGCTGATTAAAGCTGTATTGTAATACACCTGTCAATTCTGAAACTCTACCTGTTACAATATCCATTTTAAGAAGGACATTGAAATACTAGAGAGTATGGAGGAAGGTGATGAAGCTGGGGAGGGGCCTGGAGTACAAGTCTTAAGAGGAGTGGCTGGGGGAGTTGAGGCTGTTTAGCCTGGAGAAAAGAAGGCTGAGAGGAGACCTTATCGCTGTCTACAACTACCTGAAAGGAGGTTGTTGCAAGGAGGGTGTTGGACGCTTCTCCCAAGTAGTAAGTGATAGGACAAGAGGAAATGGCCTCAAGTTGCACCAGGGAAGGTTTAGACTGGATATTAGGAAAATATTCTTCACGGAAAGGGTTGTCAGGCATTGGAACAGGCTGCCCAGGGAAGTGGTGGAGTCATCATCCCTGGAGGTGTTTAAAAGGCATTTAGGGATGTGGTTCAGTGCTAGAGTTAGGTTATGGTTGTACTCAATGATCCTGAGGGTCTCTTCCAACAGAAATTATTCTATGATTCTGTGTTTCTAAAACCATTGCCATTTCTATCAACTTCAGCATTAGGAACACAGCTGGCATTGAACCTGATAGAGTAAATATTTTTGTGGTTTAATTTCTGGTCTTACAAGGAAGTAACAATAATTGCACCAATGACGAATTTTACTCAAGGGGCTAGTATCTGTTCTTGGAGAATTTATTTCATCTATCACAGTTGTAAAACAATTTCCAAAAGTTTTCTCAGAAATATTTATGTGATTGTGATCTCTTATCTCCCATTACCTAATGATGAATAGAACTTGTGGATGTACTTTATCTCAGAATGACTGAAAAAGAGACTTAGATAATTTTCAGTTCTCAAACACAGTGAATAAATTTTAAAGAAATCAATTAATTGATGGATTTTTTATTCTTATTGCAGTTTTTCCGTATAGCAAATTTGTAGCCCAAATTCTCATCTGCTGTAGTAATACACACATTTAATTCTAAGCTAGCTGTGAAAGATTATCTAGCTTGGTGGTTAAAGTCTGCAGAGATGATGCAGAAATATGTAATAGCTATACTGTTTCCAGAACCAGTATTAGCACAAATACCATCTTATATCTCAACTAGTTAGATAAAATGCATCAGCATCGTATTTGTGGGACAGAAGTGAGTGGCATACAGGCATCTTTGGGATATGAAGTCATCTCAGGAGCTCAGTCCTGTTGGGTACATTCCTAAAGGCATGCTGGATCTGAGGTGTGTAGAAGGAGTTATCGTTTTCAAAAAATTCATGAGGAAAATTAATAGTCCGCTGGCATCAGGTTTAATCTTCCATTCAAATCTAATGGGATTATAATCAAGCTAGGGTTGCTGATGTTGACAACTTTCTTACAGAGACTCTAGAAGCCTGACTGAATTTTTCAATTTTTCTGGGTTGCTCCATATTTATTATTGTGCTGGTCAGTGGTTTTACTACTGTTAAAATTTTTCTGCTTTCGTATTTATTTGATGAATACTGAAAATATGACATGAAACAAGTAAACTCAGAAGTTCCTTGAAAACTATCAGCTTCTTCACAGTGAGAACAGAAGCTTAGTGATTTTCAAGTTTATCTGTCATCCTTGGAAGTTAGAGAATCCAGCTCGCATCCTCAATTAAACATAAACAGCAACTAAATATTTGAAAATTAAGAAAAAAATATGCATTGATGATGTACGATATACTCATAATATGTCTACTGAAAGCCAGCTAAGATGTGTAAAATACTGCTTTCGTGTTCCACGCATAAAAAGTAGACTAACTTGAATTACTTCAGAAAGGCAGAAAATTTTAAGCAGCTGTTGTTGCATTCCAGCTTCATATGTCAGCAAAACAAGCTTGTTGGATCTATTTTTCCTCTTCCTAATCAGTCTTGCTTTAAGAGACTTCTTTTTTAACAAGTTGAAAGCACCAACTTTGTACATAAATCTTCAAACTGCACTCAATATTCAGTACTTTCTTAGTAATAATGGCATACTATAATTAAGCATAGGGGAAAGGGACCTGGGGTTCCTGGTGGACAGCAGGATGACCATGAGGCAGCACTGTGTCCTTGTGACCAAGAAGGCCAATGGCATCCTGGGGCATATTAGAAGGGGTGTGGTTAGTAGGTTGAAAGAGGTTCTCCTCCCTCTCTACTCTTCCCTGGTGTGATGGCATCTGGAATATTGGGTCCGGTTCTTGGCCCCTCAGTTCAAGGACAGAGAACTGCTGGAGAGAGTGCAGCACAGAGCCACAAAGATGATTAAGAGAGTGGAGCATCTCCCTTATGAGGAAAGGCTGAGGGAGCTAGGTCCCTTTAGTTTGGAGAAGAGGAGACTGAGGGGTGACCTCATTAATGTTTATAAATATCCAAAGGGTGAGTGTCACGAGAATGGAACAAGGCTCTTCTCAGTGACAATCAATGATAGCACAAGGGGCAATGGGTACACACTGGAACATAGGAGGTTCCACTTAAATATGAGAAGAAACTTCTTCACAGTGAGCGTGACAGAGTACTGAAACAGGCTGCCCAGGGGGGTTGTGGAGTCTCCTCTAGGGACATTCAAAACCCACTTGGACACCTTCCTGTGTAGCCTCATCTAGGTGTTCCTGCTCCAGCAGGGGTATTGGACTAGATGATCTTTTTAGGTCCATCCAGTCCCTAACATTTCGTGATTCTGCGATAATCTCTGCAAAAGCTACTTGCTAAGCTGTACTCTAAGATTTCTCATAGCACAAATTAGAGTGTAGGATAAATTAATACAATAGCCTTTATTTTATCTACTGAAAAGGATAGAAAACAATTATTTCATTTTCTGCTTTGTACCTCTTATTTTCTCACTTGGACATAAAACGGGTGGTTCAAACAAAACTAGTGATTTTATGATTAACTATGTGGTTTTGGATTCTCAGGAGTCATGTGAATATATATTCTTCCGTAATCAGGAGGGATTCAGTGATGATTCCACCTCATTTGGTCAGAAGACCTAAATGATGGTGATTGTATCTTTTAGATAAATGCCATAATGGTGATATTGAAGTTCTAATTGTTATTTCATTTTAACTTCCATATCAGGCCCCTACATAACAGTTCTTCTTTTTTTAAAAAAAAAAAAATATATATAATAACAAATGTGAGTATGCCCAGTATCTGAAGATATATTTCTCACAGCAGGAGTGTACTGTCTTGAAAATATCAGTTCATCCAAAGGTACACACCATCTAAAATACAAAAACTACTTCTGTATGTTACAATACTTTTTTTTTTGTGTGTAGTTCAAATAAAACATTTACAAACTGGCCTACTATTTGTTCAGTCAACTGGGTCATTAAGAAAAAGTCCATTTAAGAATCTAGACATAAAGATGGCATTTGTAATCCACATTAGTTTGATTGAAATCTGTGTTAGTTTGACAGAAAAAAATGTATGACATAACAAGATGCAACAATACTACATCCTGTATTTCAAGCTATTTAAAATTTAGATAAGTAAGGGGTTTCTTTCTTTGTTTTGCTTTTTTGTTTTTTATTTTTGTTTGTTTTCATTTTTATGATTTAAGTGGGTTTTGTTAGTGATGGTGTTACAGTGGAAATGTTGCTATTTGAAATACCAGTCTAATAGAAAAAAATGATTACTCAAATCTATACTTTCTTTTCCCTTCGATCATAACCTGTTTGATAAATGATTTGATCATAAAGCCAGGATACAACGCACTACATTGGTTAAAACTACATTTTGTAGGGATATTGTATACCATACCTTTCTAAGATTCTTTGGCCATATTAAATTCAGATAGTCTGCAAATTGCTCCAACACTGAGGAAAATTAACACAGAGGGGAAAAAAAAAAAAAGTAGCTAAATATTGAATTACTCTTCATTGTATTTAAAGTGCAAAACAGTATTGGCAAAAAACTTCCAGATAAAAATACCTTGATTTTGGGAAAAGATAGGTTGGAAAAAAAAAAAAAAAGAAAAAAGGAGTAGTTATGCATATAACAATAATTCACTTGTAAGGTCACTTACTTTAACAAGACCAGAAAGCTAAAAATTAACAAAGGAAATAATGAATTGACAAGCAGCATATTTCAGACACATTCCCACACGCTTCACGTGAGATTCAGTGGGCAGTTATGCTTAATGCTTCTCTAAAAGTAGATTTTTTTTTTTTGACAAATTTTTGGATGGAATTCTGCAAGAAGAATTACACGTGAAAGGCCATCTCAAGAATGAATTTTCACATTGATCACCTATAAAACAAAAACTTCAATTTGACTATGCGTAACACAAAAGCCTGTTATAGTTACATCTGACAGTAAATAAATCTTGTCTTTAAACCCATTGTAATTCTCTCCTAAAATGACAAGCCTTTCAGCCTAACTTCTATCTCACACCACTAAGCAGATGATTTTGCTTGTTTTCAGTGTTAGTTCTTCCTTTCTGTAGTGTTTTCCAATGATATCCAGCAAAATAAACATGACACTTACCATTAAGGTAGGAGAGAGGTTTTCAGTGACATTTTGCTTAATAAATGTGGTCCTATGTTTTTCTCATTTTCTGCAAATAGATTCTAAATTCCTCAAAATATTTAGAATCATACAGACAGACCTACTTTCCTTGCAAATTAGTCAAGACGTATCTAACGTACCATATTTGATGCTTATAATGCTATGTTTTTATGTCTCTCCAATTTAATACTTCTGCTTCTTATGGATGGCACTTTGATCCAGATCCAAAAAATATTGGTTACATTGCAAATGTTCCACATTTTCCTCCCACAATGTAACCTGCAAATAAATGTTGTATCATCCCTAATATCTAAGAGGCAGTACAGATTGGTGGAAAGAAAATGAAGCAGAGAGAACCTTATTTAAAGTTTAAGTATCTTTGCAATACATTTCCATATTGTATTGCTCATAAATGTGAGGCAGAAGGCTAGGGATCTCTCATTGTGGAATAACAATTTAGCAATATGAACCACCGTACATCTCTCAGCTGGTCTAGCAGCTAATAAATTTGTAGAAAAGACACAGCTGAGAACCCGTTACATACTGACAAATCAAATATGGAATAAAGTGATCAATTCCTTAAAAACCGGCCTATTAACACATATGAAAAAGGAGTTAATTTAAAATTTCTGTGCAAAATAATAAAACACGCTTGGAGTTTCCAGAAATTATAAGCATTTTCTCTCTAACAGAAAATACACAGCATGATTTTACACCAGCTTTGACAGAAAATGGAAGATAATGAACAAGGAACTGAAGGTGAAGGCTCACTTTGCTGAGGAAAGTATTCAATTAGTTATGTGCAAGCAAACAAAAAAACAACAAAAACCCCACACTATTGATTTGAATGTACTGACAGGTTTACCATAATTTTTCAGAGTTTAAAGCAAACATACAATTACTAATGGAGTAAAACTTCAGCTGATAATAAGAATCTTTTCAGAATAAATTTTACATACTTCAGAGATATAATTTGGAAAAAAAAATACTATAAAAACTGATTTATTATTCTGTAAGATGGGAGGAATAGTGAAAAAAGTAGGTAGGTAATGAATGTTCAAGACAACATTAAAGAAAAGAAACAGGAAGGAAGAAAGTGTCTTAGCTGTAAGGAAATAGTTTTGATAATTCAAAGTACACAAAAAAGAGATTTTTTTTTCCCCCATATATTAGCAGGGTCAGATACCTTAAACTCAAAAATATTATACTAGAAAAGGAGATAGAATCATAAAATCATTCATAGAATTGTTTTAGTTGGAAAAGACTCTCAAGATCATCAAGTACAACCACAAACCTAACACTGTCAAGTCCACCTCTAAACCATGTCCCTGAGAATCACATCTACAATTCTTTTAAATATTTACAGGGATGCTGACTCAACCACTTCCCTGGGAAGCCTGTTCCAATGCCTGACAACCTTTCCCTGAATAAATCATTCATAATACCCAATCAAACCTCTCCTGCCTTTCTCATAGTGAGGGACCCAAAACTGAACACAATATTTGAGGTGGGGCCTCTGCAGTGTTGAGTACAGTGGAACAATCACTTACCTTGTCCTGCTGGCCACACTATTTCTGATACAAGCCAGGATGCTGCTTGCCTTTTTGGCCACCTGGACACACTGCTGGCTCATATTCAGCCTGCTGTCAACCAGCATCCTCAGGTCATTTTCTCTGACTTAATGAGGTAATGAGGCTATGGGTGGGGTTTTTAGTATCTTGTGTGGGTTTTTTTAAAAATTAGCATAGACCAAGAAACAAGAACAGGTCGTGATATGTTTTTTTTTAAATAATTTTAGTGTAAAATGAAAAAACTTGAATTTATTAACTAAATATTCACAATTGTTAAAATACAAAAATATTGTAGCAGATGGTTTCTTATTTTGCCAGAAACAAATCAAGGGGAAAATGAGTTAATTTAGAAATAAGACATACATTTTTATTTAGTGTAAAACAGACAGGACTGAAAACTTCTGATAATGTCTTTTACATCCTGTTTCACTGTTTTCAGAATGAAATATTTAAGTTATTGTGTTTGACTATTTTTTAAAAGAGCAAGTCATATTTCAGTATGTATACAGATAAACAAAATAAAACAATGATAATGGAACAATTTTATTTTCCTGGGAGAAATTAAAATAAAATAATAGCTTCTAATAATGTAAGAATTTGTCTAGAATGTTCCTTCTCAGAGTATTTAAAACTTTCTATTTTAATCTTCCCTTATGTGATGCCAGATGTAGAAAACTCAGAACACTCGCAAATGGAAAATGTTTACTCTGTACAACTTTCAGTAATTTACATAAAATTATTGCCAAGAGTAGAGAAATATTCCTTATGAAATAGAAATATGCATTATATCACATACCTGAACAAGCCTGAAATGAAGACTAATGTTTATAATGCTGTTACCAAATAACAAAGGAGCCAGAAAACCAGTTTCAAAGGGTATGAACATAGCTGGCCTCTGTGACATTGTGGCTTTTTGTGCATACTTTTGCACTTTAATCCCCACATGGAAAATAATAATAAAACTGAAAAAAAAAAAAAAAAGATAAAGAAGGGTAATTTTAGCTTTGTAAAGCATCATCTCTTTCTCACATAGTTGTAGAACACGGAAAAGAGGAGTATAAACACTGTCTGGAAAATATTGCTTTGTAAAATTACTCTGCCCTATCTTAAGTACCACGGAGACAGCAAAATCCTAGAATCATAGACTAGTTTTGGTTGGAAAAGAACCTGGAGATCATTGAGTCCAACTGTTAACTTAACACTGGCACTAAAACATGTTCCAAAGAACCTTATCTATATGTCTTTCAGACACTCCAGGGAAGGCAACTCACCCACTTCCCTGGGCAGCCTGTTAAAACACCTGACAAGTCTTTCCATGAAGAAGTTTTCCTACTATGTGATATAAACCTCCCCTGGCATGACTTGAGGCCATTTCCTATTGTCCTATCACTTGTTACTTGGGAGAAGAGACTAACAGTCACCTCACTTCAACTTCCTCTCAGGTCTCCCCTCAGCCTCCTTTTCTCTAGGTTAAAAAACCCTAATTCCCTCAGCCTCTCCTCATAAGACTTCTTTCCTAGGCTTTTCATCACCTTCCTTGCCCTTCTCTGAACTCTCTTCAGCACCTCAGTCTCTTTCTTGTAGTGAGAGGCCCAAAACTGACCACAATATTCAAGGTGGGGCTTCACCAGTGTGGAGTACAGGGGGATGATAATTTCCCTAGTCCTGCCGGCCACACTATTTCTGATACAAGCCAGGATGCTGTTGGCCTCTTTGGTCACCTGGAAACACTGCTGGTTCATATTCAGCCAGTTGCTGACCACCATCCCCAAGTCCTCTTCCACCAGGCAGCTTTCTAGCCACTCTTTCCCAAACCTGTAGTGTACCATGGGGTTGGTGTGACCCAAGTGCAGGACCCGGCACTTGACCTTGTTAAACTTCATACAACTGGTCTCAGCCCAATGATCCAGTTGGTCCAGATCCCTCTGTATGGGCTTCCTGCCATCAACACTCCCACTCAGTTTGTTGGCATCTGAAAATCTACTGAGAGTACATTCAATCTTCTCATCCAGATCACTGATAAAGAGATTAAACAGTACTGGCCCCAGTACTGAACCCCAGGGAACACCATTTGTAACTGGTCACCAACTGAAATTTTTTCTGTTCATCACAACTCTTCGAGCCCAGCCATCCAGCCAGTTTTTTATCCAACGAAAAGCATTTCAGTCCAAGCCGTGAACTACCAGTTTCTCCAGGAGAGTGCTGTGGGGAACATTATCAAAGGCCTTATTGAATTTCAGGTATACAGCATTCGCAGTCTTTCCCTCATCCAGCAAGCAGGTCACTTTGTCATATAGGGAGACAAGTCTAGTCAAGCAAGATATGCCTTTCATAAACCCATGTTGACTGGGCCTTATCGCTTGGTTGTCCTGTGTGTGTGCCATGTGATGACACTCAGGATTATCTGTATATGACAAAAATTATTATATGGTTATGATAACACCACAAAATTTGACAACTCAGTTTAGCATGCTCTTCTAGGACAGACATACAGGGTGATCTCAATCATAGACTCATTATACTTCATTTCATATCTCTTAAGTTAAGCTAATAGCACTCCTTTAGTTCACAGATCTCTGAAAGTTAAATACTTTAGAAATTGCTAGGTCCTTTGAGAACCTAGTAAAATTTGCTTTAAAAAATGAAACAGAAATGCAGATTTAATGGGGCTAAGGCGTTCTTGAATATGTTTAGTTTATTTTGTAAGACATGTATTCAATGAGTGCCACCAATTTGCACTGTCATCATCTGTGTGGTAAATGTTAAACATCTTCATGCCCCTGCAGAAAACTACTTCAAAGAACGCAAAAAAAAGGTTATAGTTCATGTACTGTTTCCCCTTACCTTCACAGGAGATTAGGTTTAAGGACAGTGACAGGCAAGGTTGAGGATTAGGGCTTGTACTAAACTTTTCAGTTTTCGTTCAGTTATAGGAAATGGGGTAACTATATATTTATCAAGATTTCTTCAGACATGTTTTCCCTCCTTAAGAACAGTATTTTTTCATGTCACTCAGTGTTTCAGCTGGACAGTGAATGTTCTCCACAAATAACCCACCTGCAAACCTGAACTAAATTCACGCCTTGCTTCTGTCTGCTTTGCTACAGGGCTTTTTGAAGCTTTCATAGCTCTACTTCCTCTGCTTTGACTTGCTTATAAAAATATTGTAACAGGTTTTCCATTATATGATTAATAAAATAGTGAAGGAAAAAGTTGTCAACTTATCCTGACTGTCCCATTGCTTCAGAACAAAGAACAAAGAGAGAAACAAGGACAAAAAAGCAAACAACAGTCAATATTTTAAAACAGGGTGCCCAAGCTGAAAGAGAGCTATTACTTTCTGATGTAATAAAACATGGACACTACCTAAAAAAAATAGCAAGCACAGATATCCTCCAGCTGGATGCAACATATGTTCTGCTTTCAAACCCAAATTATTAAAGAAGAAAGTTCTAGGAATGTGCTAGAAGCATTAGAAGCATTCTTAAGGAAAAAAATAAAAAAGCAGTCAGAAATGAATATATGAGGCTAATCATTATTGACTAGCTAAATGAAATTTCCAAGAGTTTATTCTGATCTTTGTAGAATAATATGTCATAAAATAGCATGTGATTACAGTTACTTCTCTGTAACATTGTGGTGTAACACTGGACCGCATTTATTTTAGCAAGCTTTGACTTGTTTATACTATTTCTGAATGAAAAAAATCAGTTCCTCCTCTTTATCTAGCAAAAGCATTGCTGCAGGAATAGCTTGATCTTAACCTAGTAGAAAGTATGAATCAAACACACAAAGGAAGATCAAAATCTCCTCAGCAGCAAGCTATTGGTGTGCTACTTTCCCAATATATATGATTGACTGGTTGATGAGGTCTTACTTCTCCAGGTTTGTGGCTTGGGAAAGGTTTATTCTTATTCAATATAATAAGCCTCCTTCTTACCAGAGAAAACGATGTGAGCAACCGAACAACCAGAGCTACAAACAGCAGTGAGAACGCAGAATAGTCCAGATCCAGAGAGCATTTTGTTCAACTTTGCCTGCTTATTCTCCAGAATTTTGCCCATCCAAATAAGAACAAGATTATACTTGACAATGCTTTAATGGTATTCCTGATCTCTTGTTCCATGGAGTGGCAGTGGACTAGAAAGAATTGTAATACAATGATAAAGAAAGATATATTGGCTAATGTATTATATCAAATTAAAAACCTCAAAGTGACAGCAAGTGATTCTGTTCACCTTTTTTCTAAGATCAAAGATATAAAATACTTTTAACGGTTTCCCTTTATGAGGCTATATAGAGGGCAAACTGGTCATACATGTCTTTATTGGTTGAGTTGTAGCAATAAAAGACATGGCAAATAACAATTCAAAGTCTTTCAACTTTAATACAATGATAGACAACAAATCAATGGATGCCAACAGAGACTTAACCATTAATTAATAATCCAAGGCTCTGCTCTCAGCCATGAACTCCCACAGCTGATTTATTGTGGGAGGGCTTTGGATTCTACTTCTATTTTTCTAGATATTAGTAATTAATAAATAAAGTAAAACAAGTGATGGAAAATTTTTGGAAGATGTCACAATACCAACCATAGAGCTGCTTAGAGAAAATAGGGAATTTGAAAGGGAAAAACCCTCTAAGTTCAGTGTATTCAGTTTCTCGCTTTCTCTTATGATTTTACCTTAAAATACCAGTAGATTAAACTTCTTAGCCCTGGGAAATAAAACAGGTAGATAGCATTTTCTCCCCCCTGACTTGTATAATTTATTTATTACAGGTATTTCAGATTTAGTAGTACCCAGAAAACAAAACAAAACACAACAAAAAAACCAAAACAAAACAAAACTGTCCTGGTTTTGTTAAAAAACAAGTTTCTCTTTTAGTGAATTTTTGCCTGTCAGCTAAAGCCTTCATATTAGCTGCATTTTCCTGGAGAACCCGACACATGTTTTGGTTAAACCTAGCAATGGAATGCAAACTTATTGATAAGCACGGATGGACATCTCGCGAGAGGGGCAACGAGAAACTGGTGACCGAGAGACTGACCAACGGTGTATAACATTCTATTCACGTGAATACTTTATATAAAAGTGGGAGATCACGAGGATCTTGCCCCTTTTGTCTCTTTCCCTTTTTTCCTCATGGCTGACATTAGGAGAGGACCTTGCTGGTCGTCCCTGCAAACTGAGGCCTAGTGAGAGACTGAATCCAGCTCCGGTTGGCTGCAGAGTCTAATCCAGGACTTTGGGTGCTGGCTCTGCAGTTGCTGAGACTTACAAGATTGGTTTTGTATATTTTGTATTATTTTCTCTATTCTTATTAGTAGCATTAGTAAAACATCTTTAACTTTTCCAACTCTCTTCTCTCTGTCCTTCTTTCCCTCCCAATCGCCTGTCCTGAGTGGGAAGGGGGGAGAGGGAGGGGCAAAAGGGGGAAGTGGGGGGAGAGGAGGTTAACAATACATCTGCCAGGGTTTGATTGTCACCCCGCAATCTTAACCCTCGACAGATAATTGGCGTCCAATGTGGGGCGTGCTTTCTGGCCAGTCTGTAATAACTTCTAATATCCCTGGACGGTTGGGACTTCCAATCCGAGCTCGTTGCGTGATCAGTGCAATCCATTTACTCCATGTAACTTCGGTTGCATGATGTGGAGAGGGAATCGTCCCTTTGAACATCCAGCTCAGCACCGGCAGTCGAGGTGCCAGGAGGAGCTGTGCTTCAGTGCCGATCACTTCTGAAGCAGCTCGAACTCCTTCATATGCTGCTAGTATCTCCTTTTCAGTTGGGGTATAGTTGGCCTCAGATCCTTTGTATCCTCGACTCCAAAAACCTAAGGGTCGACCTCGGGTTTCTCCTGGTGCATTCTGCCAGAGGCTCCAGGTAAGTCCATTATCTCCGGCTGCGGTGTAGAGCACATTTTTAACATCTAGTCCAGTTCGGACTGGTCCAAGGGCCACCGCATGAGTTATCTCACGCTTAATTTGTTCAAAGGCTTGTCGTTGTTCAGGGCCCCACTCAAATTGGTTCTTTTTACCAGTCACTCGATAGAGAGGGCTCACAATGTGGCTGTAGTCAGGAATATACATTCTCCAAAAACCTACAATGCCCAAGAAAGTCTGTGTCTCCTTTTTATTAGTAGGTGGAGACATTGCTGCAATTTTGTTGATCACATCCATTGGGATCTGACGACGGCCATCTTGCCATTTTATTCCTAAAAACTGGATCTCTCGTGTAGGTCCCTTGACCTTGCTTCGTTTTATGGCAAAACCAGCATCCAAAAGAATATGAATTATTCTCTCACCTTTCTCGAAGACTTCTTTCGCTGTGTCGCCCCATACGATGATGTCATCAATATATTGCAAGTGTTCTGGAGCTTCACCTTGCTCCAGCGTGGTCTGGATCAGTCCATGGCAGATGGTAGGACTGTGTTTCCAGCCCTGGGGCAAGCGATTCCATGTGTACCGGATGCCCCTCCAGGTGAAAGCAAACTGCAGCCTGCCATCTGCTGCAACAGGAATAGAGAAAAATGCATTAGCAATGTCAATTGTAGCATAGCACTTGGCTGCCTTTGACTCCAGTTCAAATTGCAGTTCTAGCATGTCAGGCACAGCAGCACTCAGTGGTGGTGTAACTTCGTTCAGGCCACGATAGTCTACAGTTAGTCTCCACTCGTCACTAGACTTACGCACTGGCCAGATTGGGCTGTTAAAAGGTGAGTGAGTCTTACTGATCACACCCTGGCTTTCCAATTGACGGATCAGCTTCTGGATAGGAATCAAAGAGTCTCGATTGGTGCGGTATTGCCAGCGATGCACCGTCGTGGTAGCGATTGGCACCTGCTGATCGTCAACCATCAGCAGTCCTACAACAGAAGGGTCATCTGAAAGACCAGGCAAATCAGACAGCCGTTCAATTTTCTCAGTGTCCACAGCTGCTATACCAAATGCCCACCTATACCCTTTTGGGTCCTTAAAATACCCTCTCCTGAGGTAGTCTATACCAAGGATGCACGGAGCATCTGGACCAGTCACAATGGGATGCTTTTGCCAGTTTTTTCCAGTTAGGCTCATTTCAGCCTCTACAACAGTCAGTTCCTGGGATCCCCCAGTCACTCCAACAATATTGATGGATTGCGTTCCTTTATAACTAGAAGGAATTATTGTGCACTGAGCACCAGTGTCCACTAAAGCTTTGTACTCCTGGGGTTGTGTTGTACCAGGCCATAGTATTTGTACAGTCCAATAAACTCTGTTATCCCTTTCCTCCACCTGGTTGGAGGCAGGGCACCTCTAATTTCTGTTTTGCAGAGTGTCTGGGTGTGAATTAGAGGTTCCTTCAAGAGCATCAGAATCTCTTCTGCTCCTTTTGTAAACTGGAGCAGCCACCTTCCTAGGAGTTTTTCCTTTTATCTCACGTACTCGTTCTTGAAGTTCTGAGGTAGGCCTTCCATGCCACTTATTCATGTTTTCTCCCTGCTCATGTAGGAAGAACCACAGTGAACCTCTTTTTGTGGGCTGTCTCTGCCCTCTCTCTCGAGATTGGAAACGCCTTCTCCTAACAGCTGAAACATAGGTTTGTGCAGGTCGTGAATGGTACGAGTCTTCTCTGAGCTCTTGGATTTCTTGCAACAGCTTTTCAAACCAGTCATCAGATTTTTCACACAGTTTCTCCACAGCGGAGACACAAGCCCGTAGAGAACCAGCAAGGCTGTCCTCAAAGTACCGGAGCTGCTCAATCACTTCATTAATTTCTTGTACACCTCTAGCTGACCAGACCATTCCTGCCAATGACTTAGCATATGCAGGTGGTGCACTTTGTACAAATCTGCGCCACATAGATTTTGTACAATTGATTCTATCTGGGTCTGTCCCCTCTTGGCTGTTTGGTCCTAGATAGATGATCTCTCGCACAGCTAATTCTCTCAGGAACTGGATACCTCTCTCCATAGTATTCCATTTCCCTAACTTGGATATACAATCTTCCTTGTAGGGAAATCTGACTTTCCTAGCTGCCAGGAGTCGGGTCCAGAGAGTAGCGGCATTAGACTCTCTTGAAATTGCCCTATCAATGGTGGAATCTTTTGACAGAGATCCCAGCTGCCTGGCTTCACCACCTTCTAATTCAATTGTTTCTGCCCCATTGTCCCAGCATCGCAGCAGCCAGGTTAAAATATTCTCGCCTTCACGACGACTAAAGTCTTTTCGCAGATCTCTCAGCTCACCTGGAGAAAAGGACCGAGTGGTGGTCACTTCATCTCCACCCTGTCCTGATGATGGTGCCTCTTGGGTTGATGTTGGCCCTGTGCCATCACCTGCTGCACGGGTAGTCTTTCTAGTGACTTTCTTACAACCAGCAACTGATGCTGATATGGGTTCACCACCATTTGATTCATTTCCAGAGTCTGAATGACTGTCACAGTGATTGCTGTGGTTACAGCAGCAACAGTGCCCAGTGTGTGAAGACGGGGGGGCTGCCTTGTCAGCCTTTGAGGCTGGAGAAGTAACGTTATCTGCAGCGACCTTGGCAGAGGAGCTCTGCGGAGGAGCTGTAGCTTCAGCCTGTGAAGCTGCGGTTGGGGGGGCAGTGGCTGCAGCAGCAGCTTTGGCTGTTTTGCCTTTTCTCGAGCGGCTAGGAGTGCTTTTTGCTAAAGCTTCCGAAGACGCACTGCAAATCTCAGGACTAAAAAGAGACGCAAACCTCCTATTGAACCTCATTTCTCTTAACAGTAACACAAACTGACATACATTCAGCAAACCAGATAACACCATCACAGTTCTATCAAAGCTCCAAGGATATTCGAAGTTCTCTAAAACATTTGCAAACTGTCCTAGCGAAAACACAAAAGTATTGTTAGTCAGCCTTTCTAAAGATTCGCTTGACCAATTAGCAAATATAGAGCCATTCTGCCCTTTAATCTCTCCTGGAGGTTTTTCAAGGTAAAGCAGAAGCGAGTAGAAATTCATTAGTGGCTGCAATATAATGAAATAAACCAGTGCCATACCACACAGAATCATCATGACCGCTGTCCAGTTTCTTGTTGTTATATAATGAATACTTCTATTCAGAAAGAAACGCCAACACAGATATGGGATCAGCGAGCACAATGTAGAAAATAACTGATACAACTTATGCCACAACATCTTTAAGTCAATGTAATTCACTTTGCCTTAATACCACTAAATAATATGCGAAGCAAACAGACGCGCGAGTATCACAACTCTGACTTGGCACCGTGCCAAGAAAATTGAAAGGTACATCAGAGCAGTAGAAAAGCCAAAAATCTCCAAATTTACCTCTTTCTCTCACCCCACGTTGGGCACCAATTATCTGTCGAGGGTTAGGATTGCGGGGTGACAATCAAACCCTGGCAGATGTATTGTTAACCTCCTCTCCCCCCCACTTCCCCTTTTGCCCCTCCCTCTCCCCCCTTCCCACTCAGGACAGGCGATTGGGAGGGAAAGAAGGACAGAGAGAAGAGAGTTGGAAAAGTTAAAGATGTTTTACTAATGCTACTAATAAGAATAGAGAAAATAATACAAAATATACAAAACCAATCTTGTAAGTCTCAGCAACTGCAGAGCCAGCACCCAAAGTCCTGGATTAGACTCTGCAGCCAACCGGAGCTGGATTCAGTCTCTCACTAGGCCTCAGTTTGCAGGGACGACCAGCAAGGTCCTCTCCTAATGTCAGCCATGAGGAAAAAAGGGAAAGAGACAAAAGGGGCAAGATCCTCGTGATCTCCCACTTTTATATAAAGTATTCACGTGAATAGAATGTTATACACCGTTGGTCAGTCTCTCGGTCACCAGTTTCTCGTTGCCCCTCTCGCGAGATGTCCATCCGTGCTTATCAATAAGTTTGCATTCCATTGCTAGGTTTAACCAAAACATGTGTCGGGTTCTCCAGGAAAATGCAGCTAATATGAAGGCTTTAGCTGACAGGCAAAAATTCACTAAAAGAGAAACTTGTTTTTTAACAAAACCAGGACAAAAACAAAAAAAAGTTACTTTGTCACATAGGGTTTACTGGCAATATTAAAATCCATTGTTCTGTAAGAAGCACAGCTCATGAAGTTAATGGGTGGCTTTTTAAAATGTCTAGTATATGTGAGAAAATGCAGCCATCTTTCCTTCAGTAGACAATATGAATAACCAAGCCTTAAAAGAAAACTCAGGACATACTTCAGGGTATAGGAAGTATTGCAAAATAAGCAATTTGTACCAACTTTTTGAAGACTGTGCAAGCTGTACAGGGAAGAAGACCCACAAAGGAATTTCAGTGAGTTGATGTCATAATTCTGCAGGGTTACATGCTCCTGAAATTGAATTGATAGAATAAGAAAAGCATGTGTTTGGGGAAAAAAAAAAAAAAAAAAAAAAAAATAAATAAATAACATGCAGAAATAGAGAAAAAGGTGGTACTCAGAAATAAGAACCCAGGAAGCCAAAGAAAAGACCAAAAAACCCCTCTTTAAAACAAACAAAAAAACCTTTTTGTACAGGATAAAATGAATCAATCTTCACAAGAGAAAGAGAGGATAAGTCAGCTGCTTTCTAAACACATTAGAAGAAAATCTTCCATAAAAATCATAATATCAGCCTGAGGAAAGTGAACAACTCAGAATGATTTTAGAAGAGACTAGAAAGGGAGTGGAACGGGGAGGGGAGGGGAGCAGGAGGGAAGCAGGAAGGGCAGGGTGAGGAGAGGGGAGGGGAGGGGAGGGGAGGGGAGGGGAGGGGAGGGGAGGGGAGGGGAGGAGAGGAGAGGGGAGGAGAGGAGAGGAGAGGAGAGGAGAGGAGAGGAGAGGAGAGGAGAGGAGAGGAGAGGAGAGGAGAGGAGAGGAGAGGAGAGGAGAGGAGAGGAGAGGAGAGGAGAGGAGAGGAGAGGAGAGGAGAGGAGAGGAGAGGAGAGGAGAGGAGAGGAGAGGAGAGGAGAGGAGAGGAGAGGAGAGGAGAGGAGAGGAGAGGAGAGGAGAGGAGAGGAGAGGAGAGGAGAGGAGGAGAGGAGAGGAGAGGAGAGGAGAGGAGAGGAGAGGAGAGGAGAGGAGAGGAGAGGAGAGGAGAGGAGAGGAGAGGAGAGGAGAGGAGAGGAGAGGAGAGGAGAGGAGAGGAGAGGAGAGGAGAGGAGAGGAGAGGAGAGGAGAGGAGAGGAGAGGAGAGGAGAGGGGAGGAGAGGGGAGGAGAGGGGAGGAGAGGGGAGGAGAGGGGAGGAGAGGGGAGGAGAGGGGAGGAGAGGAGAGGAGAGGAGAGGAGAGGAGAGGAGAGGAGAGGAGAGGAGAGGAGAGGAGAGGAGAGGAGAGGAGAGGAGAGGAGAGGAGAGGAGAGGAGAGGAGAGGAGAGGAGAGGAGAGGAGAGGAGAGGAGAGGAGAGGAGAGGAGAGGAGAGGAGAGGAGAGGAGAGGAGAGGAGAGGAGAGGAGAGGAGAGGAGAGGAGAGGAGAGGAGAGGAGAGGAGAGGAGAGGAGAGGAGAGGAGAGGAGAGGAGAGGAGTATTTCAGTTTGAAGGGACCTACAATTATCAACTACTCCAACTGCCTGACCATTTCAGGGCTGACCAAAAGTTAAAGCATGTTATTAAGGGCATTGTGCAAGTGCATGTTCAGTGTTGTCCACCTCTCCAGGAAGCCTGTTCCAGTGTTCCAGCAAAGACACAACATTTGTTGATGTGTTAGAAACTATGGAAACGGCTGAGAATGATTGTGTAGGAATTAGAGCTTCTCCCCCAAAAAAGATAGTGTGATTAATAGTCCAGCTGAAGTACATCTTCATCAATGCATGCAGAACAGGCAACAAACAGGTGTTGGAAACCACTGTGCAGCAGGAATACTGTGATATAACTGTAATAATAGAAATATATCAAGGTTATTCACAAAACTGGATTACTTCAACAGATGGCTATAAACTCTTTAGAAGGAGCAGGCAGGAAAGGAGGTGGGCTAACCCTGTATGTTAGGGAGTGTTTTGACTGTCTAGAGCTTGATGATGTTGCCAATTAGGCTGAACGTTTACGAGTAAGAATCAGGGGAAAGACCAACAAAGCAGGTATACTGGTGACAGTCTGTTACAGACCACCCAATCAGGATGAAGAAGCAGATGAAACATTCTATGAGCAGCTGCTAGAAATCTCATGATTGTTAGCCCTTTTTCTTATGGGGGACCTCAGCTTACCAGATGTCTGCTATAAATGCAAAACAGCCAAGAGGAAACAGTCCAGGAACTTTCTGGAGTGTGTGGAAGAAAACTTCCTGAGACAGTTGGTAAGTGTCATGGAGGTATCCCAAATGGACTCCAAGCTTAAACCACCTGTAACTCAAAACCAAAACTGAATCTGAAATTGAATGACAGAATGAAAGCAAACAACAGAAACCAATGCAAACAGGAGGGATAACCCAAAATCTGTCAGCACTCCAGCAACTTTTATCAAACTGCAGGTTTGTTATATCAGTTGGGGATATTATTGCCCCAAGACCACACAAGAATAATATTTTTTTCTCATTCTGTTTGTGGTTTTCTTTTTATTTTCTGCAGAGAAAACTCATGGAATAGATACTGTTTCTGAATATCTAATAACTAACTTTACTATATATTGGCCAGTCAAGTACCTTGTATAGTTTGATGCAGATCTCTGTGAATCACTCTTACTTGCTTTACATGCTGACCTTTTTTAGGAGAAGGCTGATAAATGAATCAGCATTTAAGCTCCTTTTATATTGACTTATAATTATATAAAGTTTTGCTGGAATATGATTTTTTCATAGGAATGAATTTTACATTTTAAAGGATTCTATTTCTGCAACAATCAATTTCAAGTTGATGTTATTCTGTAGGCAGTAATGTCTATTATATATGACATTTTACAGCATAGACTTTGTTGTAATTTATCAGGGTAATATTGTTTCTTCTAAATCAACTAAAATTTCTAGAAAAACAGTGAATCAAATGGTTTTATTGCCATCTGCACAGAATAACAAGTTATTTTGCATTATTCCTGGAATACCTCAATGATGGTTAAAATCCTGTATGCCTCTTTTTGAATAGGACTGTTTTTGTCTGTGAAGTTAAAAATCTAAGTAGATGATTTACCACAAGTCATATTATTAAAGTGTTTTTGGTAAAGGAATTAAATATAGGTAGGGAATGTGAGTTTACTGAAACTACACAGCTGAAACTGAGAACAAATGTAAGGGAGAAAAGCATTGACCAATTTAACGTTAAAATGACGTGGCTAGCAACACCTATCCTTTATATCCCCACACCCAGTCTCCTACATTTGGCTTCTGTAGTTTAGGAATGCTTTTGTTTTCACAGGGAGGAGTATTAGGTCTGTTTTTCATTCCTCAACCTTCTTGCTCTGCCTTGCCATTCACTTTCACGCTACTCCATTTCAGCTTTTGTCTGTGGAATCAAAGCATCCAAGAAAACCCTGGAGCTATATTAGCAGCAAGAAATACAGCAGAAGACATGGAGAAAATGAAGCCTGAAGCCGGTGCAATCAAAATGCCCATAGGGAAGTTGAACTTCCTTTAGGTTATGATATTGTGTCATCCTTGGTAAATTTGCATATTAAAACGGCAGGTAGAAAGAAGCACTGAGACTGACTTGCAAGCAGACAAGTGTTAAGACTAAAAAAGGTGGGAGCCATGGAAAAACAAAACATCATAAAAACTAGGATTTTATGTTGAACAGATTATGAGGGAACTGAGTGTAGTTACTGCCTTGTAGGACGAGAGATCATTTCTCATTACACCTCCAAGAACCCTACTTTCCACCTTTCATTGGGCAGGAGTCTGATAAGTAGCCTAAAAAGATCTGACAAAAAGTTAATTACACCTGTTTTAAGCCACTGAGAAGAAACAGATTTAAAATGTGTTCGAATTTTCACATAGTATTCCAAACACTGGACACCAGTGAGAGAAAAAGACTGGGAATCTCAAGATGTATCAGTGATGCACCATCAAGTCTTACTTTTTCATAAAAATTAAAAGAGCATTAACTTTGCTATTGCACAGGCACGGAAGAACAAGTGAGAACTAGTTTTAATAAATTACTTGCATAAAATCTAAGTCTGCTCCTTCATAGAAAGAGACCTCATGCACTAAGCCAAAGGGTTTATGGTCTACTTAGGAATAGTCCCACAATGTTAAATTGCATACTGACCCAGAGCATTAGTTCTGTGTGTAATCTATTTCATAGAGTAACTATGAAATATACAAAGTCCATCTGAAAATGAGCAATCACTTCGGGACACCAATTATGGTATTTATTATATTTTGATTTATTAGACTTTTTTTAGATTTTTATTTAAATTATATCCCCAGATTGGAATCTGTCTTACCTCTTTCCTCTTACTGCTTGGTTGGAGGTAATATTACTAAATACGCAGTATGACAGAAAGAGAATCAATAGAACTTTAAGTTCCGCTGATCAGTGAAAGGAGGAAAAGTCTATTTATGGAAGTCATCAGACATGTAATGCTGATGATAAAGTTATAAGATGTTTACAAGATCCATATGAGATGTAAAATAATTAGGCAGCATAAGGAGGTAGTAGTGAAGGGTAATCTCCTGTGTTTAAAGAAGAAGAAAATAGTTGGCTAGGCCAATCTGTCCTTATCCAATGCAAACTTCAACAACTGATATGGGAATGGACTTTTTCTGACTTGGTCCTCTGTCTTGATGCAGAAGCTTAACATTGACAGTCTACACATAAAGATCCTGATCTAGGACTATGTGTATTCTTTACATACATAACATGGAAACAAAAACACAGATTTATCTGGCCCTTGTTTCCAACAACTGTTAAAATTATTACAGAAATGTAAGAGTGGTATTAGGTAGAAATTGATTTGATCTATATTATATATAGAAATCAGCCATTTTTCTATTAAATGCTTCCCAAGAAATAATAAAAAAAACACATCGCATCTGAGAATCTAAAAAAAAAAAATTAAGTGGTCAATAAAATTATACAGATTTAAAATTCAAATGTGCTCCACCCCTTTTCAAAAATTACTTTAGGAAAATAGTGATAACAATTATTTTCTATAAATATGTCCTAATCCAATGAGGGTATTTATGCATCACCTAAGAGTCCAAATCAAAGCTTGTTTAAGGGAGCCTTATATTGAGAGACCTGAGATGCTCAAATTAAAGCAACTTTTTATTCAGACTGGTCTGTCAAGGGCAGTTGACTTTATTTTTTCTTTTTGAGCACATTTGTGTAACAACAACTAGTTTAGCAAAAAAGTGGAGGGAGGCACAAAGGTATCCCTGCTTTGCTCAGATAATCTCATAAGCCAGTCAGGAGAAAGAATCGTAGAATCACAATGTTTTGCATTGGAAGGGACCTTACAGACCACCTAGTTCTCACCCCTACTAACACCTTCCATTAGACCACCTTGCTCAAAGCCCCACCCAACATGACTTTGAACAATTTCAGGGATGGGACCGCCACAACTTCTCTGGGCAACCTGTTCCAGTGCCTTACCACCCTTATAGTGAAGAATTTTTCCTTATACCTAATCTAAATCTACCCTCTTTTGGTTTAAAGCCATTACCGACTCATCCTATCATTACATGCCCTCCTAAAGAGTCCCTCTCCAGATTTCTTGTAGGATCTCTCTGAAGCCTGCTTTTCCCCAGGTTGAACAAACCCAATTCTCTCAGCCTGTGTTCATACATGAGGTGCTCCAGCCCTCTGTTCAACTTTGTGGCCCTCCCCAGGACTCGCACCAAGAGGTCCATGTCCTTTATATGTTGGGAGCCCCAGAACTGGACACAGCTCTCCAGGTGGGGTCTCACAAGAGTGGAGTAGATGGGGAGGGAGAATCACCTCCATGACCTGATGATCATGCTGCTTTTGGTGCAGCCCAGGATACGGCTGGCTTTCTGTGTTGCAAGTGAACATTATTGCATTATGTTAAGCTTCTCATCAACCAACACACCAAAGCCCTTCTCCTCAGGGCTGCTCTCAATCCATTCTCTGTCCAGCCAGTATTTGTGCTTGGAATTGCCCCAATCCATATGCAGGACCTTGCACTTGGCCTTGATGAACTTCATGAGGTTTGCATGGGCCCACTTCTCAAGCCTGTCAAGGTCGCTGTGGATGATATCCCTTCCCTCTAACATGTAAATACCAGTTCAGCATCAAAGCTGAAGTAATGAATATTTTTTATGGTATCCCTACTGGCTACCATCTCCTAGTTTTACCATCCTGGAAAACAGACCTTTCTAATAACTATAAAAGCTTATGGATTTGATTATGAGACATTCAATATAGAAAATTGAGTAATTTAGGACAGAATTAAACAAAACATAAACATAGCCTTTTGGAAGGAATTTCAAGTAATTTCCTAGAACTGGCTTCCTAAAACTTCTTGATAGGATTTTCAGTAAAGGCAATAAATAAAACCACAGTCTTTCATTTCTGTCTTTTCATTTTTTGATGAATTTGTCTTCTTTGTCTTATGTCTTTCTAGAGATCTGGTGGGGTTTTGTTTGTTTGGTTGGTTTGGTTTGTGGTTTTTTTTGTTTTTAATGTTTCACTGACATACAAAATTAAAATCAGTGCAATTTTGACATAGGCTTATTATATCCAAGGCTTTTATTGTTTCTTCTCATTTTCTCAGTTTCAAGTACAGCAGTTTTAAACACGTTCTACCTCTTTATTCTTGAATTCTGTTAGTTTAAGGTGATTGAAAATACTGATGGTAATAAAAGCATTAGATGAACTAATGGACGGGTTAGAATCCTTGTTAATTGAAAAGTGAAATTGATTACAAGATCAGAATTATTTTAAATCAGAAATTACATTTCTTGATGATGTTAACTCTCTCCACCTTTTTTTTTTGTTTGTTTTCTCTTTTGCTGTAATGTGCGCAGTTAAGATAAGAAGTGAAATGTGGTAAATATTGTAATAGAGTAATTCCTATATATTGACTAGACTCAGAAATGATACATTGGAGTGCTTGGGGAAAAGTCTGTACCTAAATGTTTTAAATTCAGAAGCAGTCAAAATCAGTTGATGAAAATTGTTTGATATTTATCCAGTTATGCCCATGAAATTTAGATTAATATTTTTAAATCTCACCCTGAAATGAACATTTTTGTTTCCTCAGGTTTGAGAATCTTTAATTATTGTAATTATAAGTTGATATATTAACTAGGATCCCAATATTTTTTTCAGAATGACAGCTTCTTCATTCCATACAAGCTATAAGTAAATGTAAATTGATAATTTTACCTGACTTTTGCTTTGATGCATAAAAAAAGGATTCTAACTTAACTGTCAAGTTAGATTATCAATTTAGCCAGCTGTGTTGCCTGCCAGTCTGTACATGTTTTAGTGACTGATAGCTGAAGGAGTTCTTGAAACACTCTCAAGATGTCCTTCCTTCTTAAAGTTTGTTTTCTTTGTCATCTTTGTGACAATCAACAAATAAGGAAAAAAACTTACTGGTCAGAAAACCTCATGATTATATACGTTTATATATGCAACCTGAAGATGTATATGTGTATATATACATGTGTATAAACATGAGATGTTACGTGTTTTTTACAGAATCACATTATTTAAGTTAAAACGATATTAGACAAAGATGATCTGTAAGTAACCTAAGAGAATCAATAATTATTGTATATTGTGGCTTTAAAAAAAAAAAAAAATTTCTTAGACCTATTAAGAGACCTTTTCTTAAAGATCTTCTGTTTTAAAATACAGTTCTTTACTAATATAAACTTAGTTAGAAAGACAGTTAATATGCACCTTAGTGGACTGGGTAAAATGCATCTCTGGTCCACAGAATTGACAGTGTAAACAAACAAAAAGTGGGAATTGAAGCAGATATAGAGAAGTAGAACGACTTATCTGAGGTGAGATAATAAACTGCATTCAGAAAGACTAAAAGAAACTGTGTACTAACTTCCAATACTGTTCTGACCGGTAGACCACATGCTTCCCAGAAGTTAAATTCACTTTTCCTCCTGATATTTATTTCTTATATTAAACAAATTGTTTTGTATCTGATTTACAACTTCACCTAGCATAAAGAAAACCCTCTCTTTAGGAAGCATGTTATATTAGAATGTCGACTGCAGAGTAATAAAAATAATATGATCCAAAGTTTCTTCTTTTCCTTGTCCATTTTCCTATGCAAGACATAAGGAAGAAGGAGAGAGAAATTTAATAAAAACAATATCACAACTGATTTATTGTTCCCTCTGAAACATATTATTTGATCCTTAAGTAACAACGCAGAATAGACTCTATACAGAAAAGCTAATAAAGTGCACATTTATGCATAAATAAACAGTATCTTTGAATTCTGCATAGCTAAACCAATCAAGCTAATAGTAAAGAACAGATCATCAAACTAGGATGTTATAACACAGATACACATCCTTGTATTGACTTGCTAATAAAACATTCTCATATCTGCACTATTTCTATCTCTTAACACAATTCAGAAAAAAAATATGAGTGTATTTTAGACAGTCAGATGTCAAACTTCACCTCTAAGAACTGAACTGTATTTAAATAATATGTAAGTAAAACATTAGTAAGTAGTACATTTTCTTTTAAGAAAGAAACTGCAGTTAAGACTGATATCAGTCTTTCTTTATCAGCATTTGTTGAGTAGCTTCTAAAGTCAGGAAACAGATGCAAACATACAACTCTTCTACTGTAAGGGAAACTGAGAAGTAAATCTCATTCATTTTAGACTTAAATTCAGTGAAGTTCAATTTTGGAATAAAAGTATAATGTTTTCCCAATGTATGCAGTTTTGGAAAGTAAAGCAGAGGTTCATCAAGAGTTTCCATGGGTCTGTTTCCTAGTGCAGGTAAATGGGGTAAATACAGTAGTGCTGGGTCACAGCTGGAGGCCCAATTGCAAAGTAAATGGTACTCTCCTCCTTTTCACCTTAACAATTGTCAATGTTGTTTGCACATATTTATTTGTTTTTCCATTTTCTCCAAAAAATAAAAGCAAAACTCTGTCTATGTGTGGAATGGTAGGATTAAAGAAGCATTTTATTTTTTTTTTCTTTCTGTAGTATTGTTCCAGGGATGCTACAGAGAAAATTCTTCATTGCTAGTGTTCCTTATGGCACTGGTCACTCACTGCTTCATCTAAAGGTAACAGCCTTCCCTGTCTCTTCTTCACTGTCATTCTAAACCACAAACTCTTTAAATATCTCCAGAAAATTTAAAAAATATATAAATCAAACATACAAACAAAAAAGAGTTCAAACTTCCTACAAAGACCCAAACACCAAGTGTTTCTTCTGGAAAGTGAAGGATATAAATAAAGACTAACTGCCCTAGGACCCAAAGAACTGATCTCCACACACTGCATTGTTAAGTATTAGAAGTAGTTTTAGCTATTTCTTGTCTCAGCTAAACAAAACGTTCCTTTTTTTAATTTCCTGCCCTCCCCCCCCCCCAAATAAAGGCTTAGGCTTTTGCAATATTTTATGTTGTTTGTTTCAGGTTGGCCCTGCTCAATATACAAATAGTTTGTATGTTCTATACTCTGGAACACAACTTTCTATGGGTGATGAAAACAGTGGAGGTGTAACATACATCCACTGAGAATCAGAAAAGCTGAAAAGACTTACCTGCTTTGAAACCGTGTTTAGAGGGTACAAATGGCCCTGTCATGAATCCTCTCACAAAATATTTTATAATTTCAAATAAGAAGTGGGAAAATCTTCCAATTTCTAATCTATATTTACATTTTACGTTTGCATATCATGTATTTTATTCCCATTGGAGAACTGTGTTTGATATAATCATGCATAGAGACAGTATTTACCTGTGAGTTTGTGTAATTACTCAGAAAGTGTTACTAGGAAGTTACATCATAAATACTTCCAATCAGATAACAAAATCATCAAAACACAAGAAGGAATAAGGTGCTTTTTGAAATGAGGCTCTCTAATATGGATTTACTACATACGCATGCATCAATGGAACCTTCTGCATGCCTCAGTCATGGAGTAATCAGAAAAAGTTGATTTCAAAATGTGGTAAAATAGATCATAGCTGTTGAATTCAGGTATTCACAATTATCACTACAGAAGAAACAAATATATAGTAAACAACAGGATAGCTGGATTCCCTTCATTTATTGGGTTATAGCTGTTTATTTTTTGTTACAGGATAGTATTTCCTGTGTATAGAGGTTAAAATTAAAATCACTTATTGAAATAAAGTTCTTAAAATTAAACCATTCATGCTTTATTTTATTGCCTCTGATCTGAGAAAATAGTACTCCTATTGGAGAAGACTTTTCCGGATTCCTTTTCTAACACCGCCATGGTTGATAAGACATAATTAAAAAAAAAAATATTTACCATATTAGATCCTCTCCATTAAGATAGAACTTTCCTATTTGGAAAATATATAGCATCATAGAGTTCATCTGCCATTCAGGACTTCACTTTTAAAAAGAATCCTTGTTACCTACTTGAAAAAGTACATTCCTTGTTGTTTGCTTTCTATGTCACACTTGCACTCAAGCTTTGAATTTTATTCTGAGAATTGATTTTTTTTTTTAATACCAAAACCATTTATATCTCTGAGATAACACAGAAGCACTTCTAGTGCTGTATTTTTTTCAGCAAAGCAAAGCTAATAAATGTGAAATCCTCTCTCCACACTCAAGATATCAAGGTAAAGTGGATACATTTGAAAAATTGCTCTAATACATCTGAAAATATAAAAATCAATAAGCTATAAAAGCTAAAAAGCTTCTTCAATTTTGTCCCCTTATTGCTCAGTGTAGGTGGCCAAGGCACTGAGAACAGTCCAAGGTTGCAAAAAAGCTATTATATATCTAGATGTGTGTGGTGAAGAATATGAGAAACCCCTAGGCAAGTCTGAATGCCCACTTGAGAAACAGAAGGTAGCGAGCAATGGCCTTCAAGTTCTTGTTCATTTGATTGAGGACTTCAAAGTATGCTTGAGGGACTCTGCAGCCACAGCTGTGGTTCATGTCATCTTTATATGAATGTGAGATAAATCCTTTAAGACTTAATTCTAGTTGTTTTCCTTGTGTCTTTTTGGACAGTGGAACTTCTGTTTTTTATTTTCACTATATTCAGAAATTAAGGGTATAAACCTGCCTGACCAGAGAGACTTTTGGAAGTCAAAGTGTTATTTTATTAACGTATTTACTTCCAAAAGGCAAATACAATTATTTGCAGGTTGTCTGCATTTTGAAAACCAAAATCAGAGGAAAGAAAATAGAGACAGCATCTCCCTGCATATAGACATGAACCCAGCTGGTACAGTGGTTCCATACCCTGGTGGCCTTTCCAGAAGAGGGATCCAGTGCTGCTGCTGGACTAATTTGGATCCAGTGCTGCTGCTGGCCTAATTTAACAACCTGAAATTTGCATAAATAGACTGAGAAGCCTTTTCAAAGTGCTTTATAAAACAAACAAAAAAACCAAACAAAAACTACCATAATTAATACATACATAAGAAATAATAAATCAGAAGGTTTCCAAAAAGAACATTTTAACTGATAACCACCGCTGAGCTTTAGCCAAAAGCTCTTATAGTAAGATTCATATGGTATGACAGAGGTGTCTATGCAGAAAATATAAAGGGGTCAATAATAAACGACTCGTGTGTAGCCTAGTCTCTGACATTGGGTGCCCTAATTTCCTGTGCTAGCCATGGGACTGGTCCAGTGCGCTCCAACTACACATTCCCGAAGAAATCTTACATTATGTGGAAACCATCCAGTAAAATCTTACCCTGCATTTCCTCCCTCTCTCTTATGTGCATCTAAATTGGAGTGAGGATGAGAAAGCAGGGACACTACCTTACATATAAATATTTATTTCCCTTGTACACAAGGAAAATGGATTTTTAGAACAAACTCCAAAATTTCCCAAGATTTACCAGCTGAGACCACTTAATCTAATATTCCTATGACAGAAAGCAAAGGAATCATGGCCATTCTATCAAAGTAAATTTGTTTTGGTCAGAAGACACAACTATTTTGAGCAGTAGTTGCTTGCAACCTGGAGGTGAGGACTTATTCTCAGATATACTTTATGCTATTTATTATATCCTAAGAAAATACAGTCCTATCATTCTTTCTCATTCTCAATTCAGTCAAAATTCCCACTTAACTTTTGAATTAGAGAAAAATATCTGCTAAGACATTGTCTTCCAAAGAAGCATATACAGCTAGTGTAAGACATTCTTAGTAAGTGGAGGGAAGTCAGATTGCCAGATCTTTCTAGCATTATGGCAGAATGAATGAAGCATTTGACAGCTATTGGTCTGAATGACAACACTAATGTGACTTTGACCTCCAGAGTTAAGAATTTCGAGGTCTGAGATGTATGTCAATGAAAGACTGCATAAACATACCACTTTTCACACACTGCCCTCAGATCCAAAAATACAGAATTTGATTGTGGTTGATGAGAAGCTCAACATGATGCAATAATGTTCACTTGCAACCCAGAAAGCCAGTCATATCCTGGGCTGCACCAAAAGCAGCATGATCATCAGGTTCAGGGAGTGATTCTCCTTCCCCCTCTAGTCCACTCTTGTGAGAGCCCACCCAGAGAGCTGTGTCCAGTTCTGGGGCCTCCAACATAAGAAGGACATGGACCTCTTGGTGTGAGTCCTGCGGATGGCCACAAAGATGAATAGAGGGCTGAAGCACCTCACCTATGAAGACAGGCTGAGAGAACTGGGGTTGTTCAGCCTGAGGAAAAACAGGCTCCAAGGAGATCTTAGAAGGGCATATAGTGATGGGATGAGTGGGTAATGACTTTAAACCAAAAGAGGGTAGATTTAGATTAGGTATAAGGAAAAATTCTTCACTATGAGCGTGGTGAGGCACTGGAACAGGTTGCCCAGAGAGGTTGTGGCTGTCCCATTCCTGGAAGTGTTCAAAGACTTGTTGGGTGGGACTTTGAGCAAACTGGTCTACTGGAAGGTGTCCCTGCACATGTCAGGTGGGTGAGAACTAGATGGTCTGTAAGGTGCCTTCCAACACAAAACATTCTGTGATTTTCTGATTCTATTATTATATCAGATCAAACAGTATGTTTTAACAAATACAAACCAGATTATATTGATCCAAAGTACCTTCTCTATATGGCTCTGATCGCAGTGAAGTCTCTGCAAAAAGTAAATGTGGTTGTCCCAAGAAAAAATAGCTGAACTGTCCTGTCTGCTTCTTGTAGCAGCTCTCAGTGTTCTCAGCAGTAAGCGATGAAAAATCGGAACTGAATTATGAAGCTAATTGCTGATTAGTATTTCCGTAGATGAACAGTATCGGGGTGCTACAGAAGCAACATACCATATAGATGTATCATGTGTGTAGTCTGTTTATCTTCTCTATTTGTACTTAATGTTAGCTGCTTAAACTGCCATTTTACAATTGATTTTAAGGTGTTTTTTTTTTGGTCAGAAAACAGGACTGTATTGGTTTCTTTAGGATAAATGCCTCCCTTTTTTTTTTTTTTTAATTTGCAGTAACATATGTCTATGTTTTAAATAATATTGACATTTTCCGAACACTTTAGTAGCTATAAAAGCATTGTTACAAAGTGCTGACTATCTTATATTTATATTACATATTTTTCAATGTAATAGTTCTCATCTCTATTTACAATCATATTTTCCTGAGACTAAAGGGCAAATACAGGTCAAGCTTATGAGGAGGTTCAAATAATAGGCACAAATATGATTAGACTACATGATTAACCAATGAGTGAGCGATGCAACCGTGACAGTCGTTTTTTCTGAATATCCAAGCATTTTACAGTGGATGTGGGAATATATTCTGGCAAGATTTATGAAAAGAATTATTCATTTTGAGACCTGGATTAAAAATTATATGTGCTCTGTCACTAAATGACTGAGAAACTTAAAATAAAGTAGCTAATATTAATATCTATATTATACAGTGCAAAACATGCTGTACGGTGATTGACTTCTCACTTATTACTGTTTTACTTTAAATGGATAAAAATTTTATTTTTATTATAGGCAAGAATAGGAAAAATATTGCATGTATTCATTTGAGAAATTGTCCCTTGTAGCAGCTAAGCAAAGGTAGTGGGAATTTTGCATTATTAATTTAGGAGTTTCACAGGTTAAATGCAAAGGAAAAGTACAGGTATTCGTGCATTCTACTGCTTCTTTATGCATTACAAAGGTGGTTATGTTGGGGTTTTACTCATTTGTTTGGTTTTTCTGCTAGATTTTTGCCTTGGAAACCTGTTATTTACTTTCAGTTACTTGCAGGGAAGCCTATGAAGAACAAAGATTTTGTATGGGATGACGAAAGTCAGATGAAGTCTCCAGTGACTGGAAAAAGGGAAACATCACACCCATTTTTAAAAAGGGTAGAAAGAAGGATCCAAGGAACTACTGAGCTGTCAACCTCACTTCTGTGCTTGCTAAGATAATGGAACACATCCTCCTAGGAACTATGATAAGGCATGTGGAAGACAGGAAGGTGATTCAAGACAGCCAGCACAGCTTCACCAAGGGAAAGTCCTCCCTGACCAAGTGGGTGGCCTTCTACAATGGTGTAACTACAGCAGTTGACAAAGCGGGGGCTGTGGATATCGTCTATCTGAAATTCTGTAAAGCCTTTGATATGGTTCCCCACAACATCCCTCTCTCTAAACTGGAGAGGTATGGATTTGATGGGTGGACTGTTGAGTGGATTAGGAACTGGCTGGATTGTCATAGCCAGAGAGTAGCGGACAATGGCATGTCTGGATGGACACTGGTGACAAATTGTGTCCCTCAGGGATCTTTACTGAGACCAGTACTTTTAAATATCTTAATCAATGACAGAGACAGTGGGATCAAGTGCACCCTCAGCAGATTTGCAGATGACACCAAGCTCAATAGTGCAATTGACATGCCTGAGGGATGGGATGCCATCCAGAGGGGTTTGGACAAGCTCTGGAAATAGGCTCACATGAGTCTCAATGAGGTTCAACAAGACCAATGGCAAGGTCCTGCACCTGGATCATGGCGACTCCCCGTATCAATAGAGACTGGAGAATGAAGTGATTGAGAACAACCCTGTGGAGACTTCAGGATGTTGATTGATAGAAGATTGCACATGACCCAGCAATGTGCACTTGAAGCCCAGAAGGCAAATCATTCCTTCAGCTGTACTAAAAGGAACCTGGCCAGAAGGTCAAGGAAGGTGATTCTGTCCCTCTACTGTGCTCTAGTGAGACCTGTGAGTACTGCATCCAGCTCTGGCCCTCTCAGTACATTGTAGAGGGTCCAGAGAAGGCCAACAAAAATGACTGGAGGACTGGAACACCTCTCCTGTGTGGAAAGGCTGAGACAGTTGGGATTGTTCAACTTGGAGAAGAGAAGGCACCAGGGACACCTTGTTGAAGCTTTTCAGTACTTAAAGGGAGCCTAT